>NW_012152507.1:6681633-6804592 GCF_000956105.1 Propithecus coquereli | reverse complement strand
TCACTCTGTTGCCCGGGCTACAGTGCCATGGCATCAGCCTAGCTCACAGCAACCTCAAACTCCTGGGCTCAAGAGATCCTCCTGCCTCAGCCTCCCGGGTAGCTGGGACTACAGGCACGCGCCACCGTGCCCAGCTAATTTTTTCTGTTTTTAGTTGTTTTGGCTAATTTCTTTCTATTTATAGTAGAGATGGGGTCTCGCTCTTGCTCAGGTTGGTCTCAAACTCCTGAGCTCAAGCAATCCTCCCGCCTCGGCCTCCCAGAGTGCTAGGATTACAGGCATGAGCCACCGCGCCCGGCCGGGTTCTCATGTTTTGATGCCCTTTGTCCTATGGACACTGGTTTCCACACCAAAAAAATGCAAATAAATAAATAAAAATAAAAAGCTCTGGTAAATACGATTTTACTTATACAGATGAGGAGATGGATCATTTTAAGTATTTTAAGTCCTTCTTCATATGTGGATCTGAAATTGAGCTTCTCTTTATTAACCCCTGACCGAGATCCTAATGGGGTCCTACATTTTAGTACTTTACAAAGTTTTGTTTTGAAAAATATTTTTTCCTCAGCTTCTCCAAAAAGGGTAATTTGAATAGATTATTAAAAAGAAATGATAAAAAAAATCGCCATTCTGCCAACATGACATGTGCATTGTTCAGTTACATTAGTTTAGACGTGTCGGTTTATAATACCATATAAAGGCAAGAAGAGGGACTTTAAAAAATAAAATGAAATGTAACTGGTTTTTAAAATGGGCAAAACAGAGGAGAAAAGTAGAAAGATAATGCATAATGGTTGCATAAAATAGGTTCATTTCTTCAGCTGAAGCCCAGAAGTGACAATGATTCACCTCTTCAGGTTACAGAATGCCTCCCTCCCCAAGTACTATGTCTGGGGCTAGGTGCTACGTGAGCTGCTTCATTTTTATGCCAATTGAGCAGAATTACTTTGAAAAATTAACAGACACAACTGACATGGCAGCTATAAACCAATTCTGGTCTCAGGAAACGTAACCTATTAGAATTAACGTTCACCAGGCTTTTCTCGGGTAACTATGACTTTTTTTTTAATTTTGAATTTGAAATCACATAAGAGTAGTACAATATCCAGTAAAAGGTGGTTATGTTTTAATTGCAATGGTTTGAAATACTGTTTTCTAACTAACATAAATTGTGTCTGCTGGGTGCCGCTAAGTCCACACAATTAAATTCAGATTGAAAAAGAAACCAGAGGTTTTTTAACTAAGTCTTAGGACCAAGTGAGGGCAGGACATGGCCACGAAGAAACCAAATAAATATTGTAAGCCACTAGTCACTCTGGCAAATGATCAAACTTACACACATTCAAGTAAATATTTATAAATGAAAATAAAATCACAGCACTTACTACGTGGTCTTGCATTAATATTTTTTCTGAAGGCACAACTCGGCCAGTCAGAGACATCTGGCTTCCAAAATGCAGTCCCCAGGTCTCTAGCTCGAAACGAGCATCCTTGTTTCTGTTGATGGAGTTGTTTTAAATCATTAGAGTGCTCATTTCCTAAAGAATTTTAATCATCAGAGAGATAACTATAACTTGCTGAATTATTTAGGGGCTGATGTTCTGTGTCTTTAGGATTCCTCACTTCTATTTCTACTCACCATTTCCTTCCCCTGCTCAAAAGAATTATGGGACAATTGTGCCCATTTGGGATGTGCAGGGGAAAGGCTTCCGGTGGGGGCACATCGGCTAGAAAAATGAGCCTTCAAGCCAGACAGACCTTGGTTAAACTCCCAGCTCTAACATTTAATAATATGTGACCTTGAACAAACTATTAAATCTTTTTAATGCCTTGGTTTCCTTACTGGAAAAATGTAGGGATAATAAAAGTAGCTACTTCATAGGGTTGATGTAAGGATTAAATATGACAATGCACACAAAGTGCTTACCACAGTGTCCAGCACAGGCTACGTGCTAAAAACATGTGAGATATGATCATTCTTGATAACAAACTTGCTAATAAGGAGATATTTTGGAACTGCTGGATACGGAGATATTTTCTGGGAATATCTGAATTTGTTGGCTTGAGAGTGGATGGAGGATGATAAAGGAAGGGCACATAAGGAATTAAACTCCAGAAGACTCATAGGATACACATAGAAAAAAAGAAAGAAAAAGAAAAGCTCCACCTCATTCTTTAGGGGATCTCAAACTCAAACCTCTTTACCACTGTGTCTCTGCAACAGTTCACTGTTCCCATCTATTAAGGTTATGTCTTGTCTGGTCACTAAATCCTTTGAATTAGCTATTGTGCTTCAGATACTGTCAGCCCAAGATGAGATAGGTGAGGCCATCACCGGTCACGGAACGGGGTGAGGTCAGTGGCAATACTGAAAGGTAGCAGGTAGGTGCATGAGGAAGACTAATCCATACCCCTGTATGAGGGAAATGAACAAGGAAACTCTTCTCAAGTAAGGATAAGTCTGGGCGTGGTCCAGAATAAACCACAGAAAGTGTATCCATGAAGAAGCCACTAGAGTGATAATAGAGATGCACCTTCATCATATGGAAACGTTTGAGAAAAACCTTTGAGCGAAAAATGCAAGTTACAAAACATGTACGGTACTATGCCATTTTCCTAAAAGGAACAGTATTATATGCATTTGCAAATGTCTGAAAGAATATACACCATTCATTCCATTGTAATTCTTTCATTTATCAAGTATTTACTGACACACGCACTCTCTCTCTCTCTTTCTTTTTGCTTATGCAAATTTCCAAATTCCTCCCATGAGCTCATAGTACTTAAAAAAATAAGTTTTAAAGAAAAATGACCATTCTACAATATAATTCAAGAGAAATATAAAATAAGCCACATAAGTAATTTTAAATTTTCTTGTAGCTGCCTTTAAAAAAGTAAAAAGTAATAAGTGAAGTTATTTTAAAATATATATATTATTTAAGCCAATAAACCTAAAAAATTATCATTTCAAGATGTGTCATCAGACACATTTTGAGTGCCCAGCAGCCATGTGGGGCTGTACTAGACAGTGTGGGTTTAGGAGGTCACAAGGGAGAAACTCAATTTTCCCATCACAGGTTACAGCAAACTGTCATAAACATGGGCAGGAACATAGTCCGAGAATCAGATGACTAAACCAAAGGGCACAAGGTTTCTCAAGTTTAAAGAATACATAGTGGGGTTTCCCCACGTTCAGTCTGCGGAGGCCACTATATCAAGATCTGAACATTCTTGATCCTGAATATTGGGGGCCTGCTGTTTGTTTGTTCATTTGTTTGGAGGTTTTTATTGTTCTTTTTAGATTATAACCCTTTTCTTCATTCAAAATTGTATCCAGACCTCAATTTATGAAACAGATGAAAGCAGGGCTGTCTAGGTGAAGGGAGGTGGTATTCCTACCAACATGGCCCCTCGACACTTCCCCTCAACCCGATACTCTTCATGCATCTAAGATGAAGCTCGGGGCTCTGGACAGCACAATTCAAAAGCTCTTTGCTCTGAATCAGTAAGAATGAGACATTTCCATCAAGGAATGAAATGTCATATAGATTATCCAATTCTACAAGCTCGGCCATGGGAAGGGTGCAGGCGGTCTCAGCATGGTGATCCAGTACCTCTGGATGTCGTCAACAAGCCTGGCCAGACGCTGCTGCCGGCCCAAGGGACCGAGGCGTGTCTCTTCAGCCACAGCCTTCATCAGCTGAAAATCAGAGGTTGCCTGGTCAGTCAGCCCTACGAAATTCCAAAAGAAGACAAAGTGAAAAAATGGACATATGCAACCCCAGCTCATCTCAGGTACAGTTTAAACGTTTCCACTTGAACTGAATCAGATTTGCCACATCTGAATAGCACTGTCCAGTAGAAATTAAAACCACAGATGGCATTTTAAATTTTCTAATAGCTGCATCAAGAAAAGCCAAAAAGAAACAGATGAAATTATTTTAAGTGGTATATATTATTTAACCCAATATATCTAACATATTATCATTTCAACATGTAATCAACCTAAAAAAATTGATGAGATAGTTTCCTTTTTTTTTCATACTAAGCCTTTGAAATCTGGTCTGTTTTCTATGCTCACAACACATTTCCTCCCAGCCTTTCAGTCGAGCTGGTCACATTTCAAGTGTTCGACACACTCACGTGGCTAGTGGCTGCCATATTCAGCTGTGCATACCTCCAATATCTAAATACTACTAAGAACGATCACCCCTTCCTTCAAGGATTTTATCCTTATTAATTTTTCTAATTGCAAAATAAGCAGATACACATCATACCTGATTCAAGCAGTATAAAAATGTAAAAAATAGAAAGTCCTCCCTTCCTAGACCCACCATGTTAGTCAAATGAACATTATTAAAACTGCTCAAGCCAGTTATTCACATTCTACCGTATGGTGAGGATTACCTTCTGGGAGCTCACGCAAAAAGAAAATAAGGATCATGCCGGCACCACTCTAACAACATAACCAAAGAAAATCAAAGTCATATCACTTCCTGTATTAGTGAAGTTCAAATAATGGCAAAGAGCAGCTCACTATTAAGAAACTATCGAGGGCCTATTTTACATCAAAGTAACAAAAGGAATGTACGAGATAAAGAAACAGATTCCAAAGGGCACTGTATTCCCCCAACTTGTCTCTACTACTGAATAATTACTTAAAAGGCTCATCCTCCATGGGTTAAATTAATGCTCCAGCCTTCATCTAACTCAGGGAGCTTCTGCCCGCTGCCTCGTATGCACAGCCTGTGCCCAGGAGCCTGACGATTACGACACGCAAACATTACCTGTTAGAAAGCAGAGCTCTGGTACGAGGTGCACAAGCTGAGCCTCAGTGTTGTTATTTCTCTTGCTCTTCAACAGACTAACAAGCATTGGCTGATTTAGGTCAGATAAAGTAATATCATATTGCTATAAAATGCAAGATTAATGAGGGAAAAGTTAATGCAGAAATACTGCAAGATGAGCATCTTTGCTTATAAGCAACAAGGTAATCCCAAAATGAATATATAAGCACATCTTTTCAGTGGAGAAAAAAAAAATCCATGGTTTCATTTCTACTTTCTTCCCAGTACCTATCTTTTATATGAGAGCCAGTTTAATTGTTTTAATTATTTTATTTCATAATGCAACACCATCTAAAAAAAAATCATTTCCCTGCTCTCTCTAGGTTTCAGCCAGATTCAGAATAGTCTCCAGCTGGTTCCATGCAAAGTTCACTGACCCCACTGGGGCTGACTCAAAGCCAGCATTTCCACTCCCGATAACGGAGGCAGACTGCCCATGCTTAACTCGCTGGTCTAAACACCTGTGTTCATTTTGAAAATGTCTATATGCAAGTTGGAGGCAAGGATTTTATTGAGTCAACCTCAGATTTCCCAAAACAGCATGACTGTCCTTAACTTCCAGGATAGTAGGATGTCATAGGGAAGCAGCTCTGAAGTCTGACAAATGTGAATTTGGTCCCCAGCTCTTGCACTTGCTTGGCCTGTGACACTAGAGAAGTTACTTCCTTTTCTCATCTATGAAACAAGGAAAATGGTAGCTCACAGATACACTGTGTAAACCACTAGCCCGGTGTCGAGTTTATAATGAGTCCTTGGCAGTTGTTAGTTCATACCCTGGTCCCTTTCCCTTCCTAGACTCAAATTCCAACGTTCTCTCCTTTCCAAAAGTTCGCTTACCTTCCAACAGCAAAGGTTACAATTAACACTCATTTCCAGTATAATTTACTCAACACAAACTACAGAACAACTGGGCATTATCATTTATAAAAAGGCCTGGGCACTATGTGATGCTAACATCAATAATTATTAATATAACTAAGGCAGTAAGATGTGAGCATGTTTTATTTCAAAGGACTTTTAGTCATTCAAATAAAAAACATTTCAGGAATCTCATTTTAGAGTGGCGAGTGCAACTCATGCTACGGTTAAAAAGCTTCTATCAAAAGAGAGCTTTCACACATGACTTCATTAATTCAGTACATGGTGTGCTTACTGCATTCCAGGAAGTGCAGCGGACATGAGGATAGAAGAGGCACAGTCCCTGCCTCTACACATAAATACATTAATTACAAAGGGAGGCAGATGAGAAGCACAAACAATGATATGCTAAGGACTTATATTTTTCTCCACTTAATCTTAACAACAAACCTATGACATAGATACTATTATCATCCCCTTCATAGATGAAGAAACACTGCGAGAAATTAAACAACTTTCCCAAGGCCCCATAACCAGAAATTAGCTGGCCCAGGATTTACCTCTTCAGACTCTGCTTGTTACACAATTTAGTACTGGATCCCTGGGCTGGCAAGGTGGAGAGGACAAGAAGGGAGTGGTAGCGAAACAGTTTATGGCTGGTAAATCAGGGAAGGCTTCACGGAGACAGAGGCCAAGAGAAAACCTTACAGAACAGGTGGGAGTACAGAGAGTCTCAGTTAATAGCACAAGCAAAACTGGGGCTTGCTCCAGGATGAGAGTGTTCTATTTAGCTGGAGCATGGCCAACAGCTCTACCCACTAAGCTGCTGTCATAAGGTGATTTTGACCCTCTCCCTTGCCCCATTCTTCTTAGCATTTAAAAATATGTTTAATGATAAGCTAAAATAGAGAAATATAAAGGTCAAAAGTAAGATGTCTTCCACTTTGAAGACTGATGACATAATAATTCAGTCTTCCTTTCATGGAGCAAAGAGGAGGACATATTAGACATTGACACAATTTTCTTTCTTTTTCTCCCTAATGACAATATACATACAGTGAACCACAACTCAGTACAAAAAAGTGAGTGAGATTTTTATCATGATTCCCTTTTCAGAATGTCACAGGTCCTAAAATACATCTGTTCAAATAAGAACAAATTTAATCATACAGGAAAGAAACTCAAATGTTTAACACACTGTGGGTTTAATAAATAAACACAGAGCATATTTTACGCACAAGATGCTTCACTAGGTACTATGCATCAAAGATTAGCCAAATGCCATCCTTGTTCTACAAGGAACATGTGTTCTAGAAGCAATGTGATCCATGGCAAAGGTGCTTGGAGAAGAGAACAGGTAGCTCTTCCATGCGTATGACAGAAAGCAAAGTCAGAGAAGACGTCACACGTGACCTTGAAGCTAGGATTTGACCTAGCGGTGAAGGAGAGAGGCACAGTGTGGCTTTATGCAGATGTCCGGTGAACACGTGCAAATGCTGAGGAGTGTGCAGTGGCTACTGAGTGCACGAGGGGTGGGGGAGGCCGGGGGGGAAGATGCCGAGGGAGATGAGGCTGAAAGGGGGATGGGGTCAAATTGTGCGATGCTAGAGCGGAAGAAGGGGAGAATAGAAAGGAGGGGAAGGGTCTTCACTATTCGCCCAGTGCTCACAATATGCCGGCACCTGAGAAACGCTTTGCGGGCACAATCATCTTGTCCAGTGTTCACACTGCACCATGAAAGCAGAGAGAGAACTCCCCTTTACAGATGACCCTCCATGTTTAGTGATTTACCCAAGGTTATTCCAGAGCTTATGCTCTTAGCCACATTTCTGGGCAGCACTTCAGAAAGATCTTTCTAGGGGCCGTGAGGATGACGGATCACAGTGAGGAGAGAGCTGGGCAAGGTGACCACAAAGGGTGACAGCAGTACCTGCCCCACAGGGTATCCATGAGAGGTCCTGTAGTCATGCAGTGGGGACAGGCTGAGGAGGAGGGATGGGTTCCAGAGAGAATTCTAGGACAAATAATACAGAACTTGTCTTGGTGACGAGTGAGGAAGAGGAAGAAAGCGAAATGATTCCTAACTGAGCTGCAACACTCCCAAGGAGAAATAGACATGGGAAAGACAATGAACTCAATTTGAACTATGTTAGTTTGAGATGCCTGCGGGATACGCACGCAAATATGTTCTGAAAATGGAGATGGATATATCATTTGGGAATGAGGGCAATGCAAAAACACTCTACGTGAGCCATCTCAAAATACAAAGAAAAGGTTTTATGCGAGGGAACCATTCCTTAACGGTTCCTTTTGGGGGGAAGTAAAAAGGAAAACATCAAAGGAGACTGAGCTAGAACAACCTGAAACTGAGCAGAGAACCACAGGGGTGTGTCCCAGGAGTCAAGGAAGGGAGAGGTCAATTCCTTCAGGTGGGAGGGTCACAGTCTCAAACGCCACTGAATGCCCCTTAGGATAAGAACAGTAACTTAATCTCAGTTCAAAATTTAACTGAAAATATAAAACTCAAATGATTTCTGTATAGTAAAATGAACTATAAAGGTAACTTGTGTGTGATTCTGAATACATACATAAAATGGTTTTACTCCTCCAAAAAGAAAAAAAAAAGAACAGTAACTGAATTTGACCTTTATAGAGCTATTTCTATAGCAGCAGAACCAGGTGCCAGACCTACTGAGGTTTCAGGAAAGAAGAACTGAAAAATGTGCTTGAAGCTAGCGTGGGTGACTTTCTAAAAATCAAGGAAGGGTTTTTGGTTTTTGTCTGTTGCTTTTTAAAACATCCATGAGATTTGGGGACCTGAATATGACTATACACTAAAGAGAAGGCACCTCTGAAAGGCACTGAGCATGAAAGTGGGGGCAGGTATAACTGTGATAAATGTGAACAGAGCTTCCACAGGCAGCAGGAGATTCCACCCATAAACGCTTCTGGAGTATCTGCTCTGTGCAAAGCACTGTGCTAGACCTGGGTGTCCAGAAATGAAGAGCTCAAGGTAAGCCCCCGAGAGCCCAAGGTCCGGGAGGGGGGTCAGACCATTCGTGTGGTGCCTGTGATGACCTGATGCATCTAAGTGCAGGGAGGGGTGCCTGCGAGGAGCGCCGTGGGGCTCCCTTGAGAGCTGATGGGCGGGGGGAGCTGAGCGTGGAAGGGAGTTCAGTGTTTGTCTGGCTGGGAAAGGGTATGCAGGAAGAGGAAGCAATGTGTGTGAAAATGCACAGGGGAGAAACTGAGTCACAGAACCCCAAAAGGCAAGTCCAGCCAAGCACAGGGAGAGAAGAGGGGAGTGGCAAGAGATAAGGCTGGAGAAGCAGGGTGTGGACACATCATAAAGGGTCATAGTGACTCTGCTAAGGAGGTTATATGTGGATCCTAAGGAGGTAGGAGACATGGAAATGCTTTAACCTTGGAAGTGACATGATCAGATATGCTTTTAAGGGAGAAGACTGAGATTACAGGAGGAAGGAGACAGGATGAGGGTCACCAGGAGACAGGGGTGGTGGGGACACAGGAGAAGGGACAGTGCAAGAATCAAGTAGGAGGCAGACTCGGCCTGACCACCCGGGCACTTGTCGGATTTGGAGGAGAACAAGAGCTAAGAGGAAAGGAGCTGAGGATGAAGGAAGAAAACATCCTACCTGCTTGTAGTAATCCATGTAGGTGATCTCAGTGCCATCCCGCTTCTGAAAGGTGTGCGTGGGCCTCACGGACCAGTCAATGTCATCAATGCGATAGGTTTTGTTATTGTATCTGGTAAATGCAAGCAGTCTCTTAAAAAAAAAACTTTCCTAATCATCTAAGATGAGCAGGTATTATACTTAACCACACTTTTAATTCAAAGGATAAGATAGGCCGGGCGCGGGGATGGCTCACGCCTGTAATCCTAGCTCTCTGGGAGGCCGAGGAGGGCGGATTGTTTGAGCTCAGGAGTTCGAAACCAGCCTGAGCAAGAGCGAGACCCCGTCTCCACTAAAAATACAAAGAAATTAATCAGACAACTAAAAATACATAGAAAAAATTAGCCGGGCATGGTGGCACATGCCTGTAGTCCCAGCTACTCGGGAGGCTGAGGCAGAAGGATCACTTGAGCCCAGGAGTTTGAGGTTGCTGTGAGCTAGGATGACGCCGCGGCACTCTAGCCCGGGCAACACAGTGAGATTCTGTCTCAAAAACAAACAAACAAACAAAAAAAAACAAAGGATAAGATAGACTCCAGAATGTCAAAAATTGCAAAAGATTGTAAGACAAGAATATTCTTTTTTTTTTTTTGTAATGATCAGCTCTTATCAGAGTATGACTTAATTCTTCAGTATATAGGAGGATCTCTGTCAGTATTCCAACAAAACCTATGGGAAAGTCATTAGCCCACAGTTTATTTTTGTCACTGATAGACACTCTAACTTCAGGTAAATCATTCTTAAATGAGCAAAGGCCAAAGCATTGCTCAAAACTTTCCCATCAGTTTCTCATGTCATTGAGAGTTCCTGAGCCCCCAGGTGGTCTTTCTGAGAAAAAGCACCAAAAGGGGCTAATCAACCACACCTGCTTAACCTCCCAGCTAGGGCTGGCCCTCGGCAAAACTACAAAACAAGTCAGCTAAGATTATTCTAAGCTCCATCCTCCTCCAGCACTGTGTGGCCTGGAATGTCCTTATAGGCTGCCCAGCTTTGGGAAAGAAACCTCCATGCAGGCTTCTCCAGAGCTCTTGGCCCTTGCAAGGAGACTTTGAAATATGACAAGCTAATCCATCAAGATCATGACAGGAGCATAAGAGGGTGGCCTTCTCATTCCAGGTAGTGCGAATTCAGCCAGTCCCACCTCTCTGCTATATAACCCAGAAAAATTACTTTAAGTGGAACTTCTAAGCCAGATCAGAATGCTAACATGTCCCCTCAAAGAAGTAGTCTTGGATTAGCAGTAGTATAGGGTGGGCATCTTCGTACTCAGAAGTCATCTAATCTGCCCGTGTTTAATCTGGTCAAATTTGTGCATTGAGGGCAAATTTTATACAGACAATCCTAGAGGTCTGCAAAGAAGTAAAAACGGTCTCAGACTAAAAAACCTCAGACTCTTACAGAGGAGGTGAGACAAGGACCTAACATTCTGCCCCGTGAGATAATAACATGAAATAAAGTGACCATACAGAGGTGGCTATAAGCAAAGAGTTATGGGAGCAGCCCAAGGAGGTAAGTGAATAATTCCAACTGGGTGGGCAAGTGGAGGCTTTGTAAAGGGGTGACATTAGAGCTGAGCTTTGTGGAAGTCAAAATTAAAAGGCAGAATTGGGGGTGGGGAATCCAGGCAACTGAACTGAACTGAACCGAACTGAACTGAAGCAGAAAAGTGCAGGCTGTTTGTGGGCGGACTAGAGAGTGGGGTGGTGGCGAGGAGGACACCCCAAGAGAGATTCCGGGACCGCAGCAGCTGGTGGACTGTCCAGAATGCCACCCAAGCATGTCTGGGCTCCAGACAACTGAGAACAGCCAGGCCTTCTAAACAGATGAATAAACGGATCAGGCCAATGCTCCAACCTATCCCTGTCCCCAAATACCATAAATAATTGATTGTCTGGAGAAAAGTTTATTCAGATGCAGGCTTTTACCTTGTGAGGACAGTGAGCCCTATCAGCTGTTTCTCACACGTCTCGCTGAAGCAGGACAGGCCAGTTTTGTAGCAGAGAGCAGTCATGAATTCTAGAACCGTCTCATTCCGGAGGACTTTATAACTCACGTCAGCACTGAACAGGAGCCTGCTTTCAAACTGGGATACAGAAATGGCAAACCCAGGCCAAAGGGATAATCTTTAAAAACAAAAAAAATAATTAAAAACAAACAAATGAATATTTTAAATATTATAGCAAAAAAATAAAGATTTTAAATGGTGATTTTTCATTCTAATTCTCTAGATCTTATAATTTTTTTCTTTAGTCTGATTTCTTCCAGTTGCTGACTAAAAACTTTATTTTCAGCTGCAGTGTCTTTAAACATTCATTTAGGATAAAATACATTACTATAAAGCAGTTTCTCAACCTTAGCACTACTAACCTTTTGGACCAGACTACATAATTCTTTGTCAGGGGCTGTTCTGTGCATTGTAGATGTTTAGCAGCATCCCTGGCTTCTACCCACTAGGTGCCAGTAGCAGCCCCCACTGTGACAACCAAAAATGTCTCCAGACAATAGCAAATGTCGGGGGAGGGGGGCAAAAATGCCCCTGGTTGGAAAAAACAGCTGTAGGAATAATACATGCATGGAGTGATCTGTCCCAGCACAAAAACATCTAGGTTCAAAAAAGCACCCAGACTCAAAAGGTGGGGTCAGTGAACAGACTTAATAATGAGATTAAAAAATACAGAAGTGACACCATGAACAGATATACAAGAGGAACTGAAGCATAGGCAACAGTTCCTTCCCACACAGACTGAAAAGTCTCGAATAAGAAGTTAACAGTAATGGCATGAAAGAATAGGCAAATATTATTTTAGAAATCACTCCAGTTTGTCTTTTGTGTACCTAATTCACTGTGACACTAAGACAGCCTTCAGGACAAGCATTTGCATTGAGCATCCACTGCAGCTCAGCACAAGCCCAGACTATGAGAATTTCTAATCCAGATGGAGAAATAAGTGGCAGGGACAAATAATAGGATGCTTTAGAGAGACCACTCTGGCACTTTGAATGAACATATGGAAAACCCATCATTTTCCTCCACCTGGCAGAAAGCCAAACACCCCACCTCCACTTTCCATCTTTTATGCACTTCTCCCTTTATGTATCTGTCCTTGGGCTACCAGTTGCTTCTCCATCTTTAACTTGACTACAGTATTTTAAGAGTTAAGTAACAACCAGTTCAACATATGGTTGACCACTTTGTCTGCAGCGTCCAATTCCCAGTTTAGGGTGGAAATTCTGCAAGTGCTCGTAACAGTTCTGTCCCTCACTAGGGTAGTCTGTTGGCTTCTCTGTCTGACCTCTGTTTACCCAGTGATTTCATGTCAACCCCCCTGCCTCTGCTAACTTCCTTTCAACAAGAAAATGGATCCTCAACTATGTGTTACAACATAATACAGCCTATTCTGCTTTCATTATTACTTGTTATACACAGAGAATTCAGTTTCTCAATCCCTTCTAGGACTTATGATAATGATCTAGCACACTAATACAAGAAGGCAGGCTGCTAGCTTCACATTCACATTCACTGTTCTATAAAAAAGATACTTGAAAATTAAAAAAATCCATTACATTTCATAACACAGAGTCTCACAGGAGGCATAATGGTATAATACTGCATTGCAAATTATGTTGCACATGTCATAACAATTTCAGAGTAACAGAAAATAGAAATAAACCTACTTGTGCTGGGGAATTTCCACTGGCTCTGAGGGATTATAGAAGTTCCGTCCAATTTGGTACATGGACAACTTTTTTAAGATCCTGCAAGGATATTTTTTGAATTTTTGGTAAATATCAGTCAACAACTGTGTAATTCTAAGTTCCTACCCTTGCTGAACATAATGATAAGACAATATAGAAAGTACAGAATGCTCATTCTCATAGCACTGGAAGGTTTAGGTACTAAATATACTTATGAGTGTATACATAAGAACTACTTCTTCATAGTTGAGAATGATACAACTGAAACTATTTCTATCTGTCTGAGCTTAACTGATGATAAATATGTGGTCAATTACCAATGCTGACCGTGGCTGTAATGTTCTGGTGAGCCCCGGATGGGGTGAGACAAGCCAGGTCTGAAGCCTCTTCTGGACTCTTCCCTATTTTGAGACGAGGAGGCTGTTCCCAGAGAAGCTGCTCACGCTCCCCAGTGCTGCCAAGTAACCAAGACTGCCTCTCCAGCAACTGATCTCGGCCACCTTAGGAATCTGAGACGTCACTAATGTGAGGGTGCCCAGTGCAAGGGGGAAACGTGGGGAGTTTTGAGTTGGAAAACACGGTTCCAACTGTGATTCTGGCTACCAAATGTCACTGAGCCTCAGCCTCCTTATCTGTAAAATGGGGATTTGGATAGTACCTGCCTCAGGGTGCTCTAGTGAGGATCAAGTAAGATAAAACACAGTGAAAGAGCTTTGTCGCTAAAGAGCATCTTCCGAATGCCAGCTGGTTTAACAGTCTCCTCTCAGGAGGGCACAGGCGAGACTGGCTTCTGAAGAGCTGTTACGCAGCACTTGAACCAGACATCTGACTGGCATTAGGAAACGGTGCGTCTGTGCGGGGGAAGTTCCTTTATGTGCCCCAGCTACTCAGCAAATCCCCAAACTTCCCCGTCCTCAGCGCCAGCAGCCACTGTTGAGCAAAGGGCTGGCCTCGAAGGTTTTTGACCAGATCGTCCTAATGATGCACACTGGCAGCATGTAAGACAGGGGTTCTCGAGCTTTCGTGTATCCCAAAAATGTGGATTTTCAGACCCCGCCTGTGCAATTCTGCTTACTAATTACTTTCAGAGAGGGGCCAGGGAATCTGCATTCTATGGAATTCTGCTCCACCCCCAAGATGACTTCGGAGCACGTGATCTTTGGACCATTCTGAAGAACACTGAAAGGCCGGGTTACAGCCGCATGCCTGTGGGGAAGGGAAAGGACCAGGGGCGGAGCCAGGGCCGAAAGCAGACGGTGATGGTCTTTTACATCCCAAATCAAGCAGCCAGGAGAAAAACAAATCCTTCGGCTGGCTAAGTCAAACACAGTGAACTTTTTAAAGTCTGGGGGTGAAGGGTGGGAGGGAGCATAGAGAAAGAAGAAAAGGAAAAAGGCACCCTGAGAGTGAGACACGAAAAATATGTCCTTCCTCAACTTGGATGATATCAGACAACAACGGTTTGTGCCACTGAGAGGCTGTGATGGACTGTGTTGCACATTATCATGCAAGTATGTGAAAGTACGTGAAAAACTGCCCTAAAGATGACATGGTTGCTCGCACGTTGCTCACAAAATGGTTGATATTTTAACGGCCAGGCTCTGCGCTGAAAGGTGGTATGGATAGCTCCTATGACATTCACATTTCAAAGGCCTTACTTTCTGAAGATGATGTTGAAGACCTGAATGCACACGGGGGAACTGGACGGCAGCTCGCTTGTCAGAGTGATAGTCATCTTCACAGTCTCGCCTCTTTTAGTTTCACTTGACAGCACCGTGACCTGGGAAAAGAGGTACTCAATACGCACACCACAAACTGTCCCCAAGTGGGCAGAATGTAGACATTATAAAGCCATCACAATTTATATGCATTAACAGAAACAGAACTGCAGGTGTTAGTATATGAGTAATAATCTAATCATTACATTATGTTTGGAGAGTTTTTTCCCTCTGTATCTTGTTAAACCAAAAAAAGCAACACAGCTTTCGCCGTCTGTAAAGCCTGGGAGGTCCTGGCCTGGCCGAAGACGTTGGATCTCATTGTTCTACACCCTTCTTTGCTCCCTGTCCCCAGTTCCTCTCAATAAAGTGGTTTGATTCCCCCCAAAAAAATTTTAAAATAAAAAAAATAAATAAATAAACAACACAATTTTCTACTCTCTAACTTCTTAAGGGAGAACCAAAGCCAGACTCATGGTTCAAAGATTTGATTCAAAGAAAATTCCAGAGCAAGTGGTTCTTGATCTTTTTGGGGGGTAGGAGGGAGATGGGTCCTGAATTACTCTGAGAGTCTGATAAAAGTTACAGACATTCTCCTAAGAAAGTTTTACAGATGTATATACCATAACAGCGTACATAACAGTGTACCCATTTTCACGGGGGTCATGGATACCCAGAAGCCTATTAAAGGGCTACCAGCCTCATCCCAAGTTCATGGATTCCAGAGGAGAGTCTCTCAAAAGTTTATTTATAATGTAGAAGAGCAGAGCAGAGAGGAGGAAAGCAACAGAGTAGTGACAGACAAGAGGAAAAGTAAACGTGGGGAGAGAGAGGAGAAAGTGGTAGAAGTTAGAATAGACAGAAATCTGATTTCATAATTTCTGAAAGGTCTAGAGAAATCACAGGGTTCTTATAACGGAACGATGTTCTAGAAATCTAATGAATGCATAAGTAGGTTTCCATAGCAGCTCCCCAATTAAAAAGCTTCTTGGACCAGACAGGACTTAGTATAAGCTTTTGAAATAAAAGAATGCACAAATCAGTCAATAAATATCAATCAGTGATCAGAGATTTTTCAAAAGGATAAGGAATTAGAAGGAGTCAGTTAATTAACAAGCATTGATGTATTTTGCCCCTACCACGTTTTTAACAGTCTAACTTCCCACCTGCCTCGTTAGACTACATCCCCAGCACCAAAAAGGTGTTTGACACATATTTCACGCTTATTTTAGATGAGAATGAGTAGTATTAACTTACTCCTAGCATCAGTAGAGTAAAATTTCTCCATTCTGTATAGGCACAATTGAAGTAAGCTGGACTGTTCAAGGCTGGTATATAATAATTTTAACATGTCTAAATTTCTAAACTATTGCTACGAATGTATCCACAAAACAAGATGATCTTTAATGATAACAATACACTTAAAATATATCAGTTAAGTATGAGAAGCCAATATTAACATGCTATCCACACCTGGTCACAGGACAAAACAGTGAAGGATTAATAAGGATTTATAGTGAATAAAATTGTTTCTAAAATTACAGATTTTCTAAGCCATTAAATTTAGCCATATGTTATGATTTTAAAGTTCCATATCCAGATGAAATCATCGCTCAAGTAGCTCCTACAAATCTCAGGGGCTCCTGAAAGAATAAAGGCCCCCAGAGTGCTCGGAAAAACATTTCCTGAGGAAATTCACAAAAACGTGCCTAGAGTCTAAAAATTTAACTCTATGCTATTGATATCATACCGTTCAAAATGTTGAATGAGAGGACTACGTTTCCCAAGGAATAGAAGCATAAAGTTTTAATCCAATGCTCTGTTTTAATTTTTCATAAAGAAAGTGGGTTTTTTTCTTATAGTAATTTTAATATTCTTTTAGAACAAAGCATATGATAAAAACATCAATACCAACATCTTTAATATTGAAAATATTGAAGGTGTAAAAACAATGGATAAAGGAATATGAAACATCCAATTGTCATTTCCAATGGTCACATTTAAAAAACACTTTTAAAATGGATATCAAGAACTCATACTTCATATGATGGAGCAAGTCATGAAAGAAATGACAGTTCTTGAATCAGAGATTGATATAAAATCCTTTGGCTACACAGGCACAAGTGTGAAGGAGCAAAAAAAGCAGAATTTAAAGCTTTGAAGCCATAGGCTACATGGTGTTTCTTAAAGTCTTGCTTATTTGAGGAGGAGTTTTTAAAAGATGCTTATTTCAAGGACACTTATGGCTCTTATTTTTAAAATACCAGACCATCAGCTCCTTAATTAAAAAACCAATTGAAGTCTTAATTAGGAAGTCTTGTAGCTCCCAGGCAAGGGAACAGGGAACAGGAAAGGAGTGAGTCAAACACTTGTTCCAACTGTCATGAAAATCAACTAATTTTTTAAATACTAATATATATGTATAAGTATATATACGTATATGTATTCACAAACACACAGTGAAAAAATTAACCATACTCTACCTTTTCTTTTAGCTTTTGTGACAGAAAAAGGATGGCACCATCAAATGCTTTTGCTTTGTTGGAAAGTTCACTGTGACTATAAAGCAAAGCAATTCTCAGCCTTCTAGATGCTAAATCTGGAATATACGTCACGTGGTACTGGTATAGCTGCCAGTCCTGGGGCAAATCTAAACTAAAGAGATTTGTAACCAGTTTCACAGGTATTCCACTAGAACCTGAGAAAGATAAATAACAATTTTTTTACCAAAAAAATTCATACCATATTAATATTAATCATATCATTTAAAAAAAACCTATTGGCATATGTATCGTAGTTGCTGTAAAGCAAAGATTTTTGCTCAGTGACATAAGAGAAACTCTAAAACTTGCAGCCTGATAACGTTGTTGGGACTTAAGACAGGACCATGTGTGAAGCAGGCCTCATACGAACATAAGAGCAGACACTGACATTCTGGTCCTTGGGAGAAGAGATACATCCAAACTCAACCACCCTGAGACTCCTTCCAAAGCGTGCCTTCCAGCTCTCATTCTCTGCAATTCAAATCAGCTAGTTGGAATAATATTTTCAGATTCTGCTCTGAAATTATGCTGCTCTCATATTACAAAGAAACTGTCCAGGCCGGGCGTAGTGGCTCATGCCTGTAATCCTAGCACTCTGGGAGGCCAAGGCAGGAGGATTGCTTGAGCTCAGAAGTTCAAGACCAAACTGAGCAAGAGCAAGACCCCATCTCTACAAAAAATAGAAAAATTAACCAGGCATGGTGGCGAGCCCCTATAGTCCCAGCTCCTCAGGAGGCTGAGGCAGGAGGATCGCTTGAGCCCAGGAGTTGGAGGTTGCAGTGAGCTGTGATGACGCCACTGTGCTCTAGCCGGGGCAACAGAGTGAGACTCTCTCTCTCAAAAAAAAAAAAGAAAGAAAAGAAACCATCCAGTTTTTACCAGGAACACAACCCCGAGCCTCTGGGAAATCCAGATAATCAAAAGTTAATCATACTTCTAAAAATTCTGAAAAAGTTCAATCAGTGGTTAGACCACTATACAATCCCAGAGAAGACCCTCAGAGAGTGAGGAGAGAGCTGGGGAGAGAGGAAGGAATTGCATCTTTCCTGTATGAAAACAAATTGGGCCTCTGGCCTTCTATTTCCCGCAGGCACATGGAGGCCACGTGTGCTTCTGGGAGTTCCAGCCCCCTACAGAAATTTTTATTCACAACTTAAATACTGTCATCTACAGGACAAGATCAGAGATGGCCACAATATGCTCAGATAGTGCTCAGTACTTCTCACTTCTCCTTACAGGGAATCATCCAGTTTTTATCCTACAGAAAGAATGATATCAAATAGGCACTATTTAGCTTTTCTCATGGAGGAAGTGAAAGCATGAGCCCCTGAGGTGGTGAGGAAGAGGAGGTCATCATGTGTGCCGTACTATTTCCTCGGCTTCAACCTGGGGTATACATCTGGTAGGAAAAAGATATCATGTACTATTTTAGTTAAGAAAAAGCTTTCTTTTGTTCTCCCAAATACAGAGGAAACGGCAACATATTTTAGCTGCTCATATAAATGGACAAAAAGAAGTCAGCCTGGAATGTCAGAGCTGGAGAGACCCTTCAAGATCATCTGCATTAGTGTTCTCAAATTGCAGCTGGGCCCCATTCGTGCCGCAGTTATGAAACTAAGTGAGGCCAACCGCATGTTTAATGAAAAGACCAGAATACAACACAAAGGAACAGAGTGCCTGGCATAGAGTAAGGGCAAGCACTGTTTCATGAAACTTTTGCTCTGACCGTGTGTGTGCAGTGTGTGTACGCTGGATAATAATATATCGATTTCTCATTCTGCTGCCTGGTTTTTAAAAAGTTTGAAAGACACTGATTTCCATCAGTGAGTCTTAACTTTTGATAGGGAACCACAAAGTCTTTTGAGAATCCAATGAAAACAAGAGACCTACTTCCCAGAAAATAAATATACCTACAATTGTGTATGCAATTTTAAAGGTGAACCTGGAATCTGGGTAAAGAATTCCCCAAATAGCTCATGTCTTTCTCTTTACAGCTCGAGTACAGAAAGGGTATTATTCTCCACATAGGGTAAAGGTTGGGAAACAGAAGAAGCATCTTTTTAATTCTCACCCTAGGTATAAGGAGAAAATCTTTTCCAAAAGTAACACGTAGTTTTGGGGAAGATGCTATATTTCTATTAATAAAAGAGAAGATTAATGCTAAAAATCAGAAAGTGTCTAACAATGCCTTGAACATAGTGGATGTTCAATAAATATTTGTTAAGTAAATATATGAACTTGTTTATTTTATACCTAGAAATTGAAATTCCTTATGTAAGATTTAGTAACATTAAAAAAGTAGCTAACATGAAGACTGGATACCTGTTTTACAATCTCTCACATGTGCCAATTTCTGTCTGGTACAGATATCCAAATCCATGAAGTTCCGACTGATTGCCACACCTCTTTCAGAGAAGGTACTTCCAACATTACCAGAAGATACACCATCTTTACCTAAACCATGAAGAGAACAGTAATATCTCATATTTAATTCTGGTGATATTGTTTACAACTACTATATCAAAAATGCATGTACAATCAATACTTGGGGTTTTTAATAAAACATGCCCACATCGTGAAAATATTCATGACTCTACAGAAGTCTTTGGCCTAAAAACTGGAAATTGTGAAGGAAGCATGAAATGTTTTGTTAGAAATAGCAGATTTTGAGTTAGCTCTCACTCTTATACTATTATAGACCTTCTCTTCTTGGCTAAGGAGAAAGCCCTATCTCCCTATCTCCCCATGGCGCACTCCACACCTATTGACAGAGGGCAGCTCTCCCTCCATTACCTGTTGTGTAACACTCTGAAAAGTCACAGACTAACTTCTGTCTACACTAACTTCTGCACAGAAAGAGGCTGAATCTTTCACCTTTCCCAATGAAAAAAACAGAAATTTCTCAGAACATTGCCATCAGCTTTTATTCTACATCATTCTCCACAAGAATGAAAGCCAGTGTTTTACCTTGGAGCATATTACTTACTGTTAGCTTCTAGAAAATATGAAATTAAAATTAGTTTCCAAATGAGTACAGAGATGTTGACTTTTTGGCACTTAAGCAGGGCTGGAAAACCCCCAGTGAGGAACAGGAGAGTCAGGCATGAGACGGGTGAAGGGTCCAGACACTCAGAGTCTGGGAGAACTTATGTGCTCACACACTTACTAGAAATCAATCACTTAACCTTATGATCAGAACATGGGAGATGGCTAACAGGTTTCATCAGCGTTACTGGCTAAATTGTGACCCCCCTCCCGAAATTCATATGTTGAAGTCCTAACCCTCAATACCTCAGAATGTGACCTAATTTAGAGAGAAGGTCTTTAAAGAGGTGATTAAGTTGAAGTGAGGGTCATTAAGGTGGTCCCTAATCCAATATGACTGATGCCATAAGAAGAGGAATTAGGACACAGACATGCACAGAGGAAAGATTATGTGAACACAGGGAGAAGACGGCCATCAGAGCCAAGCATAGAGGCCTCAGAAGAACCTGACCCTGCTGACACCTTGTCTCAGACTTTAAGCTTTCAGGATTGCGAGAAAATAAATTTCTCTTATTTAAGCCACTTAGTATGTGCAATATTGATATGGCAGCCAAGTAAACTAATACATTGGGCATGCCAACTTGCACTGCGTGACAGTGGCTACTTGTAGCAGCATGTTGACAAATATCCTGAGACCAAATCTAGCTTTGCAGGGAAGAGAGCTACCATCGAATGTTGATGTCTACCACAGGTGGGAAAGAAGAAGAGAGCATGCATGCCAGGTTTCTACCATCCCTGCAAGGTGATGGCATTGGTATTTACACATTACAAAGATTTTAAAAATATTTTTTCAAAATTCTTCAGTGAACAGAAAGAATCAGAAAAGTGGCTTCCTAATGTCTGTGAATTCCCATTCCTAGCAAGCACTGCCAGGAAATATAGCAGTTGATTCTGTGTTAGAGTCCCAAAGGAACATGACAAATGGGGGATTCTTCCAGAAAAGGAAACTGAGATGCGCAGAAGTGAGCCGGCTGCCGTAAGGCATAGTAGTGTCCCTCCTGTTTTATTCACATTGAACGGAACTAAATGGAACAGACTTGGTTGCACTTACAGTTCAGTGAAATCCTACTTGTTTCCATGAATTCACTGCTAGAGGACGCTTCATTGTCACTAAGAACAACAGATGCAGGCTAAATAGGGCAAAAAAATTTTTTTGTTCAGATTTGAGATGGTAATTCACAAACCAAAAAGTTATCACAAGAACAGTACCGTGTCATTAGATCACCGTGAACTAGAAAAACAAAATGTTAACAAGTAAAACTCTTCAGCAATGAGAAGAAAGTGCCCATTCTGGAAGAAAGGATAAGGACAAGCTATAGTTTTCCCCACTCATCAAACTTTGACATTAGTACTGACTGTAAGCCAGATACAGTGTTAGACCCCGGGGGTGTAAAGAGATGTGATCCTTGTGCTCAGGGAGCTCATCAGAAGGAACATGGCACTGATGCACATGGACCTCATGCTTCCATGGCTCAGGGACATGACAGTAAATTGAGCCCAGACGACCTGGGTCACCAGCTCAGATGATGACTCTCCCTGAATAAACCAAGCCAAAATTAGTTCACAACACAGGCAGAGAGAACCATTAGCATTCTCTTTTCACAATAACTACTTCTCTTCATTCAAGAAGTTACTATATCTTGGCCTGCTAAAAAGTGAGCAGTATCAAGAGAAGACCACTTCATGAGCATTAAGGCACAATGACCACAAACTACTCATTTGAATACTTTTTGGTCTAAGAGAGATTGCTCCAAATTCAAAAATTTCAAAAATATGTAATTGTAACTTCTCTCCAAAGTTGTTTATTTGCAGGTCAAGTCTCTAGTTGCCTAAGTCCAGCAAGGAGCCCTACGCCTAGTGATTGCTCGTTAAACAGTAGTTGACTCTAAACCATATCTGTGTTTGAGACTGCTTATTTTTAAATACTAATTAGAGACAAAAATCGTATTAGATTATATGCCATATGATGGCATGAAGGTACCTCACTTTTTACCAGGCAATTTAAAACTCAATCAAGTAATTAAAACTGGGAAAGTAGAAGACATGACACACTTGCCTGCAATCTTCAGTCCTCTTTAATGGCTAATATACTTACATTAACATCTTACTCAAAGCTGGAGCCCATTCTACTAAGTGAAGTATCCCAAGAATGGAAAAATAAGCACCGCATGTTCTCACCATCAAATTGGTGTTAACTGATCAACATTTAAGTGCACATATAGTAATAACATTCATCGGGTGTGGGGCAGATGGGAGGCGGGAGGAGGGAATGGGTATATTCACACCTAATGGGTGCGATGTGCACTGTCTGGGGGATGGACACGCTTGAAGCTCTGACTCGGGTGGGGCAAGGGCAATATACGCAACCTAAACATTTGCACCCCCATAATATGCTGAAACAAAAAAGAAAAAATAATTTTTTAAAAAAAATCTTAAGATAAAATCCCTAGAAGGAAGAATATGAGACACCTTGGAAAGACTCAAAGATGAGAGACAAGATAATGCACTACACTTTCTAAAACAGAGGGGAGGATATATATGCAGAGGAAGGCACCGTTCAGGCGGGAGAGAGGAAGAAGAGAATGAAACCATGGCTGCTAAGCTTCTACACACCGATGGCGAGACCGGGGTGCGCCCCACTTCCGTGGCACTGGGGCTGCGGGCGATGCCTCGTGCCCTCACACGGGCCCGTCCACTCATGTTCCCCGTGAGCCCAGAGAGGCTGCAAGAGCTGCAAAGTCTCAAGTAGGGTATTTTTTCCTTTGGCTACAGACGGCAAGGCTGTGACGGGGAAGCGGTGGGTGTCCAGCTTCCCCTTTGTGTTCAAGGGCTGGAAACTACGCCCAGGGTCGCGTGGGCGGAGGGGGCGGGGAGCACGTGGTCCGGGCACGTGACTCTTTTCTTCCAACCATTGCCCACCCGCAAATTTGCCATTATCCAACTTTCTGGGTTTTGTCAGTCTTCTGTGTGTCAGGTGGCATCACACTTATTTTTTCAGCTTGTATTTTCTGCTCACTAGTGTGGGCAAGCACTTCTTCATTCGTTCATGTATATTTATACGCACACACACATATACATGATAGTTTTGTAGTTTTCCATTCTGTGAATTGCCTGTTTACATCCATTGCCCATTTTAAAAATTAAGGTTCTTATCTTTTTCTTTGTGATTTGGAAGAAACCGTTTTTTTTTTCCTTAAATATTGCAAATATTCACTTCCAATCTATCACCTGTTACTTTAACTGTGCAGTGCTTTATCTAACCAAAATCCTAAATTTTGATGTCCTCAGTCCAGCAATGTTTTTAATTTTATAGTTTTTACTTTTTGGGTCTTTTTAAAAGAAAATTTTCCCTGCCCTAAATTTTCAAGGACATTATACGACATTTTCTCTTATTTGTTAAGTTTACTGTTCACATTAAATATCTTCTACACTTCAGGAGTTTACACACACAAAATATATATGTATTTATGTATACAGGAGATGGAAAGCCAACTTTATCTCCATATAGTGAGCCATTTTTCCTTAGCGTCATCCGTTAAATAGTATATACTTTTCTAATGGTTTGTGAAGCCACCCCCAGCAAATGATAGGTTCCCATATATACATATATCTCGTCTGTGCCTTCCATTCTATTCTCCTTATATATGTCTTTTCTACAATAAGACTTTACCACCTTTTATTATTATTTCTTTGTATTATTCATAAAATCTGGTGGGATGAGTCTTTACTCTTTTATTTTTTCCCCATTGATAAATATATTCACACACTTTATTCTTTCATATAAATTTTAAAATAAGTCTTTCAAGTTTCTTTAAAAATTCTCCTTAAATTTCAATAGCATTGTATTGAATATATAAGTCAATTTAGGAAGAACTTTCCTCTTCACAATGTTAGATTTTTTCCATTTATCCAAGTTTCTCTTTGTATCTTTTAAGAGAGTATTGATTTTTTTTATAAAAGTCTCATGTGTTGTTTAATTTTTGAAAATTTTATAGTTTTTGTTACTATTGTGAACTGTCTCTTGTTTTCATTATATTTCATAATTGGTAATTACTAGTAATTGGTAATTATTAATGTAGACACATGATACTAGTTTTTGTAAAATTGATATTGTTTGTCAAGCTTGCCGAACTCCTTGGTTCTTATAGGTTGTCTTTTTATTTCATTGAATTTGTATGTAAATAATCATATCATCTACAAACAATGACAGTTTTGTCTCATTCCTTCTATTCTTATTCTTCTTATTTGTTTTTCTTACCATGTTGGTCAAATTTTTCAGAACAATGTTGAAGGTGACTATGATAGCTGGAATTCTTGTTTTCTTTCTGATTTTAAAGGGTCTATTTCTGAAATGTCTCCATTTTGTTTGTTGTTTGCTCTCAATATCAGGTTTATAGTCATTATCATTTTAAGGAAGCTTCCTTCTACACCTAGTTTTTGAAGATTATTATAATCACAAATGTTTGTAGAACCTTATTAAATACTACTCTGGAGCTATTGAAAAGCTTGTGCTGAGGTTATAAGGACACACCTAAAGGCTATTCATCAAAGTGTTATTTGGGGTGGCAGGTAGTTGGAGGCAGCCTATGTGTCTACCAGAAGGAGCAACGGGTAGGTAAAATGTAGAATTCCACATAGAGTGGAATACTAGGCTAACATTCAGGAATAATGACTAGAGGTACATTCAGCAGCACGAATAGATCTTAAACACACTGTGTTGAAGGAAAAAGTAAAAACAACAAGAGATTTATGTTATGGAAAAATATCACGTGTTAATTTTCCAAGCATTAGAGACTCTCACATATGGATATATACTAATTTTTCAAGTAAACATATACTTGTATATTCAAGAATATACAACAGACACAATAGATTGAACACCTATATATGGGAAGAAAACAAGAATGTGAGGGGGACAGAGAAAATGAAAGCAAAAAACAATACAATATAATATAGAACTTGCACAGATCCATGAAAATCACATACAAGGAACGGAAGAATATGATTAATTCAACTTTCTGTACTTGAGGCCCTACAATTAAATAAATATAATAGCTAATTCTTATTGAATACCTACAGTATGCCAGGCTTTGTGGAAGACATTATCACCTCAATTTTATAAATAAAGAAATTGAAGCTTAGAAAAACTGACTGGCTCAGGTTTTGTGGCAGAGCTGGGATTCCAGTCCAAGTCTGTCTACCTGTAAAGCCCACACTAAATCCATTCATCTCCTACTCTCCTCCCTCCAAGCAGGCGATCTTCCTTACTTTAGATACAGCCCTTAGTGGAGGAAAAAAGCCCAAATCCTGTATATTATGCTGTGCTCTGCCTTCTGTTTATTCTGCATCAGAATACCCTTTTATCAGTTTCTCTTGGGAAACCATTAACCTTGACTGGGGGCAAGTGCAAGAGGCAATGATAGTCTTGGGCAGAGATGGCCAGCCTTGAACTTGGTTCAGCAAAGCCACTGTGATGATTAATAATACATTTCTTTGAAAATGAATGAGTCTGAAAGTTGTGGGTGATCATAAACTGCTGTGTTAAAAAGGAGAGACAAGTGGAAGACAAAATCTGGACAAGGAATCTAGTTTTGAAAATCTGTGCTTTTTTTTTTCTGAATATAAGAAGAATGTTTATCCCGTGTTTTCTAAATCTACCATCTCCTGGTACTATTATACATTCCTTTCCATGTGACTTGCATTCATGTGATAGCATAACAGAGTGACAAGAAAGGCTGAGAATACATGTAAGTGACTTCAAACAGTCAAAACCTTTCAATTTTCCAAATACTGACATGTTATAAAATCAAAAATATCAATGATTTCCAATAATTATCTGCATTTTTCAACTCTCTGCCATGATTACTATAATAACTGACACACAAATAATCAGTCACATTGTGCCCTCCACATATGACTTTTTAAATGCACTTTTCTTTTCCTTGTAGTGGAAAGGCAGTACGGTTGGTTGCAATACGCAAGGGCTTTAGTGTCAGACAGACCAGAGTTTGCATCCCAACTCCATTGCTTACTAGCTTTCTGACCCAGGGAAATTTACTTAATCTCATTTAGCCTCAGTTTCTTTAACTATAAAATGGAGATGAAGACAGGCCGGGATTTCTCAACCTCAGTGCTATTCACATTTTGGACTGGATAATTCTCTGTTGTGGGGGACTGACCTATGTGTTACAGGAGGTTTAGCAACATCTCTGACCGGTACTCACTAGATGCCAGTATTACCCCCTCTAATTGTGACAGCTAAAAATGTCTCTAGACGTGGCCAAATGTCCCCTGGAGGGCAATCACCCCTGGTTGGAAACCACTTATACATGGCTATCCCCCAGGGTTGTTTTGAGAATTAAATGAAATACCAACAACAGTGCTTAGTGCAGTGTTTGCCATGCAATAAAAGTTGCATAATTAATTATTGCTATAAGAATATATGATGGACAAATGTTATAAAAAAAATTTGATACAATTTTTGCAATATGTCATACTTTTGAACTTGTGTCAAATCACTTCGTGTGCATGTACTGACTCATGATACTGTTATTCGTGGATACATCTTGTTTTGTGCTACCCTTCACATTTTCCTTGGTCCACCTTTTGACTCCAGCCATTGCTATGGCAATCAACTGTGTACAGTGTAACCTGATAGCACCCACCTGAACTGAGCCCTATATCTCTCACTTCTATCCCAGGGCTTCTCTGCTGCCACAGGAATCCACTGGACCATTTTGACACAGGAGCAAACATCAAAATGTGACAGTTAACACCTTATGGGGCAACCCTTGGCCAAAGGAGTGGGAGACTGTGGATAAATACTCCCTCTTCCAACCCTTGGGAAGGTAATTCTGTGGTGCCTTCTATGGCTTCACAAAAGTTCCCTGATGGGATCAAGTACTAGACACCACAGTGATGATGGGCTTAATAATGTATCCTTGGGTTGACTTTCATCCTTCCCTGTTTCACTCTTCCCAGTGCTTCTTTCCTGTTCCTTGCAATCACTTCCCAAAATAAACTATCTGCATGCAAGCCCTTATCTCAGGTTCTATTTTGGAGGAAACCTAGGCTGGCATAGTTCGGTAATAGAATACACAGTATTCACTCAAAAACATTTCATGCCTGCTGTGGAATAATGCCCAAGCATTAATATTAATGAATTATCTATGAATTTTATCAGTGAGAATAAGCACAACTCAAAGATTTGTGTAAACCCATGCTACAAGTCAGCTGTAAAGATCAGTTTTTTTAGTTATTCAGTCCTGTGGCTGTAACTTAATTTTTTGGATGACTTTAATTAGGAAAACCCTGTGCATAATGATAACTACAAGTGCAGACATGTTCACATCAGCTAATTTGTTTATTCAATATCCATGGTTCCTGCTAATACAAAATTAATTTCCTTGGCACAGGTGAAAATGGTTGAACATTTTTAGAATTAGTGCATCAATGGTGTTATCTTCATTGGGACTTATTGCAGCAACGCTTACTGGATTAACATTTTCTTTTTTTTTCTTATTATTGCAGCATAATCTTCTAATCTGATGGATTAATCTTGAAAAGTCTCATTTTTTAAATTTTTATTTTGAAATATATTACATTTACAGAAAATTTGCAAGAATAGCTCAAAGAACGCCCATCAGCCTTTTACTAAGATTCATCAGTTAACATTTTGCCATACTTACCTTATTATTTCCTGTTTATATGTATATATATACATTTTCTGATCCATTTACAAAGAAGTTGTAGACATCATGCCCTTTGACCCCTAAATATTTTAGTGTGAACAGCAAATCTTCAAATAATGTCATTTCGTTATGATTTTGATGAGAAAACAAATCAATTCTTGGGCTGGGCCACTGGAGTTTGCACATCCTCCCCATGTCTGTGTGGGTTTTCTCTGGGTACTCCAGTTTCCTCCCACATCCAAAAGCTATGCATGTTAAGTTCATTGGCATGTCTAAATGGTCCCAGTCTGAGTGACTGTGGGTATTTGTGTGTGTGTGCCCAGAGATGGAATGGCGTCCTGTGCAGGGTGGGTTCCCACCTTGGCCCTGAGCTGTGGGGATAGGCTCTGGTCACCTTTGATCCTGAACTGTAATAATTGGGTAAATAATTATCATGCTTGTTTTTATTAATATTTCTTAAATATATAGAGAGTTCACATTTCAATGTTTAATATTAGAAGTGTTTGGGGTCTTTATTCAGAAGTTTGGTGATGTTTTTGTGACCAGAAATATGCCAAAGGAATTTAATTCTTATTTGTATCAATTAGACTATAGTAAAATTGGTTTCATTATACGTCATTTTGCTTAAAGTCACAGTTTCCAAGGGTGTTATTAATGAGGATTTACTGTATTTTTTAAGAACAAGAATATTTTTCCATTCCCTTATATAACCATGGCACAATTATCTAAATTGGGAGATCTAATGTGGGTAAGATAGCACAGTCTAATAGTTAATTTTTACCAATTGTCTTCAAATGTCCTATGAAGAAAATTTTTTTTCTAGTCCAGAATATGGGTAGATCAGGATAATGCATTGCATTTAGTTGTCATGCCCTTTTTGTCTTCTTTAATTTGTAACATGAACAGTTTCTTTTTTTTTCCAACAAATTGTGAGAAATACATTGCTGAGATGTCCAGAGAAATAAAAATTCCCATTAAGCATTAGATGTTAAACTGCTTAACCACTGTGATCAAAATGTTTCCAAAACCCATCACCTGCTCCCTTGTCCCATTGTGCTCCAGAAAGGATTTAAGATGTTACATATGTACAAGATAAAATAAAAGGAAAATGATTACAATGGAGAGTTTTCTATTCCCTAGTTCCTCTCCTGGTTCCCTAGCCAGTAAGTTTGTACTTCCTCACACAAGCACCCTCTTTCCCTGAGAAAGCCCCACTCAGGGAAGCCCCACTCTGAAAGCCCCACTCAGCAGGAAGCCCCACTCTGATAACGCCAGGGTGACATTTTGACTCTCCTCAGCCAGAAGCATTTTCCTTTGTGGGCTCCTTCTTCAATTAAAAGAAAAAGATTTTAGTTATATCGTACAACTTATGTAACAGGCTCTAGGAATAAATTTCATCGACCCCATATGTTTTTTTAATCCTCTCCCTCTCATGTTTTAGATTCTCAGGCCAGAAGGGCTTAATGACCTTTCTGAGTTGTTTCTCAGAAAAGACAGAATTTCCAGAAGACAAAGGAGTAGAGAGATTCTGAAGACCCCTGGGCAGACTTCCTGAGGCCATAACTCGCCATCCCACAAAACTGCCCCCAATGCAGTGGCCCCTAGTTAGTTACACCACGACCTACCGCAATGCACAGCCCATGATCTCCATTAGTTGGGGAGACAGATTTGAGACCTGATTCCCAGTTCTCCCGACAAATATCTTTGGTAATAAAAAAAATCCCTTTCTTCCTTGGTATCCTCATTGCCTCAATAATTGGATCTTTGTATGGTGAGTAACTGGATTTAGGCCAAAACCCCCCTGCAATTTCAATAACACTTAGATGGTACACAGATGAATATATTAATATTATATACTAAAACATTTTCTTCTACCTAAAAATTTTTTTTCTCTTTTGATTTTAAAAGAAATTAAAACATTTTCATGGACCCCCAAAATATTGTGGGCCCTATGCATTGTGCCTATGGTGTCTAATGGATACGTTGGTCCTTCCCTCACCCCCATACAGAGTTCTCCAGCATGCAGAAGGTGGGGTGAGGGAGGATCCCTGGCCCTATAACATCAGTGATCAAGGGTAGACCTGGGTCCTTTGCAGTAATCCCTTATGTGTGAGCTGCAGACATTGTACTCAATTATGGAACTTGTTAGAGTAGTATATGTACCTCTCCCAAGGACAAGCAACATATAAAGGTGGGGTGGGTAGGGATCAGTACTGCCTAAACTCACCCTGGGAAAGGAAATACTTCCTTAATGAGCAAGGTTCCTCCCACTTCCCTCCAAGCCAGCACTTCCCCCATTACTGTGTAGAGTTGCCCTGGTGTCTTTCTCGCTCTACCTAGGGGCCTACCAAAATAAAAAACAAAGTTATATTCTCTCAACATTCGCTGCTTGCTTTGTTACCCCAAGGAAACGATCTAAATTTATGACTATAGTAAGGATTAAATTAAAGCTTTTGATTTTCTCAGTCCTGGTGGTTGGGATGGAGGGATATCATTCATTAGCAACTATATAACATAAGGGAGTATTACCAGGCATCTATAACAAACTGGCCTAAGATCTACAAATTTAAAAGCTATTGAACTCAATCTCAAAAATTGGGAACAGTACTCTTGCTGTGTGTTCGCTGGACTCAATCCTACTAACTCCCTGTTGAACTCCTGCCTCAAATAACTACGCCCCCAATATGCCCTATTGTCAGACTTGATGGCCAGAGTTAAGTCTTCCCAAATGGAATTATGATAGCTGAGATTTCTCAAGGTGATAAAATTTAAATTTGGCAAGATCCTAAGTAACTGGTTCTGACCTTGTTTTAGCCTAATAGTATGGTAATATGTGTGGCTTAATCATTGAATGGGAAATTCCTGAGAGGGGTAGGTGAGGGGAGTCAGTGAATGACTCAGCTCCAACAGGACTGCTCTGTTCTACTCTGTTTTACATATTGGGGTTCTACATAAACTTTTGTTTGAAAGTTAGGTTCTCTCCTAAAAAAAAAAAAAAAAAATCAGAGGTTTGAAAGCCACCAGTGTAGTCTTTTTTCTTACTTTTAGGCAAGAAACTACCTAAACAATTCTAAACAGAAACATAAAGACTTAGAATGGCAGTATTCCATCCACCTGAACTCAAGGTAGTGTACAGTGGGGAAAAGCAGCCTTGGAGTCCAAGAGACGTAGGATCAACCTTAGTTTTGCAGCAATGATCTTAGCTCTAAAATGAGGACAATGCCTATGTTATCTATTGTGTATAACATAACCCCAAACCCTGAAACAATAAACATTTATTATCTCATAGATTCTGTGAGTCAGGAATCCGGGTGTGGCTCAGCTGGGGGTCTCTGGCTCAAGGGCTGTCATGAGTTTGCAGTTAAGATGTCAGCCAGGCCTGGGGTCTCACCTGAAGTCTCGAACTGGGGAGAATCACTTCCAAGCTCATTTGTGTGGTTGGCAGGACTCAGTTCTTAGCGTGCTGTTGGAGTGAGGGCCTCAGAGGCCTCCCACAGGGCAGTTGACATCACATCAGTTGGCTTCTTTCAGAGTGAGAAAACTAGAGAGTGAGAAAGGATCCTCCAAGACAGAAAGCCAGTCATTCTATAACCTAATCTCAGGAGCCTCAGCCTTTCACTTCTCCCATAGTCTGTTAATTACAAGTGAGTCCCTAAATCAAAACCAAACTTGAGGGGAGAAGATTACAGGAGGGCATGGATACCAGGAGGCATTGGCTGCCTACCACAATGCCTTCAATCGACGGATAAAAAACAGAAAACATATGTAAAGCATCCTCCATATAGCAGGAGCTTAATAAATAACACATATTAGTGAACTAAAACTTCTGGCAAAGAACCCTAATTTAAAAGCCACAAATCTGTATCTCCCTAAGAAGGTTTGATAAACTATAAGGTATCTAAAGTTACCTAAAGGTAATATTGTGTGATCTCCAAGGTGGTTGTGCTTAATTAATATTTCAGAATAAGTTTCAGCTAATGGAACAGAGATTTCTAAAATGTTTAGTTAACATATGAGACCAAGAAAATCATAGGGTAAGGGCAGGTTTTCCTAGTTGCTAGGAGAGCAAAATCCCTATAGAGATTAGTCATTTTGAAGGTGATGCTTAATAATGACATTTATTTTTAACTGCAGTATTAGTGAAAACAGGTAAAGTGTTGAAACCAGAATCTGCAGCACTTGTATATTTCAGAAATGAAGAACATTAAGAAGACTTAGGTTGTGATGAAGACTTAGTTCGTGATGTTCATTCCTAAAATGTAATCCTCTGACTACTTGGAAGCTCCTACTTAGAGTTTAAATTCTGGATTCTACATATGATCTAATACATTTATCATGTGTTGGGATTATTTGTCCACAAGTCTGTTTCCCCAGCAAGGGAAGCACTTGTCCAACAGAATATAAACTTTTGAGTGCAGAGTCCTTGCCTGATTTCTATTTTCATCCCCAAGTCCCAGCAAAGTGCCTGCACATAGAAGCCACTCAAGAAACGTTTGTTAAATGTTGATGAATAGTCCCATTTCTTCCCCTTCTAAAAACAATTCAGATTAAGTGCTTAGTACTCATGATCTAGTGGGGTATTTTTTTAGTATATTTGTTGAGATTCAGTAATTTTTAAAAACATTCATTCAAAGATCTAAAAATGGATTCATCATAACAATTCAAATCTTTAAAATTTACTGAAATAGTTTTATAATGAAGTTCTACAGGAAACTAATAAGTATATTAAATTACTGAGTCCTTTACATTTTTTCCTCTGTTCTCCTTTCTTTAAAAGAGTAAGTTGGTGATTATTGCTACATGACAAAATAGATTTCTTTAGAAGTAGATATTGAATACAGATGAAATATACTGACCAGGAATGAAACAAACAGCAATAAATGTGATTTTTTCAAGATGAAAAAAGAAGTATTCGTAAGAGTTAAAGAATCTTTTGTAATGAATCAATGGACAGTTTTATATTTCTGCTGAAATGTTAGTTTATTCCTTAAGTTCCTGATCTTCCTTGTTAGTGAGTTCAGACTTCCTGATTTCACTCCCTATTTGCCGACAGATGCGGCATTTCAAGCTGGAACAAAGGTTTCTTTTCAGTAAAGTGGCAGAGAATGGTGAATTTTAACCTATTCCCTCATTCTCGGTGCATATGTTCCTCATTTATCCTACCTCTTTTGTTTTCCTTTAACCCGTATCTTCCCTCTACTTTCTTTGGTCTCCTTCCCTCCCCCTTTCTTCTCTATCTGATCTTACTTTCTCTTCAGACACTTTGTACTCATTGACGCCCATGTCTTTCCTTTTTCTTTTTTCTGTTCACTCCTCATCTATGTTCACCACCTGCTCCATTTTATAATGCACTTTTCTTCTCGCTCTTTCATTATTGAGTCCTCTTTTCTTGCCAGTCCTGCTCCTATCCTCAGCTGGCCATCATCATTTTTCAGTCTGTATTTAAAAGAGCATGTCAGTGTGTGTGTGTGTGTGTGTATTGGAGGAGGGCAGGAAGGAAAGAAGAGAAAATAGTGCTTATTACAACTTCATATTTTCCCCTTTCAATAATCGGAGCATCAGCTGTTAAGAACACTTGCCTCCCCTGCCGTCTGCCCACCAGCAGGTTCCCAGTCTTGATTATATGTCTTTTTAAAATGGCATTATTTAATTTAGTGAAGAGGAGCTAGAGACAGTACACAGAGAGCATCAGAGCACTCGGTAAAATAAGCCAGACTGAGAGAAAGGAGTATACACTATAATACTTATGCCCTTGGAGATGAATCACCAGGGGAAAGTAAGGAAGCCAGACACAAAAGAGCAAAAGGCCAACCTGAACTGGACCTGGTGCAACACAGAAGAGGCAAAACCATCGCATTGCAATTCCCAATCTAGAACTAACCAATGTCCAGATACTGCCCCCAGCAAGGAAATATCCTGTGTCATGGGTTATGGTTGAATACCTCAGTGCATGGAGGGTATAAATTATAAACAAGGAGTCATTTTCCGTCTCATTACTTTAATCAGTTTGTCAAAAAATCGGAACACTTGTACATAAATACTTGATTTGTTAAAAGAATGTACAGCATAAAAGCCCCTGAGACACATCCAAGAAAGACTTGAAATGTATACAGTGCAATTATTTACCTAATTACTAAGGATTTGGCTGCTTGCCCTGATATCTGAGGCATGTGATGCTTTAAGAAAATATATATATATGTATACTGTATATGTGTATATATATATTTTTAAAGCTAAATCAGATTCTTTCTCTGGTGCCTGGTTTTCTGCTAGTTTACTGCTCTTGTATATTAAGTCAGTTCCAGACAGTAAGGAAGGCACATTGGGAAGCGAATTAGCTCTTTAAGCCCTAGGGTGCCAGTTAGTAGAACGACAGCAAGTGGAACAAGAAGGTCCCAAGAGATGATTTTGTCCAACCCCTTCATTTTGCAGTACAAGTGACAGAGACGCAAAGGTGTTGTGGTTTGCACAAGCATGGCTGGTTTTGCCACTACTTCTGTAACCTCAGGCCAGTCCTTCAATGGATCTGGACCTTGGCTCCTTCCTGTGTAAAATGGACTGGTAGAAATCACAGCTAACATTCTCAAGGTGCTTCCTATGTGCCAGGCAATATCCTGAGTACTTTCAGTGTCTTGTCTAATCCTCTCAACACGTCCATAAATTATATATGATTACCTTTAATTAGAGATGAGACTATTAAAATACAAAAAGCTAAAATAATTTTCCCGAGATCAAACAATTAGGAAATGTTGCAAAGCTGGTCTAGGAACCCAGGAATATCTGCTTCTAGAATTCTTAAATTCCAATTCTTTAATCCCTTCTAAGAAAGCCCCACCAGGTAAATTCCCAAATTCTTTACATCTCTAAAAGTCTAGAGCAGAGTTGGCAAACTATGGCCCATGGGCCAAATCCAGCCACCCCATTTTTTTATGTGTGGTCTGTGTGTGCTTTTGCTCTCCAACAGCGGAGCTGAGTTGGGGGCAACCGACTGTATGGCCTGAAAAACCTGAAATATTTACTCTCGCTGATCCTACACAGAAAAAGTTTGCCAACTCTTGGTCTAGAGCCCCGAAAATTTAGAGCATCCTGTAATTGTATAGCAATTTATAATGTACAAAGCACCCTGGCATACATCATCACATTTAATCCTAGTTTTGCAGGGGCATTCACACATTATAGAGGAGGAAGCTAAAACTCAGAGAGTTTAAGTAACTTGCCTAATCACGGCCACGGAGGCAGAAAGTGGAAGAGCCACATGCCTGAGTTCTGACTTCAAAATGCATGCTCTTTCCATGAAGCTACCCTGTTTCGCCTAAATACTACCAGGGAAGAATTTGGAAAGTGGAAAGAACCTGTGAATACTGGAAGCAAGTCAGACTGTCTTCTGATGCAAGTATCATTCCAGGTACACGCATGTAATTAGAATCATCAAGTGCTAAAAATTAAATTAAATTTGTAATAAATTTGAAAGAAAAGCTTATGCCTTAAAAGACAGCATGACAGTCACAGGAAATACATTTTGAAATATACACGATGCATTCATATGCATTTTTGTATTATGTTAAATTTGAACCTACTCAATTTAGAATACGAGAAATAACATAAATGAGTAATTGCCACGTATCTTTTGCTCTTTGATGAGATTAACCTAAAAATTTTTTGCCATAGTAAAAACTTGCACATGAATAAAAACACAATTATACTTTCTTAAGCTAAATATTTAATAAATATATGGTTAGTTTTAAATGGATTTAGTAATAGATACTAATTTAACGATATAGCTTTACCAAAACAAAAAAAATTCTTTTCAAAGAAAGTATAGTTGCTTCTTCCTACTCTGCTAATTCAAGCTTAATCTAAATGGTAACGATGATTCTTGAAATATGGCTTAGCTTTGAAATACACAATATGAGGCACCTTCCTTTTTATTTCAGATTTATTGTATAATATTCCCTGAGATTTAGTTTTAGACCTATAAATGGCTATGAGGACATTCTGAAATCACTGCAAAGAAGGAAAAAATATATATGTACATCTCATCAATCAGGTGCCTACTAGGTGTTAGTCACCCTCACTTATTTCCTGAAATGCTCACAATGAACTGTGAAGTATTTTCCTCCCTCATTTTACAGATGAGGAAGCAGAGGCTCAGGGTTATTACTAATTTGCCCAGAATGAAGCTGGAATTCAAATCTAAACTAGATTACCTTCACGACCTAAACTCTCTCCCACTGCCCCCTGCAGATTCCCAATAAGACCAAGATCACTGGCCAATATCTCATCAAAAATCATTCTAAGGACAGAACTTTTATCTTAACTGGATGGCTGGGACTTTATAATTCTAATTCTGCCTACACTATAACACTCTAATGAGGAAATTTTATCCACAGCTTTATTTATAATTTCTCCTTTTAAGAAAGAGAGAAAATTGAAGCACCTAGATTTGAGTTTTTCAAGTGTGTCTGCAACAATGCATAGAGTTAAAACTTGCTTTATGACATAGCTAATTGTACTGATCAAATGCAAAATTACTGTTTACAGCAGAACCCTGCATAAAACTAATTTCGGACCCTACCCACAATAACTAGTCACTGTGGATCCCTATAATAAATCGAGGAGAAAACTCCTATTATTTCAGGCTTTAAATCAACTGGCTTATCATTGATTTGTGGCATCACTAAGAATTGTCACTTTAGGCCGGGCGCAGTGGCTCACGCCTGTAATCCTAGCACTCTGGGAGGCCGAGGCGGGTAGATCGCTCGAGGTCAGAAGTTTGAGACCAGCCTGAGCAAGAGCGAGACCCTGTCTCTACTAAAAATAGAAAGAAATTAATCAGACAGCTAAAAATATATAGAAAAAATTAGCCGGGCATGGTGGCACATGCCTGTAGTCCCAGCTACTTGGGAGGCTGAGGCAGTAGGATTGTTTGAGTCCAGGAGTTTGAGGTTGCTGTGAGCTAGGCTGACACCATGGCACTCTAGCCCGGGCAACAGAGTGAGACTCTGTCTCAAAAAAAAAAAAAAAAAAGAATTGTCACGTTAGTCAAATTGCCAATTGTTTTATTGGTTACTATTTATTTTTTGGCAGTAGTAGATTCTAAGAGCCCTAAAGAGAAGGACCTTGCCTTATACATTTTTCTGTCTCCCCCAGGGCCCCAAGCCACATGTTTGGCACACAGGAGGCACACAGTGACACCTGTTGAATATGTCGCTCATTCAACAACTTGTCAAGTCAATGCACATATCTTCAAGATCAGCCCCACAGCAGTCTCCGCGGCTAGAATGTGAGGATATGCTGCACTACTATGTGGGAGGGGAGCCTGCTGGCACCAGAGAGAAGTGCAGATTTAGCTTTTAACAAGGGATGAGTAAGTTAATTGTAGGCACTAATTTAGTTTTATTCCCTAAGATCTAAACATTTAACTAAAAAGTGACAGAGAGAAACAAATATTGCCACTAACAGACACCATGAAATTTTCTTCCTTTTACATGATTCCACAATGCAGTATGACCTATTTCACTGTTCTGCAGACAGGTAATGCCAGCAACCCTGAAGCAGACTGACATTCCAGTCTAAATTTTGGGTCCATGTAATAGATAATTTTGGAAGTGACATTGTGCCTTCTTTCTTCTGTTTGTAAACACAGGTTGGTCTTCTGGCAAGAGGGGAGAAGGTCGCTTCTGCTTTATTTTCATATCTGTAAGTTTAATGTGCTTTAAAAAAAAATCCAGGTTACAGAAAAACATAAACACAGAAGAAATAAATTAGGAGATGAGTATTCACATTGTAAAGGGAGTCTCCATAGGGTTCCATTAAATACTGAACTTCCTAGGTCACGGAATTTGGGATTCGATTTAAATGCAGTTTTGCAGGGACACATTTATGTGTAAGTGAGGTATACCCATATATTCATCTTAACTCCAAGGACAATCCGGCATCTTGTTTCCATTCATAGGGCAGGGGAACAAATTGTACTTGTTAAGGAAGTCAATGGCTTTTTGGACCTCTCTCCTCACCTTTCTCAGGAGCCAAGGCTTTGAGAAATCCAAACAACAGAAAAAGACCCATTTGAGGGCACAGTCCTACAACTACTGGCAGGCAATAAGGCTCTTTCTAAAACCAGAGTTTGCTTCACCTTGGTCCAGGGAAATGTGAGTCGAGGAGCAGTGTGTTTGAGATTTGGAGGCTGCACAGGCCACAAATACGACCTGTGGCAGACAAGGAAATTCAAAGAAACCGGCTACCACAATGGCTTCTTGTAGCTAAGCTATTTCTTCATCTCCGCATTGGGTACAGGTGTGCAAGGGCCCCGTTCTTCACCCCTGAACACTGATGGCCATCAACGGCAGAGGGAACCCAACTGCTTGTCATGCAAAACTGAATAATATTAATTGGTAAGTCACCTTTTTCCTATAGAGCAAAAATGGGTGTTCGGAGAACTTAGTCCCATTATTCGGCAGTCAAGGAGATGCACAGTAAAAAAAAAAAAAAAGCCCACATCTTGGCCTCCCTGGGTCACTGCTGGAGAAGGGCAGCTTCACCGTTCAAACCAGCTGGCCAGGTTGCGTATGCTCTTGGGCCGGTCCCCAGCCATCTGCACAGCCTGGCAGGCCCGGCACCAAGGCTCGTCCCAGAAAGAGGTGATGTGCACGGCGTAGTTCCGGCGCCAGCTGAAGTAGCGGCGATAGACCGCCGGGTTGCGGTCAAGGAAGAGCAGATAGGCGGCCAGGGAAGCGGCACTAGGGAAGTCGTCCACGTGGATGAAGGCGCTGCGGGGCACGAAGCGCTCGTAGTTGGCACGGTCTGGGCCCAGCACCACCGGCACCACCCCGGCGAGAAACGAGTTGCGCCAGAGTTTTTCCGTGATATAATCCAGGTGCTGTGAGTTCTCAAAAGCCAGGTAGAATTTGTAGCGGGCCACTGTGTGCAGGAGCCCGCTGTCAGGCACCGGCTGCCCTGGCCCGCCCTGGCCGAACACGTCCACGGATATGTGCTGGCTCAGCTGGTGGTAGTAGCGGACCCGGGCCTGGCGCTCGTCCCAGTGGCTCACCACCCAGGCCACCAGCCCGCGTTTCCGGGCCAGCGGTGGGACCAGGCCTAACGGCTGGTCGCTGGGGTGGCTCCTGGGGTAGAGGTATCCGTAAGGCACGAAGACATCTGAGTCGGCCCGGTAGGAGAGAGTCCAGTTGAAGAGATCACCTGCCAGGTTGTGCAGTCCCGGGGAGTGGGAGGGAGACTCAAAGTTCATCCACACCCAACGTTGGCCCGGGGGTCTGGGGCCCGAGGTCGCCAGGGCTTTCGCCGCCGCCGCCGCCGCTTCCTCCTGGTCGTCTAAAACGCGCAGCTCCAGCTCCTCCGCGATTCGCACCTGGGCACCCCAGGGCGGGGGCCAGTCGGGTGGTCCCTTCACGAGGTCACGGTGGTGGAACAGCACAGCCTGAGCCTCTCCATAGGCCGCGCGGTCGGTGAGCAGGCGGCAGCCGCTGATGTTGAAGCGCAGCCGACAGTCGGGGGGCGGCCTCGCGGCACCGCCGCGCCCCCCGAAGGGCTCCCACCACAGCAGCACGCCCACCGGCCGCGAGGGGGCGGGGGATCCCCAGGGCAGCGGCGGCAGCTGCTCCCAGCAGGCGTAGGCGGCCAGCGCGGTACACAGCAGGCCGGCAGCGGCCAGCGCTGAGGCGGTCCACAGCAGCCCCCCGCCTCTGCGCCGCCCGCGCCGCCGCCAGGCCGCCACCAAGCCCCACGGCGCCCCCATGGCGCGCGCAGGCAGAGCCACCGCCGCCGCTCGCCGCGCGTCCGCAGGCGTGGAGGAACGGCACCGGCTTTCATGCTGCTGCTGCGGCTCCACCCGTCGCTGCCACTCGCCGCAGGCCCGGGAGCGGGAGGGGGCGGTCTCGGAATCCAAAGGCCGCGGGCCGGCTCCCCTCCTCCTGAGTCCCGGGCGCGGCGCGCCGCCAGAGCGAGGTGAGCCAGCCAGGCAGCCCGGCCGAGCGCCGCCCACCGCTCCCTTCCACGATGCCCCGGGCCAGCTCGGCCCGGCCCCGGGCGTTTCTTGCTGCGTCCCCGCCCGCTCCCCACCCCCGCCGGTGCTCCCGGGCTCCCCGGCCGCGCCCCACAGGCGCCTCATCCGCTACTCGGGATCCCGTCTCAGGGGGTCCGGGGCATCTCCGCGCGCGCCCGGCGCCCGGCTCTAGCTCACGGTGGCCCGATCCTTCTCCTTACAGAATGAAGGCCCAGTTCATCCCTGGGCGCGCGCCGGGGACCCGGGACCCTCCAAAAGCCGCTGCCGCGCGACAGCAGGCGCGGACGGAGGGCGGACCAGAGGCCTGGCAGGACCGAGGATCCGAGTCCGCTTCCGGCCGCACCGCCCTGCTGCCCGCCAGCGACGCCCGCCGGAGGGAGGGAGTCCGAGAGGCAGCGGGAGCGTGCGGGCAGGGGCGCGGCCACCACGTCGCTGGCCAGGAGGACCTCGTGGCCCGCTGAGACCCGCCAGTTGTGGGATCACCCCACCGCGGCGTGGCCGACGGAGGTTGTGCATTGTGTGAAACTAAGTTTTCAGTGTGAGTAGTCATAAGAACATTCCCTTTGCCTACCGCCCCAGCAGAGGATAGAGAAGAACAAAATGTTTTCTGAGCAGTGGTAACACGTTCTTTCCTTTGCTCCCTGCGGAATATTTCTAACTGCTGCCTGGTAGCATTCCTAAGGCGTCTACGACTCATAAACCGAAGATAAAGATGTGGTGCCCGAGGCCCTTGTCTTCATGGAATTTACTGCCTATTTAGTGAGATGAATGAACATCACTATTAATTTTACTAAGCACTTAAGAAACAATTTCTGCACTCATGAATGTTCTGCACTCATGAATGCTATGCAAAATACTCTGGGCTAGAGAATGATGACTAAGATAAATATTATAGCACCCAAGATTAGGGTATATAGACTGAGTATCACACTGGCCTCTTCAGGTTTATCAATGAGGCAGCACTTGGAGCATCCATATCTGCAGTCACTTGAGAAATTTTTTACCTACAGCTTGATTTTGAAAATTTGGGTTTGCTGTTCATTTACGATATTCAACTTTTTTTTTCAGCAGAGTTATAAATAGGCTGAGGAGTGGGGGCCTAAGGAGAGGAGGCAGTTTTGAGAGAATTTTTAGTAGATCACAGCTGTGCATGGGTGAGGTCCCAGGCTAGTGTGATATAAGTTACGGGATATTAGGGGAGATATAAACATTGCTGGGAAGGGGGCCAACCTGCCAGGTGTTTTATATGTTATACTAAAGGAAATAAACTTGGGTGTGCCATTTGGATTTACTGTTAAGAATGTTTTTATTAAAAATCAAGTACAAGGTGTCAAAGCTTCTATAAAAGTGGTTTCAGGTAGCACTGGCTGCTGGCCCTCGACCTCAGCCTGAGAGCTGATGGAGAGCTTTAGGTGCTCTGGTTAGGCTCATCAACCTGGTGACAGCTCCTCCTACACATTATAAAAGGCTTTAGGCTTTTTATAATGTTTCTGGGCTTTTTTTTTAATTTGAAAAATAGAAATTAGAAATAGAAATTTAAATGTTTTATGTTAAAAATTTGCAATGAGAAATGTCAGTGATTTTCCACTGTGATTTTTAATTAAAAGAAAAAGCTATAAATGCACAAATAACTTGTTTCAACCAAATAAAGGGAAAAAATGTATTGGCTTTTCTTTTTATGCACTTGAAAAATCTGTACATTTATGCACATTCCTCTTCCACTTCAGTTACATGAGGCATCATAGTGAGAACTAGAAATAAAATCATAAGCCCCCCAACCGAATGGACCCTTTTTTGGCTAAGGGGACCCCAGAAAAACCTTAAAAACTGGGTTTCTGGCCTTGATGGTGCAGGAGGTCAGAGACATTATACCCCTTCCCGTTGTGGTTTAGACACAACCACTGACCAGCATTAGTGTTAAAATGGAGATCATAAGACTGATGGAATGGACTCTTGTGACAATAAGATACCAAATTATAAACAAGACCTAAGGCCATGCCAGGCAAGGATTAAGTCATGCACCCCAACACTTAAAGATTAAACTGTGTTCTAACTGCCACAGGGCTTTTTTTCTCTAACAGCTAAACACTCACTGGCCTTGAAATGAGCAATATTAATACAATTGCAGCTCACTGATCACCAGAGGCTGACTGACCAACCTACATGTTCCATAAGCCGTAACTACAGCTTTGGACAAGAGACTGATTTCAGTAACTTTCTCTTGATAAGGCCACCAACTGGTTCTGGCTGGTTTACAGAGGCTGCACACTTAAGTGCCTTCATGTCCCTGCATCACCTTTTGACATATAGGGCCTAACTGTGGTACATTTAAATGTTAAGTCTCCACCTCAAAGTGAACATGGGCTGTATATGACATGCGTGTTTATTCAATACACATACCTTAGGAACCTTTTATGAGTATTCATAGCTCCTCCTGTAACCTGTTGAATAGGTATACTTGGCCGACTCCTTCAGCATTAATTCCTGTTCCACCTTCCTCTTCCTCAAAATGCCTGCCTTTCAGTCTCTGCCAGAGGCTGTGCTTCCCAGCCTGTCAGGATGGCCACCTTGCAGGCTATAACCCTTTGTAGTCTTCTTTCCAAATTTGTAAAGTGTGTGATTTTTAAGTTGGTGGTGGATAGAGCCTAACATTGTGTCTAGCACATGGTAGGTAGGCCTTTGGTGTTCGCTGGCCTGTTTACTTCCTTTCCCCGCTTCCAATTTTCCTGTAAGCCTCTACATGTTCCAATTAAACCAACTTTTTGCATGAAGAATGGCTCAGCTCTTGTGAATGTAAATTTTCGTTTTGTCCACTTACCTTGATAGGATTCAGGACCACAAGCTGCTTCTACATTAGTCTTATCTTGGAGTAGGGGGAGAGGACACTAGGCAGGAGGGTGTGGCTGGATCAGTGGAAACCAGTCATGGCTTCTCCACAAACTACTGATAGAAGGTCATATGTACTGATTTATTCACAGGATAATGGATTGTTCTTATTTAAAAAGAGGCAAGGTGGGGAGAAGGGAGAGGGAGGAAAGAAGTTATGGGAAAAATAATAAAGCCAGGTGTTCTCATTTATTCATTTAACAAATTGGGAAACATGAAAAACACCATTTCTACCTTCAGAAATCTATGAGAGAAACAGATAGTGGGGTGGGGGGTGGGGGTCATGGAAGTCTTTGAGAAGGTGGCTCCTGGAGCAATTAGGAATCATTCACATGGAGAGGAAAAGCGCTGAGATGCTAGTCCAAACGGAAGGAGCAGCACTGGAAAGGCCAGGCAGGGAGGACAGGGATAGTAGGTTAAGAATTACTAGGGTTTAGTTCGGCGAAGGAGATGGGGTTTTATCCTGAAGGCTGTAGAGAGTACTTGGGAGGTTTTAGCAAAGCAAGGGATCAATATAATGAGATTCGTATTTTTAAAATGAATTATTTTTATCGTAGATAGGGTGAGGATATGGACAGAGGCATGAGGAGGACTTCTGGTGTGCTGGCCATGTTTATTGTAGGCGCTGATTAATGGGCATGGTTGGTTGAGAAAATTCATCAAGCTATATGTTTACATATGTACTTTTATGTGTGTGTTATTTATAAGGCCAACCCTTTCCTCTAGGAAACCTTTCTGGATACCCACAAACATATATCCAGGGTAGTTTATCCTGTATATGCGTCTTTCAGAACATCATGGGGCATCTAGGGATCTTGATTGTTTTTATTCACAACTCCATCCTGAGCACCTAGCACAGAACCAGGCATTTAGCATAGTGTTCATCCTCTCAGTGAATACTCATTGAATGAATGAATGCTCTTAATGTATTACCGAAATTATCTGCCTGTATCTCTGTTCTACATTAGAAAGTGGGAAGGTATCAAGAGATCTTGGCTATGTTAATGGCTTCCTGTGACCTTGAGATGCCTTTTAAGCTTTCAGTGGCAATTGTTGTGTTAATCAGAACACTGGTGCCAAATGTCAGAAATGCCATCAAATTACACTGCTCCCATTGGCCCAGCCTGGACCAAGTGCTCATTTTTGAAGCAATCACTGTAGTCAGGAGATGTGGACTCTCTAGACCCTCCTCTGAAGCTAGAATCAGGCCCATCTAAACCTTCTGGAATAATAACGGGGTGGGAGGGTAGTTTCCCAAAGAAAAAAATGAGGTATTGTTACCCAAAGAGGAGGGAAGGGATGCTGGGCAGGGAAAATCGTATCTACTACCCACATGTAAGGAATTGTTACTGTACTTAAAATGAAAAGCCTGGACTAAATGAACTCCAGATCACCTTAGAACTTTAAACATTCTATGAATCTTTTTAATTTGGTGATAAAAAGTGATTGATTCTTTATGCATTTAAAGGCCTCCCAGTTTCCACAAAATATTGTACAGGAAGAATGGGCTTTCAGTTGCAAGCATGAAAACAACAAGGTCAAGTATAGAGAGAGGTCTTTGGACCCTTGAGGGTTGCTAAAGTAGGGTAGAAGAAAGCTCCATAATTCAAGGCTCAATTTATCAAGCTGAAAGAGCAATCAATTCACAATGTGCCAGGAGTGACCTGTTTGGTTCCAAAATTTTATATGGGACAGCAAAAACCAGGCCAACTGTGGTTCCTAACATTCTAACTCATTCTTTATTCTTTCCCGAGGAAATAGTTCATTTGATAGTAAGACCACTCCAGTTCATTTTCAGCCTCCCCTAGTGCTCCTCACCAGAGAGAGCTTTGATATTTCCTATGGAAGTCCTGGAGTACATTCTGACTGTCTAGGTTTCCGGGCAGAACCAACTTCTGTCAGCGTGAGGTCCATGAGAGAACCAGGCTGTCCTCAAATGAGTTGTTTGGAACTGAGATTTTTGTGACTGAACATTGATCTGCCAAATATGCTTTAAATTTTTTTCCTCGAAGAGATAAAAAGGCAGTTCAAAGTCCCTCTGAATATCATGTGTACTTACTGTGCAATGGAAAGGGGTCAGCAAGCAGGTGTGGCTGGAATGGCTAATCCATGTGCAAATAGGTGGAGATTGTTTCCTTCGTCAGGTACAAATTTTTAAGCATCTGTAATTGGACAGAGTATGGAAAGGACTGTTGGTTAAAAATCAAGAATTGTGTAAGATTAGCAACAATCCACAATTTTTTGTTCATTGCCCTACTAAATCCTTGATAGAAAAATAAAACCTAACACAAATTTATAAGCACTTTTCTTTTTAATCAAGTACAAAAATTTACTGGCCCTAAAAGAAATCGTTATAGAAAGTCAATATGGGAAATTATTATATTTACTTTAGCATTTTATTCTTTATGCACTTAGGTTCTTCCTGGACAACATTTACTTGACTGAACAGATAATGCAAGAATTTTGGATGTTCAGAAAAATGCATATAGTGAAACTTCTGGTTAAAATCAGAAGTACAGTCATCCTTCCATATCTAGGGGATCCAGGACTCCCCGTAGATAACAAAATCCACAGTCACTCAAGTCGCTCACATAAAATGGCATAATATTTACATATAACCTATATACAACCTCCAGTATTCTTAAATCATCACTAGATTACTTACAATACTTAATACAATATAAATGCTATGTAAATGGTTGTTATACTGTATTGTTTAGAGCAGTGGTCCCCAACTTTTTTGGCATCAGGGACCAGTTTCATGGAAGACAGTTTTTCCATGGACCGAGGGTGGGGGTGGGGTGTTGTGGGGAGAGGGGAGTTGGTATGGAGCTCAGGTGGTGATACTACACGGCCTGTTTCCTAACAGGCCATGGACCTGTACTGGGCCATGTCCTGGGGATTGGGGACCGCAGGTTTAGGGGATAATGACAAGAAAAGAAAGTCTGTACATGTTCAGTATAGAGGCAACCATCCATTTTTTCTAATATTTTTGATCTGTGGTTGGTTGAATCCACGGTTACGGAACCCACAGATACAGAGGGCTGACTGTATTTGCACGATATTTTAAATATTTTATCTCTGTATTCTTCTTATTAAACTACTCTTTCCTAAAATAGAAATTATTTTTAGTCACATGTAAAAGTAATGGAATATAGGGCTTACAGAAAAGAAAATTATTTTGACATTGAGATAAGCATGTTCATATCCCACAGTGGAATGCCTGGTACATGCCTGACAAATATTTAATAAATATTTATAAAATAAATTAGTAGGTGAATGAATGAATGAACATCACTGTTAATTTTACATTTCATAAGGCGCTAATGAAATAATTCAATCTCTGTACTTACAAAGATTATGCAAAAGACTTTGAACTATATAATAATGACTAAGGTAAATACTATAAAACCCAAGTGTTGAGTGAAAATGATAAATATCACACTGGCCTCCTCGAATCTAATTCAGGTTCGCCAGCACTATCCCACCACCCCAAGTCTACTTGAGTTTTCAATCAAATGATGTAGCACAAATCCTGTACAGTTTCAGAAACTCAAACATATCTAGTCTGGGCTTACCATGGTAGGTGCCCCTCATCAGTACTTCTGTGAGGCTACACCCTGACTCAGGGCAACCAGACCCTCACTCAGAGAAGCAGCCCAACTCTCTGCCGATGGAGGAAGGAATACTGACTACCCTCCTTCTCCACCTATCTAACCCCATTTCTCACACAGACCCAGGGCACGCTTCAGGAAAGGAGATGGAAAGAAGGTGTGTTTTCCCCACAGGCCAAGTAATTCTGCCTTGACCAGATCAGCAGCTGTTCAGCACAGAAAAGTGAGTCTAACTGGGCTCCTTTGCACTCATTCCTGTGATTCTTGCTCTAGAAGGGGCTTGGGTCACTTGCAATATTACGAAATACTTGTTGGGTCAAAGTGAACAAAATTTAGGACATATAGATGATTTTTGACAAGTGTGGAAAATGGAAGGGTAAATGCATCTTGCTTGTGTGAGAAGCAAAAAAAAAAAATTCTTGAAGAAGTAGAGCAGCCAAATTTTGTAGTTCCAGGTCAAACTTTCTGTAGCCAAATAAACCACAGTCCAGAAGTCTTGCATCATGTATAAGGGTGAAATCACATTAATAATGCTGGCTGTAAGATTATTTTTAACCACTCCAAAGAGAATCTTTGGTCTGTATTTAATCTGAGTAATGGTTAGTGAAATTCAACAAACTTTTGGTCTTGGAGAAGGAGAGAGAGAGAGAGAGAGAGAGAGAGAGAGAGAGAGAGAGAGAGAGAGATGAATAAATACTGCCCCAGCTATCTAACTGCACTGCAGGAACTTTTGTCCTTGCAGCACCACTGGGCATTGCATAAAAAGAAAGCCTCTTTCTTGTGTGAACTAAAATAAAATTTTAAGACTCACCCCCCACCAGCTGACTAAATGGACCCCCTCGTGGCCAAACGAATATCCTAAAACTAAATTGCCTGCCGGGAGGAAGGAGGTCAGACATGCCTTATCATGCCCGCCTCCCTTCTTGGGGACATCCTTTATAACCCATTAACAGGCCTAAGGATATGCAAGACAAACCTGCAGATGGCTTATCTCTGATAAACAGCTCCTTATGTTGAAACATTCCAAGCCTTTAGACAAAGCTTCATGTCTTTAACCAATTACAAGCCAAAGAATCTTTAAACCCACCTATAACTTGTAAGACCCCCCCCCCCCTTCGAGATGGCCCACCTTTTCGGGCCAAACCAATGTATGCCTCCCACGTATTGATTTATGACTTTACCTGTAACCCCTGTCTCCTTGAAACGTATAAAACCAAACTGTAACCCAACCTCAGCAAGTCCACTGCTCAAGACCTCTTGGGCATGGCTCCGGGTCATGGTCCTCAAATTTGGCTCAGAGTAAGTCTCTTTAAAATTATTTTACAGAGTTTGGTCTTTTTTTCCGTTGACACTTGTGTGAGCTCACTCTTCCAACACTTAATTTCCTGGATCATCCAAAGCAGCAGTGAAATACCAGCAACTCGTCAATGAAAGATGTAGATACAGTCTGACCACCCATTCGCAGAGCCCACTGTTGATCATTTCCACCACTGAATGGCTGTTTTGCCTCTTTGGCTACCTTGAAGCTCCAAAGCTACCTTGAAGCTCTCCTGGGCCCCATTTCCCAATTCACAGTTTGAGAAATATCGCTGAGGATTTGTAATAGATTTTGATATGATGACCCCAGGATTTGTTGAGTTCCTTTAAAAGATGAAATACTTAGTTTTTCTTTACTTTTATATAACACGGCATGACTCCTTTGCCATTATCAGGCTTGTAGTGCTATTTCTAAAGTGTTCCCAAGCAATACAGGATTGAGAATTGTTCTCTATCAATATTTGCAGAGCTATATTAGGGTCAGATCTTGTTTGGATTTACAAACCTTCAAAAGCTGTAACTCCATTCAGTAACATTTACTGAATGACAATTACGTGCCAGGGACATGGGTGTAATTGAAAAGACAGACAAAAATCTTTGTCCTTGTGGGACATGCTAGCTGTCACACTTAACCCACTCATTTGAATAATAGCTTCTTTAGTTCTTTTAGAACTGAAAGAGTCCAAAGGTTGATGTCAGAAGCTGTGAATGTGTTTGGCCTTCAGAAACCCTGCCCACTTGTTTTTTTTTGCCCACATTTCCTTGATTGCCTCGTCACTTTGTTCTTTGTCACCTCTGTAGTGATCAAGTGTCCTCGTCAGAATAGAAAATTCGTTTGGACATGTACTTCTGCCACTTTCTCATCTCCGTTTACCACTTGTTAGGCAAAGTTTGTCAGATTGTCAAAAAAATTTTTTCAACTTAAAGAGAAGCAAGTTTCCACTGGAACAGGGGAGGAGACTTGAGTCCCTCCACACAGTTTCCACTCTCTCTTCTGGGTTACAGAGATGAGATGTGGAGTGATAAATTAGAAGGCGGCTATTTAGCCCACAAACATGCACTCCAAGAACTGTAATTACGCCAGATAAAACTGAAAGCAGCTGTATTAATAAGGATTCTTTTGGTTGCAAAATATAGCCTGTATAGGGAAAACCACTAGTGCATAAGCCCTGCTCATGCACACACAGTTTTAATCAGCATTTTAGTCCCTTACCTTTTTTTCAATTTTATTGTGGTGAGAACAGTTAACATGAGCTCTATCCTCATAACAGATTTGTAAGTATACAATAAAGTATTGTTATCTAGAGACACAATGTTCAGCAGATCTGTAGAACTTACTTACCTTGCATAACTGAAATTTTATACTCATCGACTAGCAACTCCCCCAATCTCCCTCCCCCCAACCCCTGGCCACCACCATTCTACTCTCTGCTTCTATGTGTTTGACTGCCTTAGATTCCTAATATAAATGGAGTCATGCAGTATTTGTCCTTCTGTGACTGGCTTAGTTCACTTAGCATAATGTCCTCCAAGTTCATCCATGTTAACCTCCAGTCCCCTGTTCTCACCATGCATGTGTGTGCGTGTGTGTTTTTACGGGAGTATAAATCTGGCTCAAACATTCTGGGAACGAAGGGAGGTGGAGTTCTTAAAATGGACAGTGTTGACTACAAACTTGATCACCTTATTTTCATCCAAAGTGCTTCTGGTTTATTTCTAACTTGCAGATTTCTATCCAAATGAGGGAGAGAATCATCTAGGCTATGAGGAAAATCTAAGGGGTTTCCTATTTGTTGTATCAGAAGAGGAGAAAATAATCCTTAAAATGCCAAGTTTAGGAAAATAGGATGCTAAATGAATGCCCATCAATAAGGATGAGGTTAAATAAATTGTGGTACAGCCATATCATGACATATTACATAACCTATAAAATCATGATTTAGACAAACGTATATTACACAGGAAAATGGTCATAATGTATGACTAAATGAAAAAGCATGGGCTACAAAATATGTGTAGTATGATAGTATTTTTATTAAAACAAAGCCAAAAACCCCTTCATTGTATAATTTCTACCTCTATAAATATTTTAGTTATTATAAAAAGAATGTGTTAATAAGATAAACCAGGAGACAGAGCTCTTTAAAAAAAAGACTAAAAAGTTGTATTTTAAAAAAAAATTGTCCATCTGATGCAGCTATAAGGAAATAGTTTTCCCAATAATTTTGTTTTTTGATTTTCTACTTCTAATCTTTTAACCTGTGTGACTCACAGGTACTTTTGCCATGACTATTTGGCCAAATTAGAAAGTAGGGTAGAAGAACTTCTTACACCAAGTTATGTAGTACCTGCAGTAACTATCTCTGGCATGAACCGAGGAAACTCAAAGACCCTGGAGCCAGATGGTCTATAAAATGAAGAGTGAACGTGAGCAAGGTACAAACATATTTGGGAGAAATAGCATTTTCCTTTTATTCCAGACCTCAGTAGGAGTGCTTCCAATGTATTTCATCATTAAGTATGAAAATGGCTGTTTGATTGCTATATATTTTTATCATTTTAAAGAGTGTCCTTATAATTCTATTTGTTTAAAAAATCCTTCTTGAATTAAAAAGCAAAACAAAATGCTGGCATGGAAATCCCTGTGCATGAATCCAGTTGGGAAAATATGCAATGGGGCAATGATGAACAGAATTGAACTACAAAAGGAACCAGGTCCCCAGAGTGGAATAAGGACAGAAACTTTAGGAAGGAAACAGTGTCATGAGATTTAGCCATAGTTCGTATTAGAGGATGGCCAGAAAGGAAGAGACAAATTCAGAGCACTCAGCCCCAGCAGCAAGGCTGAAAATAAACAGAGGGGAACTTGTTTCTTGGCAGGAGTAGAGGAAGTTAGAAAGGAAATCCCTGAGCATGTTTTCAAAGTCACATTGGGAACTCAAGTAAGAACAGGATATCATTTCTAATGGATGAATCAAAGTCAGTGCTCCCTACCCCATTGCACTTTTTCTGTGACGTCCTAACACATGCAAAAAGGTTGGTGGTAAGAACTGTTAGAAACTGAAGATTTCAGATTTGTAGGAACAGTAAATGCTTTACCCTAACTCTTGGCAGTTTTGGGTGTTATATTTCTTGACTAATTTAAGATGTAATCCTTCAAGTTTAGCCATTGGCCTGTGACACTGTTTTTGAAGTAGCCAGTGATGAAAGAGTTCCATAAACAAGGTGGTGGCCGGAATTGGCTTGCATGGAGGATCTCATCCAGCATGTATTAACTAAATGGAAATTTTTGTATGAAACATGGAAAGGTTTGGATCTTGACTCAAGAGATTATTGACTGTTTCACATTGTAAATATTTTTAAGTAGGGAAGAGACATACCAGTCAACACATCTGTTGACTAGACTTGATTTGTTACAGTAAAAACAGTAATGAACTTGAGAATAGTGAATGGAAGGAAGTTTTAAGATGAGCTTAGCCTGAAGAAGAAGGAGAACGAAAGGTGTATAACCAGAACATCAGGAAAAAGAACTTTGTAAGGAGGGGCAGTGGGAGTGTAAGGGGATTTCAACAGTTACGTAAAAAATGAAAAATCAGAAAACCCAAATATAAAAAAAAGTAATAAATGAATAAATTTAGTACAGATATATAAAGAACTTATGTAATTATTTAAAATGATATTTTAATGAATGGGAAATTATGTATTATCAATAGTTGTTTCTGGAAATTGAATTACAGATGAGTTTTTTTCTTGCTATTTCTTCATTTTCCAATTATTCCATACAGAATATATATTATTAATTACTTTGACAATTGGGGGAAAGGAAGGATTTTTTTTCCCCTTCTTTTAAACTTCTTTTTAACCCTGCAATATTATTAAAATCTCCCCCCACCGTTTTTTTTAGATCCCACCATAAATTTCCTGGCTCCTTACTATTTAGTGAACAAATTCTAAAGACATGAGCTCTATCAAGGCTAGCATAAAAATGGTTGTCTCCGAGTCAAAGACTTTTCATCTGTGTCATTCATTTACTAACCATTATCCATCCATACCTGGATTTATTTGTTTTTCTATCAAAGAAATGAGTGAACACATTATACTGTGGTGAAGGGTTAAGGTTTATAATGTTTACCTTAAAGTAAAGACTCAATAAATGTGCCGTTGTTTCATTATTGTTCCACATATTGAATAGAATGAACTGTGACAACTAAAAACAAATATAATATTTTCTTTCTTCACTTTCAGGTGCTTAGTACACCTTACCAATTGTCTTTCATTACTTTGGGTTAATTTATAGACAGGTATTAATGCCAATAATAGGAGTTACAAACTAATATATATTTTTTACACATCTTAAATCCTGAAACAAGCTTGAGTTTCTTCTCTGTTCTTCAGACATCAGGAGAAAGAGGTTTTTTTCTCAATGGAAAATTGTATTCATCTTATCCTAGAGTAAAAATAAATATGTGAACAAATAAGTAAATATTTGACTTAATGTTCCCAACAGTACTTCATTTGGTAGAGCAGAATGTAAGAGCCACACCCGTGTGATCCCAGTAACCAGAAAGACTGCTGCTGTTTCCCAGACCCTCGCTAGTGGAGCATAGTTTCTGGACAAGCGGTATCAGTATCACCCAGCAGCTGGATAGAAATGCAGAATCTCAGACCCCACCCCAGACCTACTGTGTCAGAATCTGAATTTTAGTATTAATAAAATACCCATGTGATTTGTAGGCACATTCAAACTTAGCACTGGGCTAGACAGCTTTGTTCTTTGTTTGTTATATGGCACAGAAGAAGAAGGAAATAATAAAAGTAAACAAATAATAAAACTTGTTAGTATGATGAAAGCGGTAGACGCTTCACAGTCTCTAACTGAAACATGCTTTACAACTACAATTGTATGATCGCGATTCTAAATTTAAACTGTAAATGATGTATATTAGATGTTGGAAGGGTCACAACTACCATGGTCATGTTGTTCATGAGAAAGAAGAAAAAGGCACAAAGTGAGTAGGGAAAAAAATGGCAGTGGGGTTTGACTGAATTCTCTAACTGAAGCATACTTTATGGGAGAAGTTCCTGGAAATCTCATTGAAATCCACAGAAAACTTTCTTTCAAAGCGTTAGTTCCAAGATGTATTTAAAATATGTGTAACTTTTCATGATTCACATACTGATGACTGTAGAGGTTGCCTTGCTTTTCTGTCTATTGCTAGAATTCTGTTTAATTTAGCTCTCTCAAGTAGGGAAAACCATATATTTTTGTGGAGGAGGGAACATATGTGCGTGAGCAGCAAGAAGATTCTGAACAGAAAGCAGGCGCTCAGCATACACTTGCTGGTTCATTCATCCATTGGTCTTTCTGTGACAAATAGCAGTTGAGTACCTGCTGTGCCAGGCACTGTGCTAAGTGCCAGATACACAGTGGAGTGAAAGAGATGTTCCTGCCTTCATGGAGCTTTCGATGGTGTATGAATTACTACTACAATTTTTGAAAATTTTCTGTAGATATTTTTCATCTATGATATTTCTGTCCCTAGCATTTTCCTTTTTCCATTGAAAATGAAAAATGTCTAATTCTTGGTTATCAGTCTGACTTATATAGACTGATCAGTTGTGATTGTATAGCAGATAATAGCAGTTCGTATCATATGGCAAAAATGCAGCCAGCAACTTACATAGACGAAGCTGAGATATATGTTAAGAATATTATAATAGTTACATATTGTAACATGATCACTGTAAGAGTTTGGCCTGAGCTGGGGAGAAAGGGTTAGGAGCTGCTGGGAAGGTGGTGTGGGTGAGTAACAATGAGCAGGAGCCATGAACAAGTCTCTTGTAAATTGCATGGATGAAAGTAATACAATTATGATCAAAATCAAACATATATTTTTTATCACATACCTTCAATTGATGAATTTGGAAATTTATTGGACTTGTATGCCTTCAAATAAAGGTAATTTGTCCTTCGATCAGTTTTGTAATATGTATATAATATGCATTTAGAAAACCATTAATCATTAAAATAAATTGCTTTGTGAGTTTTCTTGGAATGATGGATTTATCCAATATAAATGGAACCTAACAAAGTTAGTGGAAAGGTGAGATAAACAGTCCCGAATAGGCAAGTGGCCCAGCCGTGGGTTGAATCAATCTTACTCCAGGACACTGATGTCTTTGTGGATTATGAGTGTAGCTGCCTCCCAGGTTCCTAAAACCCTGCATTCCCAAAGCCCTGGCATTTGTGCCCATTTAACCACAACACCGCAACTGTCACTTGTTGCCTGGTGACTAGGTTCTCTGCCCTGATGGTCCAGTGGTCTTGGAACTAAGACTTGCAACATAGTCTTGGAACTAGGGGCATAGTCTTGGAAGCCAGATGGACACAGGTTTGTAGTTCTGGCTCCACTACCTTCTAGACCTAGGATCTTAGGTAATGTATGTAATGTCTCTATGCCTTAGTTTTCTTTTTTTTTTTTTTTCTTGAGACAGAGTCTCACTGTGTTGCCCGGGCTAGAGTGCCATGGCGTCAGCCTAGCTCACAGCAACCTCAAACTCCTGGGCTCAAGCGATCCTCCTGCCTCAGCCTCCCGAGTAGCTGGGACTACAGGCATGTGCCACCATGCCCGGCTAATTTTTTCTATATATTTTTAGTTGTCCAATTAATTTCTTTCTAATTTTTAGTAGAGATGGGGTCTCGCTCTTGCTCAGGCTGGTTTCGAACTCCTGAGCTCAAACGATCCGCCTGCCTCAGCCTCCCAGAGAGCTAGGATTACAGGCGTGAGCCACCGCGCCCGGCCTATGCCTTAGTTTTCTTACTTGGAAAATGAAGACTATAATACTCAACTCATGTGATTGTGTGGATTACATAACTTATAGAACACTTACTGCCATGCCTGGCACATGGTAAATGGTGGCTACTACTACTTTATTATCATTAAACCCATGTCTCCATAACTGATTCCTGTTTGCTACATGAATCCCCTTTGGTAACAAGTTTTTGGGTTTTTTTAAACCTCCTGTCTCAGTTTCTTAGTGGCTATATTTTCCCCCACTGAATCCATATCCCAGAGGCTGTATCCCTGGCCTCCTGGGGACTTTCCTCCTGTGTGCCACTTTTGCTGAGCTCTCATCTCATTCCAGGTTCAATAGATACCCTAGCTCCTGGGTCTGTTTGGCTTAGAGACACAGTAGTGCCTAGTAGTGCCTCTGGAGAAAGGCTGCCCGTGTTCAAATCTCAGCATTTCCACTTACTAGCTGAGTGACCCTGGGTAAATTATTCAACCTCTCTGTGCTTCAGTTTTCTCATCTGTAAAATGAATTATACTTGTATTGTGTGATCATTATAATAATTAAATAGAATATTAGATATTATTGTATATATTAAGAATCTAGAATAAGCAGTACTATATAGCATTGCTATTATGATATATATCTTGGTTAAGAGTACCCAAGCTTGGCTTTTATCCACTTCTCCTTTCTCATCCAGGGTTACCTCCCAATTTTAGGTCACTTTTCAGGACTCACACAGCTAGCTACGTGCACCTAGATTATCCGGACTCCATGCTTCCATGGCAAGACCTCCACCTTCCCCACATCCTGCTATAAAAGTTCCTGGCAGACACTGGCTGTGACAGTGAGGAATGAGTAATATTTTATTCCAAAGTTTATGTCTACTGAGGAACAACAGTATACTGGGCCCAGCCCAGTGGCCTCTTTCCTAGAACAGGATGAAAATAAAGCAGCCGAGCGAAGTAGTTGCCTTGTTCTTCCTTAATTCCCTCATCTCCCTTTCCTCACTCCCACTGAGGTCATCCATCCAGAAGAAAGGGCAGTGCAGGATTCCTCCCCACAGAGGTTGACTGTTTCATACACTGGGGAAATAAAGCCCTATTCAATAAATGGTGATGAAAAACTGGATAGCCACACGCAGAAGAATGAAACAGGACCCTTTTCTTACCATATACCAAAATTAATTCAAGATGGATAAAAGACTTAAATGTAAGACATGAAATTATCATAAAAATTCTAGAAGAAAATGTAGGAAAAACTCTTTCTAGACATCAGCCTAGGCAAAGAATTTATGACTTAAACCCCAAAGGCAAATACAGCAACAACAAAAATAAATACATAGGATTTAATTAAATTAAAAAGCTTCTGTATAGCAAAGGAAATAATCAACAGTAAATAGACAACCTACAGAATGGGAGAAAATATTCAAAAACTATATGTTCTATAAAGGAATAATATCCAGAATCTACAAAGAACTTAAAGAAATCAGCAGGAAAAAAACAAACTCCATTAAAAAGTGGGAAAAAGACATGAACAGAAGTTTTTAAAAGAAGATAGACAAATGGCCAAAAAACATATGAAAAACGCTCAATATCACTAATCAACAGGGAAATGCAAAAAATTAAAACCACAATAAGATAACACCTTACCCCTATCAGGATGGCCATTAATTAAAAAGTCAAAAAACAATAGATGCCGCTGAGGATGCAGAGAGAAAGGAACACTCATACACTGTTGGTGAAACTGCAAATCAGTGCAACCTCTATGGAAAACTATATGGAGATTCCTCAAAGAAACAGATGTAGACTTACCATTGGACCCCGCAGTCCCGCTACTGGGTATCTACCCAAAGGAAAAGAAATTTTATCAAAAAGACACCGGCGCTTGAATGTGTATTGAAGCACAATTCACCATTACAAACATGTGGAATCAACTTAAGTGCCCATCAATTCATGAGCAGATTAAGAAAATGTGTTATATATCTATACCACGGAGTACTACTCAGCCATAGAAACGAATGAAATAATGTCCTTTACAGCAACTTGGATGGAACTGGAGACCACTATTCTAAGTGAAGTATCTCAGGAATGAAAAGCAAACACACCACATGTACTCTCCAACAATTGTGAGCTAAATCATGGGCACACGCAGGCACAAAGACATGTAAAAGTCATTGGAAATCAAGAAGGGGGGGTAGGACTTGCCTATCGGGTATAATGAACACTGTTCTGGTGAGGGGCACACTGGAGGCCTCAACCTAAGTATTGTGCAAGGTATCCATGTAACAGAAACATTTGTACCCTTTAATATTTTGAAATTTAAAAAAAAGTAAAGAGGTTAGGCACAGTGGCTCACATCTGCAATCCTAGCACTTGGGGAGGCCAAGGCAGGAGGATCGCTTAAAGCCAGGAGTTCGAGACCAGCATGGGCAACAGCAAGACCCCATGTGAGGTTGCAATGAGCTATGATGACACCACTGCACTCCAGCCAGGCAACCGAGTGAGACTCTGTCTCGAACGAAACAAAACAAAGCAAAACAAAACAAAGTAAAGAAAAAAGTCTTGAGTTTAACTCAGAATACAAACTTCTATTGTATCCACCAGAGTAAACTGTTTAGCTAAACTGTTACTATTTGAGTTCCATAATGATATAATATGGTTAAACTAAAAGTAACCCCAGAGAAACAAATCAAAGGAAGATTTAATTTTGATTGATATTTGCAAACAAAGCATATACCACTGGTTTGTAAACTGCAAGTACCCTCAGGGGCGTCAGTGGAAGTCAAGGGTATCAGGGTCTTACTTCTCAGCCCTCCGTGCCTCGAATAGTACTTGGCTTGCGGCAATAAACTGTTTCTGCTCGGCAGTCCTGGCTTCAAGCCTCCGACAGGGAGATTCCTTTTAATGCTCCAGATCCCTTCCAGGGCCACTGTCAATATTTTCAAAAGCAAGACTATGATTATTAGCATATTCTCTTTTTAGCACAAAGTGTTTTTAAAGTATTTACTCGGCGTGTATTTTTTCAGTTATTTGGGTGGAGGTTTATTTGGCTTGATTTATCAAACAACTCAAGGTCTTTATCATTTGTTTAACCTTTTATTCCATTTCATTCATTCAATTATTCTCTATGCAATTAAACATCCACAGTGATCCCAGATAATTTAACTTGCCCCTAAAACGAATAGAAGAAAAGTCAGTTTAGAAACATACATAATAAAATACAGAAAGATCAGGAATAAATAACAGTGAATACATAGAATTTATTCAGTCAGCCTTATCTGATTCTGATTTAATTCCTACAGTAAATACAAATATTTCCAAAGATAACAGAACCAAAAGTTACCACATTAATTCATCCAATAGATCCAAGAATCTCCTAAAAGCCACAAACTAGATGCTATCATCTCCCCTTGAAAGAAGCAACAATAAACTCACTGCATCTTACATTTAAAACACCTGGATATCTGGAAATATGATGTCTGCCCATGATACATAGCAAATTATAGGTCTTGAATCCTGATACCATTCAATAAGGTTTATCAATTATTTGCACTGGGCTATCCTCCCTATCCTAAAATCACTTATTTAGGTTTTGAGCATCAGTCAACAAACATTTGGTGAATGTCTACTGTGTAGAAAATTGTAACCCAAGTCAGGTGAGGTGGTGAATTCAGGCTGGTTGCCATAAGTTTTTTTTTTTTTTTTTTTTAATTTCTGAGGCTGCAAATTTTATGACATAATATTCTCCACAGATTCCACAGATTGCCATTCTCACTGACATTTGATCCTTCTCTAAAGGATTCCATACTAAGTGATGACTCAGAGCACAGTCTTTGGGTTCGGAGGAGATCTGGGTTTCAGTTTCATTTCTACCACCTAGCAGTTGTATGACTTTGGGCAGGCTATTTAACCCACTATGTCTCAGTTTCCCCATCTTTGAAATGGGGATAATAATATCTACCTCAAAGGATTATTGTAGGATTTAGATGAGATGGATACAAAGTGCTTTGTACTCAATGAATGGTAGGTATTATTTTTACTGGGACACTGGTTTTACTGTCCAAGCATGGACTCAGATACCGTTTCTAGAGGTATAGTCGTTGAACTGACTCACCAAGCTGAATGTTAATACTTGCCTCTGCCTTCCCACACCTGAGTGGACTAGCTGCAGCTATCTGTCAAGATTAGTTTCTTCCTTCTTCAAAGACCTTCAAGGAAGACGCCACAATCTTCTTCTGTGACGACTTTATAAAGTTTAAGCTGTTTCTTCTATCTAACCTAAATCTTTGCTGCTATTCAATCCAGTTTCCTCTTCTATCCTGTCCAGAGACAGAAAAGGGCTTCTCCCCAGCCTCTGAGTACTAGACTCTCAAATTTAGGAGTCCATAAACATTTACTAACCTGCGCATGACACCTTATAGAGACCAAGGAAATAGATTTAGATTTGTTCCATACTGTGGGAAGATCCACTAAACAGAAAGCAGTTCAAAATTAGGAAGCAGAACTATGCAGACAAACCACATCAAATTAGATAGGAGAATTGTACTCATCAAATTTAATTGTGCTCTTTCGGATACAATCATAGGAATAGCTAGAAGTTTTGACCTTAATAAGGAGAATACCTAAAATATAAATGCAGATAAATGCATAAAAAACCCAAAGCAAAATATAATTATGTATAAGTATTTACTATATCCAGGGATAGAGGTTGCTGGAACAAATAGCCCTACTTTCATTTGATACCATGTTTGGGTAAAGAAGTTATAGAAGGCAATATATTCAACTGGAGAAAAAGACAGCTAGAAAGAAACATGGATGTCCTTTTAGGCAGCTGCTTCTTTTAAGAGAAACAACTCCCTCAGCTCTGGGCATGTGCATTCTAGGAGGAAGAAGGAAGGAAGACAAAGGAGGTGCAGAGCTATTAATAGAAAGACTTCGGTGTTGGCGGTGTTGGCGTCCCTCATCTGAAAAGGAAAAGGGCAGCAGGCACAAGAAGAGAACTAAAAGAATCAAATCTTTTCTCAAGGCTCAGAATCTTCTAGAGATTCTTCTTCTCTCTGTCCTTCTCATGCCCTCATCCCCTTCTACTCAGAAATCTTTTTGGGTGTATTTTTTAAAATCCTGAATTTAAAAATTACTAAACCATGCCTTTATGCCAAAAATTTTAACCAGTAGGACCTGTCCTGGTCTCACAGGGAAGGTAAGCACACCTTTTAAAAATATTTCAGCTGTCCCTGGACTATGAATAATTAACATTAGAGCTCAAAAAGCCAGTTTAGAGCCATGTTATCTATGCTTCCCTTGTGTAAACACAAAGATTTGGCTAAAGGAAGAAAAATTTAAGTAATTTTAATTTGTTTTTAACTCCTAAGCTCTCTAATTATCTTGACGTGGCTTTGGTGTCTGGTAAATTCCTCATGTATTGTAGGTGCATAGAACATTTTTGTTGAATGAAATAATGAAGAACAAACATATCCACACTTGCTTAGCAACATCTTGCACTTTCTAAATTTGTGCTAAACATAGTAAATAAACCAGACTAAAAATTAGGTTTCCATTATTAAGGCACATATAGACATAAATTAATGGATTTGGGAGTATAATTTTGAAATTCACTGGAAAAGGAAGAGTGTAAGGGGAATACCAGTAAGCTTCATTGATCAAATTTTTTTTTCATGACTACTATAACCTCTGTGTTTTAGCCAGAAAAATAAAAAGCCCTTGTGATATGAAATCATTAAATTAATATATTAATTTATTTCTGCAAATGCCTCTACAGAAGTTCTTAGAAATGTAGAAATAGTATTTAAATAAACAGTAAAATAAATGCAGTAGTTCCGTAATGAATGTCCCACAAACCTATGTTTTTCTTTTTAAGAAGTTGTAAGGAGAGGAAAATCTTTAGGGAATCAGTGAGAATATATGAATGATGGACATTAGCTAAATTCTTCCTTATCCAGAAAGTTCCATAAATTGCCCTAAATTCTATTTTCATCTGATTAGAAGATATGATCAGAAAATTGCACTTTTTTTTTTTTCAGGATGATGAGAACTTTTTCCAGTAGATCCAGGGCCTCTGTTCTTATCTGATAGGAATGTGTAAAGTATTTGAAACCTGTTTTACCTCTGGTTTGAACCTGGAAGCAAAACTGAAGCTGAACCTGGAAAGACTAGCAACACTTTTTTTTAACTGAAGATAATATTATTTGCTACTAAATCAATTTTGAATCTTTTGTCCTCTCAGAAAACATAATCTTATGTTTTATTTTTTTAATTTTAAAATATATAAAAAAAAATAAATAAAGAGGAAAGTCTTAACTTTCACTTTTTTTTTGAGACAGAGTCTCACTCTGTTGTCCGGGCTAGAGTGCCGTGGCGTCAGCCTAGCTCACAGCAACCTCAAACTCCTGGGCTCAAGCAATCCTCCTGCCTCAGCCTCCCAAGTAACTGGGACTACTGGTGCGCCACTACGCCTGGCTAACTTCTTCTATTTTTAGAAGAGATGGGGTCTCACTCTTGCTCAGACTGGTCTTGAACTCCTGAGCTCAAGCGATCCTCCCACCTCGGCCTCCCAGCATGCTAGGATTACAGGCGTGAGCCACCACGCCCAGCCTATAATCTTATGTTTTAAAGAGAGACATAAGTACCCAATGGCTGAGAGCAAGGACATCAGCTTCTGACAAGCCTTCATCCAAGTATCAGGGATTCCACTTGCTAGCTGTGTGACATTGGGCAAGTCCCTGTACCCCCATCCCAAGCCTTAGCTGCCAGCTCTGCAAAATGTGAAATAAAAAGAGCATATACCTCACAGGGTCATTGCAAGAATTAAAAGAGAGAATTTGCAAAAAATTTTCATGAGTAGAAGATACTCTATAAATGATAACTATTATTACTATTATTATTGTCACCAACATCATTATATAGAGAGATGTTCCCCCTCACCCCAGCATCCAGTGTTCTGACCAAGCCCACATATCTCTGCATCAGGAGCCTACAGGGAATCAAAAGCCCAGAGAAGGGAGGGTTTAGAGGCCTGGTAGCCCATTTTTTCTGTTGTCACTGATGGCATCCCCTATTATGGAGTGCACAGTGACAACCACTTGAGACACCTTGGCCATTTCAGTGTCTTCACAGCTTTTATTAACTGTTGTCACAACATGACCACAAGAACGGGCAGGATAGCCCATTCATCTGAAAGCCCCTATCCCTTTCTCCTGAGTCCTCTATGGCTACACAAACAATAATATCTCAAAAGAAATATAGTGTTCACTCTATTAAACATCCATAAAACCTAATTTCTGGATCTTTTGATCTTTACCAATTTCATTCAACAAAAGGAGAAAGAAAAAAAGCACAGAAATAACTCCACAGCTTCTGGGTAGTTCCATAATTGTCATTGTTATCTCAGTCACAGATAAAACATGCTATAATTTAAGTTTCTTACATTAAGGACAAATCCCCCTCTTAATAGATGGTATAAGCTCTTCAGTAAGTTCACCCATACTTTGCTAAATGGCCCAGTATTGATTTTAGTGCTTTATCTATGGTTGAGGGGAAAACCAGTCTGGACTCTTATCAAATCTCACCTTCGTCAATCAATTAGATTGTTGTGACAGTATGTGGAGTTGATTGTTTAAAAATTCAAACAAACCCAACCAATGCATATATAGCTACACAAATATGCTTGGGTTTGTGCACATACCTTGAGGTCCCTAGAATGTAGACAGACTTGGGCATATTGACAAAACAGTATACAGTGTTTATCTAAAGCCACAAATTCAAATATATGCAGGGAGAGGCCAGGCAGGTGATATTAATAAGTAAAGCAGGCCATGGGTAAGAAATAATTGGCCCTCCCAGTCTTTTCCCTCCCCTTATCCCCTTTGATGGAGGCACGGACACCAGAGAAAGACTTTTTTCCTATTTCTACCATGGAAAGGGAAGACCTGCAGTGGACATGTGAACATAAGTAACTCGTGGTATCTCTCGCTTGAGTGGGGAACTTGGTGCATGATGGCAAACAGTGGAGTGGGCAGGTCAGCGGTGGGGGAGGGGGGCACTGTAACCCAGCCCCAGACACTGTTGCCAGCTGTGAAGGCTGATTCGGTATTGTCACACCATCCTTTACCCTCCTCCCTTCCTCTCTTGTTGCTCTATAAATTAATATTACTATATTAGAGACAGAAATGATCTCAAGAGTTTTGCAGGGCTTTGCCCTGAAGGAATATGTGAACATGTTAGTTTGCATATCAAAAGCTGCTCCACCTCAGGAGGGCATCTCAAAGGTCAGTAGCAGCTGGTTTCCAAGGTTATGCTGCAGTCTCAAACCTGTGGTTCTCACCTGCTTTGAAGGACAAAGCAAGGTGTGCATGGAACCACCGGATGAGAGCTGATCAAAGAATGTCCGCCTGAGAGACAGATATTTGCAGCTAAAAACAATTAGCCCAAGGGACAGTTCCTGCTTGACTTCTGACTACCTGTCTCCATTTGCAATAACTAGATAAACAAATATGGAGCCACTATATCTCTGTTTAACCTCTGTGTTAATTGATAGCTTTATCTCAGAACTTAGAAGCTTGTCCTTGAAAGATTTTGTAACCAGAGTTAATTAAGTGATCTATAGAAGACTTTTGAAAGACTTTTAACCTAAAACAAACTACCTGTTATTATGTAAATCTGTTACCTGGCAACCGATCTCTGTACCTATAAAAACCCATGTGAAATTTTATTCTGTGCCTTAAAATTGACGGGGATATCGTAAGGCCCCCCGATTACCCCTGCTTTGCCTTTTATCTTTATAAATCTATAAAACTATACTTTCATCTCTGTGTATTCTTTGATTTCTATTATTTTCTTATCCTCTGCAATGACTCCTACCTAAGGGACCCATTTTTTTTGCTGGGAGTGTAGCTAACTCCCCGCACTTTCCACCCAAGACAATCTAGAAATCTAGATGTTTATACAAAAGTTTCTGATTTTCGAATATTGACAACAGGCTCAGGTATATAATATTTAAAGAATACACTGCAGAGCAAATAAGTATGTCTGCAAGGTGAACCTAGCAGATAGGTCAACAGTTTGGCCAAACTAAGGTACCCCTCACAGGCTCTCTGGTTTGGGATTTGAACCTTAAGCCATGTCATTCATTGGGGTGGGTGATATAGGGGAGGGGAGGGGTATGAGTCTTGTTTTGGACATGTTGATCCTTAGTACTTATGGGACATCCAGGAGAAGAAATTTAGCCTGGAGACACAGATTTCATCTGTGGCATCCTAGTGAGGCAGTGGTGGAAAATGTGAGATGATCCAGGGAGATCTAGTGGAACAAGATTAGAAGACTGTGGCTAACATCCTGGTAAACACCAATATTTAGAGTGCAATGAGTAAAAAGGATTCTTAAAGGAGGATGATAAGGAATATCCAAAGAAGTAAGAGGAAAACCAAGATAGTTTAGTACCATGGGATTTGAGGAAGTAATAAGGGTTAAGGAGAGAGCCATCCTCCATGTCAAATGTCAAATGCAGAAATCTCAAGTCAGCTAAAGGTAGAACAGTATCCACTGGATTTTGCCATAATGTTTTACGAAAGACACTGCAGTGAGTAGAAAGTCAATGGTATTTGGGGTCAGACCTGAATTTGGAATCTGGTTCTGCCACTTAATTAATGCATAACCTTGAACAAGTTAAACACCTTTCAAAATCTGTTTTCTCATCCTAAAATGAGGATCCTAATACCTACATCATATAGCTTTTGTGAGGATTTGTGGTAAGGAAAATAAAGTCCCTGTCCTCAGGTAGCTTTTGTTCTAGTGGGAGAGATAGTCAGTAAGGATATATACAAATAAATACAGATGCTCCTCAACTTATGATGGGGTTGAGGGTATGATAAACCCATCATAAGTTGAAAATATTGTAAGTTCAAAATGCATTTAATATACCTAATTTACCAAACATCATAATTTGGTCCATCCTACCTTAAATGTGCTCAGAACACTTACATTGGCATAGCTGACCGGAAGCAGCTGCTGCTGCTGCCAGCATGGCAAGAGAATATTAGAGGGCATATCACTAGCCCAGGAAAAGATCAAAATTTGAAATTTGAAATGTGGCTTCTACTGATGCATATTGCTTTTGCATCAACCTAAAGTTGAAAATTTTAAGTAAAACCATTGTAAGTCAGTGATCGTCTGTATATAATTTAAGGTAGTGATGGAAAAAAAGCAGAAAGAAGAAAATAGTCTAAGGGTTAGAGGGTGACTTGGGGGCCAGTTGCTATTTTAACCTGGTAGAGAAGAAAGACCTCTGTGAGAAGGTGACATATAAAATAAAACATGAATAAAGGGGGAGAAAGACATTTGAAGGTCTGGGTGAAGTGTAAAGGTCTTGGGTGGAAATGGGTTTAGCATGTTCCAGAATATCAAGAAAGCCTGTGTAGTTAATGAGGAATGGCAAAGTATAGGGATAATATCAGAGAGGTGAGCAGGCTATAGAAGGAGAATGAAATGGAATCTCAGAATAATAAGAAGCCATTGGAGAGCTTTAAGCATGGAAGTGACATGTAATGATTTATGCTTGTAAAACATCCCTCTGGTTTGTGTGTGGAGAATGGGCTGTGGGGAGCAACAGTAGAGGCTGTTATGAGAGGCTATTGCTAGGCCTGCACGAGAGGATGGGGGCTTGGCAAGGGTGCAGCTGGGGAGATTTAGGATACATTTCGTACATAGATTCAACAGGATTAGCCAATGGTGTGGATATGGAGTTCGAGGACTTGACTTCTAGGTATCTGGCCTAATCAATTGAGTGAATGGTGGTACCTTCTCTTGATATGGGGAAGACTTGTTGAAGAGAGGGTTTTTAAAAGCCTGGGGTACACAGTAAGAGTTATGTTCTTCACATGTTGAGAGGCCTATTAGGCATCCAAGTGGAGAATCAAGTAGGCTTTGGTGATTTGAGAGGAAAAGTAGAGGCTAGAGATATAAATTTTAGAATCATTAGCACAATAGGGCTAGATGTGATCACCTAAGGGGTGAGTGTAGATATGGAAAAGGGCCTGTGACTGAGTTCTTCAAATTACACAGGACAGGAAGAGGGAGAGCCGCAAAGGAGATGGAGAAAGAGTAGCCAAAGAGGTGGGAGCGAAACCAGGAGATTGGAGCATTGTGACCCAGAGGTGTTTGAGAAAGCGTTTTCAGAAGGGAAGGAGTAAACCATTATGTCAGACGCTACACAGAAGTTGAATATGATGGAGGAGTCATTGAGGGATTTGACCCTTGAGAGAAGGCTATTTTCAATCTGGAAAAGAACAGTTTCCATGGACCTATTGGAACAAAAGCCAAATTAGAATAGGGGAAGGAGCAAGAGTAAGTACAGAGGTAGACATGATGATGGGTCAAGTGTACTTACCCTCAACATCTAGGAAGAGCCACACAAGTCTCTAAAAGTTGTATGCAGAATTCTGGGTGTATGCGACGTGTTGTGTCTTCCAGGAAGAGAAGCCATAGCTTTCATCTGATATTTAAAGGAGTGTGTCAGCACAAACCCAGAGCTAGAAGGTCCAATGGCTGGCCTCAGGGCTCTGCTGCAAGGCTCAAAGAGTGTGGCATGTTCTCTAGGTGCTAGTTCCCCGTTCTGGCCAAGGGTATGGGGCTTCTAGCCATTATTAAAAATGCAGCTTTCTTTTCCGTAAATAGAGCCCTTTAAAACCTGAACTTACAGAATCTATTCGCAACTTTGAAGATTTTTTTCTAGGCTAAAATAGCACCTCTGTGCGACCTCTGGTGGACGTTATAAAAATGCAGCCCAGACAGTCTCCATTTTATATGAAGGATATTTGAAAAGATTGCTTAGAGAAATAAATTTTTATAAACCAAATGATAGTTCTCATAAATTTATCCAATAAGAATAACAAAATATACAGCAAATACATAAACTAGTTTCCATGTAGTCTTTGAAAACAATGAACATAAACTTAAAATATAATAGTATAGACTTGGAAAAAAAATTTTAACCATCAGGGAAATGGTAAATTTAAGCTAGGTTTCACAGCAGAAATTTAGTAGGTCATTCTGCATCCATTCACAGAGTTCAAAATCGACTTTAAAACTTTCCTTGAAATATTATGTGAGCAAATTTGGCCATTTTTTGTAAGAATAGGTAATATGAGAAGGCCCAAAAAGTGTTTCTATGGCTGGTTTAGAAATAAAAAGTGGGCATATAGTTATGGAGTCTGAAAAAATGCACCTCTGGGCCTGCAGCATCTCTTGTAGGGATTTTTAGTGAATTGGGGCCCCACCTGCAGGTTGTCCAATCAGCCTCCACAGAAAATGTCAAGTTCTCTGAGCACAGGAGTCCTGTCTTATGGTTATTTTATTTCTTCTACCAACTGTTGATACCCATAAACACTGTAATAAAAATTTGATGATTTGAAGAGCATGAAATATGCACCTAGTAATCATTGAAGAGGAATTTCCACATGAACCATCGATGAGAGTTATCAATGCCCACACCATATAATTCATACACTATAGTTTGTGGGATAAAATCCTTGGATGACTTGACCTATTTAAATGAATTAGATTCTGCTGGGTCAGTCATTTGCAAAGTGTGGTCCCCGGACCAGCATCATCAATATCACTTGGGAACTTGGTAGAAATGCAAATTCTTGGGCCCTACCCCAGCCCTACTGAGACAGATACACTAGGGATGGGCCCTAGCAATCTGCTTTTAACAAGCTTCCAGGTAGTTCTGATACAATCTAAAGTTTGGGAGCCACTGTTACTAGTCATACGTATACTGATAAAAATTGAAGATGTTGTTTTTCAGGCACTTGGAAAAAATTCTGCTTGTATTTAAATAGAAATAACTCCACCAGAAAAAAGTGGGACAGCAAAGTACATAATGATAAGTAGTTCATAGCCCCTTTTTTCTAAATATAAAGGTTTATCGGACATCGGCAAAATAATTATAGAACAGCTCAAGAATTGCTCATGAACTCATTTTTCTTTTACAATTACAAATTGTGCAAAAGTTACAATTTTGTAATAAATAAAATAATCACCCTGTAATCAAATAGGCAATTTCATATTCATTTCACAAATATACTTAGTTTGTCAGTGAAATTACCTGCAGGTGGATTTTTAATGTGGCATTCATCTCTCTTAATATAAAGTTCTTCTTCCAGTACTTCCTTAATTCTCTTATGTGGCTCAGAATATAAAAATTTCTTCCCTATAAAAGCATTAACAAAATTGGTTACTTATCATAAATCCTGCCCAACCTTCTAGTCATTATACCTACTTGAATAACTCTTTTAAAAAAATAAGACATATTATTCCATACAAATATCAGATGATTTTCCCTGCAGGCTCTATCTTGCAGATTAGAGCCTATCATTAGAACTTCCATTAGAACTTTTGGTTCTTTTGGTACTTCATGTTTTCATGTAATTCCTGAACTTGTGGAGTAAGTTTCAGGTACCTCTTTTGTATATTATGAAGAAATGTATGGAGTTTTGTCATTTGCTTCAAAAAAACTTTCACTCACTTTATCTGATAAGTTATTATTGAAAACTTTCTCTGTACCAGGCATTTGACTAGGGGCCGAGGGTAGAGCAATGAATAAGAAAGATGTGTGCATGGAGCTTGCAATTCAGATACAGAACAGAAAACAACCTCAGCATTTTTTTTCTGTTATTTTTCCTCGACATTTTAAAATCACCATTTTGGAAGATTGAATCTGAATTGTAGTAGTGAACTACTGGCCTCTAATTCTGGCCCTTTAGGACATTACTGCTACAGTCAAGGACTGGATGATTTGTTCTAAACAGCTTAGCTACATTTCTTCTGCTCACCCAGAGGTCAGAACTCTGGAGAAACAAAAGAGCTCTGTGTTGTCTGGCCTTCCCTGTCTCCCCAGTCTCTCCAGCCAGTCTCTCTCCCTCTTGCTCACTGAGCTCCAGCCACGTGGCCCTTCTGTTCATTCCCATCGTTGTACATATTATTTCCGCTGCCTGGACTGCCTTCCTCCTAAGTTTTTACCTGTATAACTTCTACTCAAATTTTAGATATTGGCTTAAATGTCAGTTCTTTAGGGAAACTTGGCCTGACTCCATAATCTAGAAATGTCTTTTTCTCATAGTACCCTTCTTTTTTTTCCATTTCATTTATTGCAATTTGAATACAGCTTCCTTTTATTTATAGACAATTATTTGTGTAGCTATTAATGTCTTCTTTACCAGACCATAAACACTATAAGGGCAGGGATGTTGTGTTTTCAGTTCATTAGAGTCTGAGAACAGAGCCTGGTATAATAATAGATGCTCAACAAATGTGTGTTCAGGTAAAATTAAGCACTGTTAAATTCGAGCTCTAAGTAAAGACCATTCTATGTGCACATCTGCCAGTGCAAGCTTGTGACAGTCAGAGAGTCAGTAGTTCTTGTCTTAGTACCAAAAGTTCAATTCAAGGAACCATGACAAATGTAAACCAAATACTTCAGTTACTTAAGATTTTATTTTAGACTGACAAAGATATGGCAGGTGTCTCATCTTTTCCAGACTAACCAATAAAGAACGCAAGTGAGTCAATCTGACAGGGATGCAGACTGGCCCAAGGGGCAAGAGACCTGCCGCTTCTGGCAGTGATCCTGGGTCATTCCTGGTCATGAAGACCCAAACACACCCTCAGACAAGGACAAGGTAGAATTAGATACTTTAGGGTCTCATTCTTGTTTCCCAAAAGTTGGGAGTCATGAATAAAAGATGAGATCAACATTACTCAAATCTAACATTGATTTAATCTTTTTCTGTCAAATCATGATCTTCAAGCAGAAGATTTAATTTGGTTAAAGAGGAAGCAAAGCCTATAACAGCACAGCAGAGAGGAACAGACCACCTGCTCTAAATTTAGGCCTCCCAACAAATTTCAGCCCTGCTGCTAAGAAAATCGACAGAGGAAACCACTAAAAGTATTTGGAGGACTGTGAAAATTGGGAGAGTAGTAGGGAACTATTATGAGCAAATATAGAAAGGAAGGAAGGGAGGGAGGGAAGGAGGGTGAAAGAGAAAGAAGGAAGAGAGAAAATTCTACGAACTATAACATAGCAGCTTGATGTTGATCTTCACCAACATTTCGAGTGGATTGGTCAACAGATGGCTTGACGATGAGCAGTGATCACTAAGAAAGGCTGCTAAGAACAATATTATTCCAGACTTTCTTTTGGAACAATATTATTTCAGGTTTTCTTTTGTTGAGAGCTAATAACAATTGCTACAATTTATGGAATGCTACCATGCCCTAGACATCTTACACACATTATTATTGTTTCACAGTGACCTATGGGCAATATAATTATTTCTATTTCATAGTTGAGAAAGCTTTCTGACGTTACAAAACTAAAGTCATAAGAATGAAAAGCCACACTTACCTGACTCTCCCAAGCTTCAAGGGTTACTAAAAGTAGTTTGCAGTTTACTACAATCCATAGTCATAGTTCCACCACACTATGCTAACCAGATCATACCTAGAGTACAGGGTTCAGTGATTTAAATAACTGGAGGATGTTGGGAGAGGCCAGCCAGCACTGGGAGAGCACTTCAAATGATTTCAGAGGTGATCTTAAATCTATGAAAGATTTGGTTGGTGCTCAAATAGCTGCCTTTATATAATTCAAGGATATTTATATAGGAAAGGATCACACTTTACCTGTATTTTTTTAAGAGCAGCTCTGTGATTACAGAGTAGAAGCTATAGGGAGACTGAAGACCTTTCCAATAATCAGAGACATTAGAAAATTGAATGAGTACTCTGTGTGGGTGTTAACAGCCTGTCTCTACTTAGGCTGAGGCCCTAAAAGGAGGTTCTCAGGGAGACTGAGGCAGAAACTCTTTGCATACCCCCACTAGACTTTGTGATCTCATGAAAGTTTGGACATCTGCCTTAACTCAATACTCCTTTCTCTGCAACTTGCCCAATGCCTGGCACATAGTAAGCACTCGATATATGTCGAATTGATGAGTGAGTGATTAATTCCCTCTTTTATTCCTAGAGCAACAGGACTAAAGAACCTTTAGATACTAGCATCTTTAATGGGAAAGTTCCCCAGTAGAATTTTAAGTAGGAGCAAGGAATCTCCATTACCTAAACATACTGAGTTTAGTTGCTCTAAGTAAGGCCTCTGCATGCTGTTGATAATAATAACAAAAGGAAGGAGGCATCCTAGTCATAGGGGGGCTGATGCTGAGGGAAGAGGCCGCTTTCACCAGGGAAGCAGTGGTTCTGAGTTTGACTCATTGATGAGGTCTCTGGGGAGGAGAGTGCATGGTCCACTGAAGCACAAGTACTGAGGCACCTCAGCCTGACCCTCCCTCCTGGGGCCTGCCAGCCAGGCAGAGGAAGCCAAGGGAACCCCAGGCTGCTCTCCAGAGAGGCAATCAAGGCAGTGCTGCAGGAGGGCTGGAAACTGCTCTATTCCTCTTTGGCCTATTATTTTCGCCATCATTCCTTAGCACCTACTGAAGACCTGTGGGGCACAAGAGGCTGTGAAATACTTGTAAATTCATGAAACAATTCGGATGAGCAAGTTACAACCATGTCAGTTGTGACTGTGGACCAGAACTGTCTTTACTCATTTGAATATTGTTTGTGTGATTCGCAAGGCAGGGAGGAAACAACAGTGTGTTAAAATGTGGCCCATAATTGTGAGATTCTAAAGGGATCAGGTAATAATTTATGGACTGAGAGTCCAAGAGATGGGATCTGAAAGCCTTTAAGTATTTTTCCAGCACTGAATGACTGTAGCAAGTCACTTCCTTTCCTCAAGTCTAGACTTCAATTTTCTGATGTGTAAAATGCAGAAATTGACAAAACGATCTGCATGTTTCCACCTGGGTCTATACACATATATGTGCATATACATGCACACATTTATACCTATATAAATGCGTGTATATATACGAGGGCTGTCCGGAAAGCATTCAGCCATTGTTAATATAATGAGAACGGTTACAAGGCTGGATGCTTTCAGGACAGCCCTTGTAATACATACAAATGTGTGTGTGTGTGTTAATCCCTTCCAGTATAATGTCACTACCTGTTAAGTTGGAGGTGAGGCTTGGACCCTGGGCTTAGGTAGCCTGTCATGAAGGAGGGCTTGGGGAAATGGACGGGGTGCTTTCTGCCACAGTGCCATCACCTCCGCCTCTGCCAAAATAGCAGCTCCACCCTCTCCCCGCCAACTCTCACGCTCCCAGCCTGTCCCCCTCCGGTTTGCCACAGTTCCCCTTTCACTCCTTCTCCACGCCTACCCGCTCCCCGCAGGGTCCGGGACGGGGGCTGAACTCACACTCTTGGCCCGGCTCCCCGCGCGACCCGCTCCCCAGCCCCGCCGGCTGCGGAAGCTGCTCCTCGTCGCGGCCCGCCTCGGGCGTCACCGCCGCGGTCACCACCGCCGCCTCCTGCCCCTTCATGCCGCGGGGTCTTCTGCGCGGCTCGGAGCAGCCGGCCTGCTGAGCTCCGCCGCGGGCAGCCGGGGACCACGAGGCGTCTCGGGTTGCCATGGTGACACGGCCTCTCCCCGCCCGCAGCCGCCCTCTGCGGGCGGCCCCGCGGCTCCAAGTGTCCTGCGCGCCCAAGAAATTAAGCCGCTGCAATTGGACTTCCCGTGAATTTCTACTTAGTTCCTCACACCAGCTCCGCTAAAGAGGCTTTACTGTTCCCAGATAGAGAAACTGAGATTCAAAGGAGCAGAGGGAATTGCCTGAGGCCACACAGCTAGGAAGTGGCACTGTTGGAATGTGAACTCAGAACTAAATCTGGCCCCGCCGCCCAAAGAATCATCCCCACCCCGCAACAGAAGGTAAGTTCAAGGCACGGTCGCTGGTTTCACGCGTTATGGCTGTAAAGTCCCGCTCCCTGCCACACAGACACAACGTGATTGAATAAATATTGAGGATTCCCAACTTTTGGATTGTAAATTATTATTGTTGTTAAGTAATGGTTGTAGTTTCCAAGCACTTTGTATTCACAATTCATTTCAATCCATAGAATAACTCATTTTATAGATGAGGAAATCAGATTCAGAAAAGTTTGAATGAAGAGCAAGTAGGAAAATCCAAAGTTTTATTTGGAGAATGAGGTTGCTTTTGCTCTGTTTTTGTTTTTGCAGTCATTTAAAAAAGTGGATTATGTTGTGGTGTTAATTGTATGAAAGTTAAATGTGTGTTATTTTATAGAGTTAGATAGTTCTACAAAGCTTGTAACCAAATGCAGGAGACCCCATCTGCCTCCACTGCACCCCAGAGGCAAACCACTGTTCTTTTCGCTGATAATTTAGTGTTTACAACCATTTCATTTATATTACTACTTTTTATGTTGTTTTTTTTCTCAGTTTAGCTGTCATGTTGATTTCCTACTATGGAAGATGAGATTTATCCCTCTTTCATGCTCCCTACCTCATATATACTTACTGCTCCCTCATACTACCATTACAGATAAATTGAAATTTTGTCTAGAGCTGTTAGGTAGATAGTGAGGGATTCTGGGTCTCCTAGGGAGGAAAGTGGGTGCTGTTGCCCCATCTTGGTCCTGCCCAACCCTAATTCTCCATACCTGGGGGAGGAGGGAATACCTATGAATCTGCCAATCATAACTTAGTGTGCCAGCTGCAAAAGGATGCAGAGGACTCTCCAGCCCACAGGCCAAGCAGCATAGGTACCACAAAGTCCGGAAATTGACCTAGAACAACTACATGTGTAGTTAAGACTCTGGTCATGTGACTCCCAGCTGTCCAATCCACATGGTTCCATGGTGGCCTCTGGACAGTGAGGGAGGTCCCTATCTAGGCACTATAAAATAAGGCCCAGAACATAGCCAACCTCTCTCTTTGCCCTTCCTTTGACCCTCCCTTTGCTGTGACAATGGGTCTGGTCATATGTATTACACTCTGTAAACCTATATCTTGCTCTTGCCCTATAATCCTATTTTTCTTTCTTCAATAAACCTCATTTTCATGCTTGCCTAACTTTGGCATATCTGGTCATTCTTTAGCCATGAGCATGCCAAGAACTGACATTTCAGACTAAAATCTGACAGAACAATATTTAATGTTTACATTACTATGACTGTGTAAAGGTAAGTCACAGCTGAGCCATATAGTAATATTCTATGGTCATTTTCCCTTTCTGTACAACCTTCTAGTTGCCTGAAGCTAATAATTGTCTTGTTTTTTAATTTGCTTGGTTGTTTATGTCGTTATCATTAATTAATTTCCCAACTCTTCCTCCTGGTGTCAATCTCTTAATATGTGCAAACACATGAGGAATTTTATCAATTTCATCTTTGGAAAAGGCCCCTCTCACAAGGACTTCTGATCTGCTCCAGTCTGTACTGGCTACTCTCTAGGTCAGTAGTTGCATAGCTATTATCCAAAGATGACCCTTTACCATCCTGCCTCTCTCTGCATTGGATACTCTATTTTGCAGATCTCATCTTTTTCTCCTTTTTCGTTTACTCACTTGTTTGGTGGAGGATATGAAATTACTTAAAAAACATCACTTTCCAAAATAGACACAAGAAGAAATTTAACCTAATAGAAGTAGTTATAAAGCTATGACTATTAAAGATATTAAGTTCAAAATTAAAACCTATCTCATAAAGAACATATAAAGCTTCATTGGTGAATTCTCCCAAACATGTAAGCATGAAATAACACCAATCCTATGCAACCTCTTCCAGGAATTAGAAAAAAATGTTAACACTTCCCAACTCATTTTTATACAAAAATCTAAAAGAATATTATTAAAAAGGAAAATTATTGGTCAATCTCTCTCATGAAGATTAATGCAAATATTAAACAAAATGTTAGCAAATGTAACCCATCATGTTAAAAAATAACACATCACGATCAAGTTGTGATTGTTGTAGGAATGCAAGGTTGTTTAATTGAAGATCAAGCTACATTATTTACCGAATTCAAAAAATAAAAAGGAAGAAATTAAACAGTTATTATTAGCTGTCAACATGGTTGTACACATACAAAATTCAAATGAATGTACAGATAGGCTACTGGAATTAATAAATTTATCAAGGTCACTGGACGCATAGTCAACAGAAAAAATAAATTTTTCTTTTATATACAGCAACAAAAAAATAGAAAATGAAATATTAAAAAACTCACTTAGAATAGCATCAAAAGCTGCCAAATACATAAGAATAGATTTTTAAAAAGAGAAAGAAAAAGAATGCCACTAGAATACTCTAAAACATTATCAAAAAATTAATGGGCCGGGCGCGGTGGCTCACGCCTGTAATCCTAGCTCTCTGGGAGGCCAAGGCGGGTGGATTGTTTGAGCTCAGGAGTTCGAAACCAGCCTGAGCAAGAGCGAGACCCCCGTCTCTACTAAAATTAGAAAGAAATTAATTGGACAACTAAAAATATATAGAAAAATTAGCCGGGCATGGTGGCGCATGCCTGTAGTCCCAGCTACTCGGGAGGCTGAGGCAGGAGGATTGCTTGAGCCCAGGAGTTTGAGGTTGCTGTGAGCTAGGATGACACCACAGCACTCTAGCCCGGGCAACACAGTGAGCCTCTGTCTCAAAAAAAAAAAAAAAAATTAATGAATACCTAAATAAATGCAGAAATATGTTATAGCATATTCAAGAATTGTAATGCTGAATATTATAATGATGTTTATTCTCCTGAAATGTATCTATAAATTTAATATAATCGCAATCTGAATCTCAACAGGGTTGTTTTAAAATAGAAATTGACAAAAAGATTCTAAAATTGAAAGGTAAATACAATGGACCAAGAATGGCAAAAACAACTTTGAAGAATAAGAACAAAGTTGAAATATTTATATACAATCAGGATTTACTATAAAGCTACAGTATTAAAACTGTGATATTGGGGCAAAGACAGATCAGTGGAACGAAACAGACTCAACCATATATGATCACCAAATATATGACAAAGGTGTCACTGCAATGTCGTGTGTGTGTGTGTGTGTTAGTGAGGGGGCAGTCTTTTTAGTAAATGGCTTTGGGTAAATTGAATATTCATATGGGAAAAATGAACCTTGACTCCTAGCACACAGCAAACATAAGTATCAACTCAAAATGGATTATAGCACTAAAGGTAAAACACTAAGACTTCTAGATAATAACCATGAAAAAAAATCTTCATGATCTTGGAATAGGCAAATATTTCTTAAGCAGGAAACTGAAAGCACTAACTTTAAAGAAAAACAATAGATAAATTTATAGGTCATTAAAGTTAAGATATTCTCTTCATTTAAATCACCATTAAGAGTGTGAAAAGGCAAGCCACAGACTGGAAGAACATTTTTGCAATATGTATATCAAAAAAATGACTAGTATCCCGAATAGATAAAAAAACTCCTATAAATCACTAAGAAAAGTGTACACAGCCCAATGAGAAAATGGAGAAAGATGAACAAGCACCTCACAAAAGAGGAGATCCAAATAGCCAATCAGTACATAAAAATTGCTCCTGTCATTAGTTATCAGAATGATGCAAATTAAAGCTATAATGAAATATTATTACATATTCACTAGAATGGCTGTTAAACAAACAAACAAAAGGAACAAAAAGGAACAAACCTGGCAAGTAACAAAGGTTGGGAGGATATGGAGCAATTGGAACTCTCATTCCTCGCTGCTAAGCGTGTAAATTGGTGCAGCCACTGTGGAGAACTGGTTTGGCAGTTTTTACAAAAGCTGATTATAACTGTACCCTATGGCACCGCAGTCCTAATGCCAGGTATTTACTGAAATGTATAGTGTGTACAACAAAACCACATAGTAGGTTGATAAACATGTTTTTTTGGTACATTATGATTTTGATGTATTTCATCTTAGAATTAACTTTTAAAGTAAAAGTAATTGCCAAAATAAATTATACCATATGATTTTTACATTTAAATAACAAATTAAAAGAATTTTAGTAATAACATTAAGACATTGTCTTCTATTTCTCCAGTTTATACTTGGAACTGCTCTGACAGAGTTTGTTAGTTTCTCTTATCCTTTTTTTTATCTAGAAGCAAAGTGTGTGTGTTAACTTAATTGCCATTTTATCAGCAATGCAATAAAATAATTACATTTGTAATAGTACAACCTATTAAAAATCAGAATGTAACTGTCCCATCTCATATTCATAGAAATTGAATTTCTCTAAAAATAAGCTCATCTGACCTAAAGAGCAAATTTCCTAGATGCCAAAACTGGGAGTAGGAAGTGAATTTTTCTTAAAAACAACACCTAGTATTGGAGAGTTCTCCTTTTCGAAGTGTATATTTTAGCCCAATTTTTTTAGATGTGTTTAAGTGATTTCATCAAGAAAATACTAAAAATCAAAAGTAGAATCGATGATTATCTAATTTTTGGATGTACACTAAGAAATATTCGGCATACCTAACAAAATCTAAGGGAAACTGGCTTTACATAAAATTTACTTGCATGCTCATAAAAACAACTATGTGGCTGGCCAGGTTTATGAAATCTCCTGCCTTAGATTTTTGAAGACATACAGCAGGGGACATTTGACAATGTCTGGAGATATTTTTGGTTGTCATAACTGGGGGTGGGAGAGTGGGAGGTGCCACTGGTAGTAAGTGGAGGCTAGGAATGCTGCTAACATCCTGCAACGCACAGGATGCCCCCCACAGCAATTATTTGGTTCCAAATGTCAATAGTGTGGAGGTTGAGAAACGCTGACATACAGTTACCTTTCTGGATGGACTCCCAAACCACCTATTGTCCAAAGGTACAGACTAAAATCAAAAGAAAGGATGAAAGGAGCCTAACATAATTTTTCTTGTATTTGTTTCTCCTTATGAGGTTTGCATATCTTCTAATAGGAAATATACAAAAGCACATGAAAGCTATTATCATCTGAATTCTAGTGCTTTTTTTCTGGTACATACACTGAAGCATTTCATTGTTGTATCAGGTCTTCATATGATTCTCACAGCAGAGCTATGTCTTACTCCTAGAGTTGGTCCCTGCAATCGGTATACATATTCTTCATGAGTTATTAAATTGGAGTTTGGAAAAACCTAATAGACATCTGAACTTTTTTTTTAATGATGGCAGGCTCACTTTCTGGCCTCTCTCTCTCTCTCTCTCTCGATTGCTAAAAATTGCCTCTGTTTAAGGCAGCCGTATCTGAAAACAGAACTCTAATGACTACACAGGAGACAGTGCCCTTTCTGAACTCACATTATTTCTCTAACAATGTTTTCCTAACTGTCAAGTACTATACATCTAATAGAGACGAAATGCTGAACATATTGTAATAGAAAGTGAAGGACGAAAACAAATTGTGGAGCAGTTTGCGTTTAGATTTTATAAGCTATTTCTTTCATTAAGCTGATTTTCTGGCCTACAAATTCTGCTACCGTGAGATCCACTGGAGGATGTGGCCATGTCATTAAATTCATAGTGAGGACTATTAGATGTACCTGAGTTTTGAATTAAAGCGATGAACCAAAAATGAATGTTTTTGTGTTTTTATTCCTTTTGCTCAGCATTGACAAAACTTGGCATTGAGAGGCTGCACAGAGCATGAGCAATAAGCCATTCTTAATTTCAAGGCCCTGGATCCACTCTGGAAAATACATTTTCTCTCTGAACCTCATTTCCTTCTAGTCCTTGTAATTATTAATATTTGCTTCAATTCTTTTGCTTTATTTATTTATTCCTTGAGTTTTTCTTCAGTTGGAGCAAGACCCTTGATTCGTGGCAGGAACCTTTGGAAATGGGGTAGGCATTTTTTCTAGGAGTGGAGTTGCTCGGATTCTTGAAAAAAGCTTTATATTGCACATTTTACTGGAAGGTCATCAGACACTGTAGGAATATAAAGGAAAACCTACATATGGGATCTTTAAGAATCCAAATACCTAAAACAGGAAGGGCATTTCTGCTTGAAATGCTGGGGAACAGAACCACTCAATACCATTTTTTGAGTACCTTCATGCGATAGGTTCTTTACCTATGTCATTTATTCCTTACAACACTACAAGATAGATATTATGCCCATTTTACATATGAGAAAACTGAAGCTATTTGCCCAAAGTCACACTTACATGGCACTCAAGATTGGAACTCCGATTGTCTGACTTAAAGTTTAATGATCCTCATAACCATCATTCTATGTCTCCAGGGAATGATCAGGCATTTAGACTCACACTGTTTGATGGAGTAGCCACTAGTCAAATGTGGCTATTGAGAACTTGAAATGTAGTTAGTCTGAACTGAGATGTGCTATAAAATACACACTATATTTTGAAGACTTACTACAAAAATAGAAGGTATAATATCTAAATAATTTTTTAATATATATTTCATGTTGAAATCTCTTTTGGATGTTTAGACTAATATATATTAATTTCATCCATTTTTGTTTTAATATGGCTATTAGAAAAAACTTAAAATTACATATGTAGCTTGCATTATGATTCTATGTGATAGCTCTGGTGCAGATTGTTTCCACTGAGGTCCCCAGAAGTGAAATTTTGGGATTTCAAAGGGAAATTTCCAGGAATTTTACACATCAATCAGCTATGCTCAATCTTTATTAATTTACTATCTTCTGAATTTAATAAACATACATCCTAAATTCCCTTTAGAGAAAGCACTTCATATTTAACAAGTTGAACAGTCATCCTATTAATAGTAATGCTACAGAAGGACTGGAGCATCCTATGATAAACCAGCTATGGAAAAGGCATAATCAAAGATTTGATGATCTTATTTTGTAGGCAGCTGCATAGATTCCTAGAGCCATTGCAGGTAGGGTGAAGATGATATATGTGTTGATCAGGAATTGAGAGTTGATCCAGGGATTTCACTTTGGTATGGGATGTGTCTCAGAGTAGTCCCTGGACTTCTTTTGATCATGATCTTCTAGAATAGTGATGGATACCACAATAGAGGTCAAAGAATATAAATAAATGAATGTTTTCATACTATAGAACAAAGACTCTAAATCCCATCACTGTGGAAAGTTGTGGGCCAGAAGGCTCCCTGGAAAAGCATATTTAAGACTTATAAAAGCAAAGCCAACTAGTTTCACTGTGGGCCTAAGAATTATGTGTCCCTTGAACAATGACAAAAGTCACCTTTCCCTCAAGCATTTAAGTTAATCAAAATTAAGCCCTTAGTTAGGAAAAACTTAGTTTTTATTTTTTTAGTGACAGCATCTTACTGTTGCCCAGGTTGGTGTGTAGTGGTGCAGTCACAGCTCACTGTAACCTCGAACTCCTGGGCTCAAGTGATCCTCCTGCCTCAGCCTCCCTAGTAGCTGGGACTACAGGTGCATGTCACCATGACTGGCTGTTTTTTTTTCTTTTGTTTGTAGAGACAGGGTCTCACTATGTTGCCCAGGCTGGTGTCAAACTTCTGGCCTCAAGCAATCCTCCTGCCTCAGCCTCCCAAAGTATAGGTGTGAGCCATTGTGCCTGGCCCAGGTTTTATTTTTTAAAGTCTTTGTATAAATTTCCAAGATTAAATTGTTTGCAAACTTGGCTACTTAGCCTGCTTCAACTGGAAAGTACAGATAAGTGATATTGTCAAAAGCATGATTAATGAATGCCTTGTGTGGATAGAGCAGTCTAATAAATACTAAGGCAAGTATAAAGGAAGCAAACAATACAAATTCTGCCCTCAGGGATGGGATTTCTCTTCTATCTGGAGTTTGCTGTCTAGCACTGGTGAGTTAAGGCCTGAAAACAAGGGAGTAGTTACATCTCAGGTCCTTATCAGAAATAAAAAAGCTTTTTGAGGCCCACACTTAAATGGAAAGTTTACCTAGAATCGTGGATGCAACCCAATCTCAAGTGAGAAAGAAGCCATGGGCTCTGTGACTTTCAGACGAGGCAGCCTTGCTTAGCTGGCTACTTGGACAGATGGGGTCCTATTCTACCACTGTCAGTCAGTTGTACCTGTCCTTTAGTATCACTAACTTAGGCCAGATTACACAGAAAGCAACCTCTCACTTTCTACCACAACCCCTGTTAGAGTTACTAATACTGTGAAACCAAGAGAGTGTCTCTTAGCCAGACACTACAAAATTACTGAAGCTCTCCTAACTCTTGGGATCCTGTTTGTTGCAATGATTCAGTTCATTATCTTATCTTTAACTTTTTTGAGATGATCTAATTTGTTCTAACTATATATATTTGATTAAATAACATTATTACGTAGTCTTGGGTGATTGAGTCACATGGGTTAGCTTAAAAGAGATAATCCTTGGTGGACATTTAAAATATATAACTAAAGAAAAGGGCAATTGGTTTAGTTCCCTTCCCCTAGGGTGTTAGTTCTGGTGTTGAGAGGTTGAGAGAAAACTCTTTGGGATAAGTCACAGGGTGCTAGGTGGTCAATGGGAAATTGCTGCTGGAGAGATTGAGAGAGTAGATATTAAATAAATATATGCATGCTGGATGAATAGTTATGTTCTGGATCCAAGAAAGAGATAAATAGGTTAAAAAAAAAAGATGATTCATGCTTTTTTAGTTGTTCAAAACTTACACTTTATTTTTCTTGAATATTCATATTTATACTTTTTGTCACTATCCACAGTTTTCTTTTTAAGCCTGAGCCACTTTCTGATTTTAGCCCCAATGTAATAATCATCCCCTCACTCTTAGAATTCCTTTGCCCTTATCACTTTGCCTTTGTATGGTCTGTATAAAATGAAGATCTTGGAAAATCACTATTTCCTGTGAACTCATGAGTCTATATGAACAATACTCAAATCAGCAGGATTGGGCAGGTAAAGCCAGTTGGATAGCAGATATATTATGATCTCTTGGACCAAGGTATAGTTGTGGGTGCATGTCTAAAAGGTCATACTGATTCACCATTAGAATATGGATCACGTAGGCTGAACAGGGCGAGGTAGGACTGTCCACAGGATCGTGTCAATTGTGGTAGGGGAGGCAGTATACAACATTCATGTATTAAACACTTAGCTAACTGCTTCCTGAAAATGGTCTATGTTCTAAAGGACAAAGATCTAGGTTTTTTGGTGTTTTTTTTTAACTTATTAAGATTCAAGTTACTAATATGTTAGTTCTTCTGGTTCAAAATGAAAACAACTGGCTATGGTAATACAGAGAATACAGCTGAACTGCACCAGAATATTTAAGACCTTAAAGTTCAATTCTGAGTTATCTCACCTTATAAAAATATACATCAATATACTAAATACTCAACAAACATCCAGGATGTGGGATATTTAAAAATATATTTCTCTTGGATCAGCACCAAAAATATCATTAGGTTCTGTACAACCCGTGTCATGTTTCTAAGTATAGGCAGGTTAAAATTATTTCTGATAAAAATCACAAACTTCACAGAAATCATTAAAGATATATCCCAACAACTTTCAAATACATTTTGACATCAAGATCAGGCAATTCACTTGGAAGAGCATTATAATTAGTGCCACTAAGTTTCCAAAGTAAGACATTTGATGTCAACTTTGTATTAGGGGAATATTTTACATCTCACACAAGAGGCACTAATACTTAGAAACTTAAGAGAATTACTAGAACTGTTAAGACTGAGGTGAAGAATTTGTACAGCCTTCCACAATTTCAAAGAGGTAGTGATAGATACTTGTCCTCTTGGCGATATCAAATGCAGTTTCTTCCAAGTTGTTTCTCAGACCTGGTTTGATGTAACGGTTCATGAGGAGGAGTTCTAGGGTATCTTTGCTGTCTCTGTTCCCAGCGGCAAGATGCAAGGGGGTCAAGAGGCCTTTTGTTTGGGCATTGATGTCTGCATCATGCTGAAGTAAGAAAGAAGCCACTCTGGTGTTATTCCACTTACAAGCACTGTGCAGGGGGGTCCAGCCATCCACAGTCACTGCGTGAACATCTGCTCCTTGTGCAATCAGCTCACGGACAATATCCAAGTGTCCACTGTAGGCTGCTCGATGAAGAGGGGTATACTCATCTTCATCCCTAGTGTTCACGTCAGTGGCCTTTTCAGAAAGTAGTTTCCGCACTGTAGTAAGCTGAGAAGAAAAAAGAAATCTTTTAAAAACTCAAACCAAAACAATAAAGAAAATTTAACTGTCTTGTGTTAGATTTAACTAAGTTAAATAAAAACTTGTTAGCAAATGATTTTAAAATGAAAATAATTTAAGATTTCTTTTTTGGAAAGAGAGGACAACAGATGTACGAATGAACAAGTTAGTGTTAACCGTACTCTATGGCTTCTAATAATGAGATTCTCTGAATATTAAACCATACATTTACTCTTGGTCCAATTAAGGTTTATTGCACAAAAGCTATAGTCCTAGATGAATATAGGTTGTAACTGTATTTGGTATTTTATATTTCTTCTGTGAAAAAAAACGTAACTGATTTTTCTTGTAGTAGGATTATCACACCAATATATAAGTGTATAAAACCTTTAAAAATAAAACTTTTAGCAGAAGAATAAAGTAGTGACAAGGAAATCTAGGGATTCAAGAGCTCAATTCTTCTAAATACAACCTTAGAAACATGCCTTCAGGTCATGATTTTCAGTTTGTTCAATGGACCTCTGGTGGGCTGCAGCATGCTCTTGGGTTAAAAGTGATCTAAAATGCAAGACCCTTTTAGTTATTAGTTTACTAACACAGACATGGGGAAACTAAGTAAAATGAGGTGGAAGTGGCCGAGCATAAAGATCAGGCTTTTGATGTTAATTCTACTTGGATGATGCTAAGCAAATTAATATTTTCTGAATGTCAATTTCTTACTCTGTAAAAGAGAAGAAAATTACCTTTCTTGTGGGGATATGTGAGGATTAAATGTAGTAAGGCACCTAGTATAGTTGGCATTGAATGAGTGTTAATTTCCATCTTCTCTTTCCTAAATAATACATATCTATAGGATGATCCCAAGGACTTAATATAAATGATTTCAAAATATAAATGATTGCTTGCAATCTTTGTAGAGTTAATTACTCTTAAACCTCCAAACAGTACCTAATATGACATTTTATAGCTTAATATATACTTTCATGTAATATATCCTCATTTGATCCCCACGATCCTGTATAAAAAAGATAGGTATTATCATGGCCATTTTTATACATGAGAAAATAGAGGTTCAACAGCAGTAGGGTTTGCCCAAAGTTACAAACCAGAGATTCAGGGACAGGTCTGCTGGCTCCAACCCAATGCTTTTCCTACTGTTATGGTTCCCTCTGGTTTTTGTTTCTTTTTTTACCCGATTTTTTTCAGCAGCCCAAAGAAGCAATTTGCTTGGATCTTTTTCCATTTTTTTTTCTTGCAATTGATACCATTCTTCATTTTTTTCATCTTGTTCCTCATCTTCATCAGAATTGCCTACCCAGAGACTTTGAGTACCAGTGGGAATAAGGTGTCCATGTGTCTCCAACAATTCAAGTTGGTTAAAGTGTTCAGAAAAGTCCAAGGAATTCTCTGAGTCTCGTTTTCCATCATCATTTACTTTTTCTTTTTCCATTCTTACTGTTATTCTAAATAAAAAGCATTTCAAATTCCAGGGTATGAATAATCTTTCTAGAGATGAATTATGTCTATTTCATTTTATTCATCAAGATCTGAAATCATAAACACAAAAAATTATTAGCAAAACAGTAATCGAGGCTTTATCAACAGCATAGATAATGGTCTTGCAAACATACACAAATAAACCCCATCTAAACTCTTTGGTGTCTTCGCATGATACCCATTACATATACTAAATATTGGAGCTGACAGATTTCAGTAATCTATTACCTTTAATGGTCTAACTCTTCTTTTTGTTTTCTTCTACTAAGTCAACCATATTATCATAACTGTTTTATTATTATAACTATTGTTTCGAATCTATTGGTTTAGGTATTATGCTAAAAATGATGAATGCTTTAAGTTTTTAAAGTTTAACTAATATAATAAAGGCAAGTACATTTAAGATTTTTATAAAGTAGACACATAGATAATATAGAGCATGAAACAAAAACTTCTAGTTCCTAAAAAAACACTTCAAAGAATCAGGGATTCTTAAAGATAGAAGAGCCCCCAAAAGGACATCCGTCCTGATCTCTCATCAATGCAGGTATCTTTATCAAAACATCTGCACTAATGATGTATTTCTACTTTAATAATTTCAGGCCTAGGAAAATTCACTGCTTTAAAAGTAGTCCTATTCATTGATAGACAACTATAGTTCTTAGTTGGCTCCTTGTTTTGAACTGAATTTGGCTGTAAATTCACTCCTTCGTTTAACAAATATGAACAGAATGTCTGGTATGCGCCAGTCTCTGGGTACTAGGATTCAGTAATGAACGAGATCCACATATTCACCTTGAGGAGCTTGCTGTCTAGTGGAAGCAACTGGCAAAGACGACACAGTTAAGTACTATGATGGGATCACGTCTGGATGTCATGAGTATATTGGAGGGTCAAAATTCCTGTAGTCCAAAGGAATTAAAGAAAGCTTCCTGGAGGAAGTGATTTATTCTACTAGCCTGCTATATTAATTTATAAACCAATATCAGTTTAAAGAGTTACACAGCATATAAGCCTTAGTCAATTAAAGAAAATGATAATAACTAATAGGTAATTTAAAAATACCACTTCTCAGCCTCCCAACTATATTTGTTGAAATCTTATCAGTCTTTCAAGGCTCTTCTCAGATGTTATCTCTTTCATTCTTTCTTGATCCTCCCAATTATATCTGTGCTTTCTACCTTTTTTGGTGCTACATTTTGTCTTATTTCAGTCCCTTAAAAGATTATAAACTTAGGGATAGGGACCACATTTAACTTACATTTATGTCCCACTTGTATACAGCAGGCATTAAGAAATATTTGTAGCATTAAAGTCCCATCACTTGATTTTGCCTGGAATGGTTTCTGAGAAGTTCCAGAATTAAGCATATCCCTAAGATACTGATTCTTTCTACCTAATTTCATAAGATTAATAGTACACAATCGTAATGTGGTATTATATTTTATTACAAAGGGCAGAAGCACTAAATGCAAGTTTAAATCTATCAATCATGACCAGTAACTTCGCTGGGCCTGTTACTTCATTATAAAATGTAAGGATTGTGCTAAAGGATTTCTGAAACCCGTTCACCTTTTCAGTCTATTGAGAGACCTCACCAGAATTGCTTTGTGTTTTATTAGTCCTCTTAGAGTTACCACTTTTTCCTTTACTCTCAAACTAGCTCCTGAACCTTGCAACACAAAAGTGATCATGCATCAATTCATTAAACACTTAATGGATGACAATAAATAATGTAAATTTCACATGTAATTATATCAAATACAGTAACATTATAGCCCAGATCTTACTCCCCTCCCCCAACATGACTTTCCTTTTTGTAAAAACTCCTCTCTTCATATATAAATTCTGAATTTATAAATCCAGATACAATAAATTATGTATAAAATTTTCTTGGTATAGATAATTTAAAAAGTCAAACGCAGGTGTATCTACCTGATTCAGAGTTTAAAAAAAAATCGATCAAGGTTCTTATGTGATGATATTCCTGATATTCCATCAGGAAATGATAGGGTATGTTTCCTAACTTAAAGGGCACATTCCATTTTGAAAGAGATCCTATGTCAACTCCTCAAAAACAACTCAGTGACAGGCAGGGCTACAAACCCCCTTTTACAGGTGAAGGTGCTGAGGTTCGCATCGATTAAAACAACTTGCCCTAGATCAAAGGCTCTTTAATGGAACTGAAAGGCCAGATACTCTAATTCAAAAGTTCCACATTATTTTTCACTGCCCTACATTTTACCGTTTTCAGCACAAAGCAATAGAGATGTGCTCGAGAACACAGGGGCGACAATAAGGGGAAGCAGAGAAGAAAGGCCCGTAAACCAGAGGGTCTAAAGAGTGACAGTAAGGGAGAGGGCTGCCAGTTCCGGCCCTCTGGCACTGGTCACTCACAGGCCCGGGAGTTCCGCCTGAGGCCTTCCAACAGCCAAGAGCGGAGAAGCAGCTTTTGGCCTACCCCAGGGACCCAAGACGCGGCCTGACCTGCAGGGCTCGGCTGGGTCGACAGGACCCCGCCCGTACAAGCCCAAGAGTTCTCAGATGGCCCGAGTTTACCAAAAAGCGAGGTCCGGGACTTGGCTAGAGCTACCCACCTTATAGCAGGGAAAATCACCGCCGCAGATCTCGCTTCCGGGTTCGTCCCCTCGGTTGTTTAGGATTGGCTCCTGTTAGGGGGCGGGGCCTCGCCTCCACTTTCCCTCTCCCTCATGGGATTCGGCAGCCAATGAAAACCAAAGGGGGCTTAAAGCGTGTACGTCCTCCAGAAAGTATCGCGAGAGAAACAGATCCCGCCTAATTCAGCTTTATGGCCTGCGGGTTCTCAGAGGCAAGCTCGGGCAGTTCTGTTTGGTTTTCTTCTCACGAATTCCGCCGTTTCTTGCCCTGTAGAAGACAGCCTTGGGTCCCGATGGTGGGACTTTGAAGAGTCCAGGTGTGGGGTAATTTAGAAATCATATCCGTCTCCTATTGTTGCAGGTTCCCGGGCGGAAGGCCAGAGTGAATTGGACTCTCAGGGAAGAATGGGCTGAGTCGGCTGGGGACGGGTTCTAGAGGGCTCCTCGTTCTGACTTCTGAGTCCCGTGTTGAGGGAGAGGGGAGGCTTCTTATCCCGACAGAATCTGGAACTCAGGACGTGGGAGGGGTTGTTGCGCGGTGGCAGCCCTTCCTCTCCAAGTCTGTTGGCCATTTTCAGTTGTCCTGCTGGAGCCTAAAGTTGTTTTTCTGCAGACCACGTGTTTGTTTATTTACACTCGCTTTAAACACTAGCTTTTTGTTTATTTATACTACCTTCTTTTCAGAAACAAGCCCAGTCCTTTGAAAAAATCTTGTGTCTGAGCAGGAAATACAGGATTGTCTCCGTGCTCCGGAGTAAACCATGCATGCAACTTAAACATTTCTGCACATACAGAGTTGTTTGTGTGCTAAACCAGAACTATATGTGACCCTTTTTGCCCATTTATTTAACATACATTAATTTTCCATAAGAGTGTGGAAAGGGAAAATAGGAGATAAGTTTAATCATAGTGGTGAAACTAGAATGGCACATGAGATGTGTTGTTTTCTATTCTTAGCACATTAAAACAGTAAAAGTATACTAACTGCTTAGATGAAAATGAGACTTCCAAAATTGCTAACTACTCATGTAAGACATATGTACTGTGTACGGTTTCTATTATGTTGGTTAAATACATGCAGCCTTTTTAAAAATTTGTGTTTTATTATGTAGTTTTGTTTTCAGAATTTGCTGGAATTTGGAATCGAGTGTACTTTCTGACATATTTGAACATAGGACCCAGGGGTTCTTGGAGAGGAACCTGGTCCCAGAGGATCTGGACTGCCCGTAAAAATGAGTCCTGCAGATGCACTGTAAGCATGTGACTCCTAGAATCCTTTGTTACTTTGGGTTTCTAAAGCCCAACAGCTATGATCACCATGAAAGAAAACTTTTAAAATAAATTAGCAGTTTAATAAATTAGCAGTAAATAAAGAACCTGCCTATGAACAGGAATGTTAGTCATCAAAAAGGATATTTGGAATGTTTAAAAATCCATACTATGTGTTTATTAAGTAAAAGATAATACACAGCTATAGATTGGAGTTTTGCAGTAATTTGGTATAGTGCTATAGTATGTAAGTTTTGTTCTTAGGCTTTATCTTAAATTATCGAAGCTATAAACTTGAATTTTTGTGATGAAATCTTAGTGTAGTTCTCTTCAAGCAGATTTTTAGAATACATTGCTCTAGTATTGAATAAACTGTAAATGAATTTGAATAAAATCAAAATAAAAGGATTGTAAAAGTTACGTGGAAAAAAGTTCTCTGGGCCTTACCTCACTTTCTCCATTTGTATACTTGGAATAATAATGCCTTTCTCAAATTAATTTTGAGGTTTAAGTGAGAGAATTCATGTGAAAACACATAAATTGCTGTGGAAGCATGTAGTCAAGTGATCTCAAAAATATTCTGAACTACCTGCTTGTATATTGCAATCAGAACTGTGTGCATATCATTTTTGAAGTTTTTGAAGAGAGATCTTTTCTGGAAATATCTTTTGTATATAAAAATTTGAATTTTGCAAACATATACAATATATTTTTTAAAGTTTATTATGGTTTACAGAAAATAGCCTGAGTTTTCATTGTGGGTTTTAGTCCTGTTTCTGCCACTAGTTGTGTGATAAATCAGCTAATTTCTCTGTGTTTAGACTTCTCATTTTTCAGGGATAATAATGCCTGCATCTTTACTTGTGGGAGATGAGCTCAGATATACAAGTATTTTAAAGAATTAAAAATTACATGAAGTTTAAAAGTATATTAATAACTATTACATTTCTGCTTCACATGAAAATGCCTTTGAATACTAGTGAATTTAATTTAGATTGAAACAATTCTGTTGTGTTACTTGGCAAATTTATTAATGAAAAACTAACTTTCTATAGACAGTAATGTCGAGGAAGTGTCCTCAGGGACCTGAATGTAAATTACTAGCAATATTGATATAAAATCTACTTATAAACTTAGACGAATCCTTTTTAAAGTAACTCTGATTTTCCTGGAAAAGTGAAAAATTAGATAAATAGCAAGTTTAGATATAGGGGTCAAAGCCTCTTGGGTTTTTGCTGTGAAACAAAAGGGGAAAAAAAGCAAACTTTCAAGCCCAGTGTATAAAACAGGTTATTACAAGGTTATAAATTTTTAAAACAGAGAACCTTTATAAAATTCACGTACATTTGTTCTATATTGAATTAGTGGTTAGGGAAATTATGTGATGTTAATTACCTGTTGAATACTTAAGATTTTCAGACAAAGTCTAAGACTAGCAAAATGACTTTACTCTGTAACTGCTGTTACTTATCTTATAAGTTTAGGTCTCAATTTGTTTGAATATCCTTTCAGTGAATTATATTGAACTGTTTCTTCTTTAATACAGTGATGATGAAAATACATTTAAAATCTTAGTTGCAACAGATATTCATCTTGGATTTATGGAGAAAGATGCAGTCAGAGGAAATGATACATTTGTAACACTTGATGAAATTTTAAGACTTGCCCAGGAAAATGAAGTGAGTTTGGTTTGTGTTTGTGCAATTTCTACTATATTCCCTTAGTCAACAGGTTCTTTTCCCTTCTGAAGTCAGAGATTTGTGTTATAAGCTCAGGTGCACACTTTGCCTATTTGAATATCAGTGTACTAAAAGCCTAAAGCAGACTTTGTATGCTTTGTGTCCTTAATTCAAGTGGGAGCTACTTTTGTAAATAGTAAAATTTACAAATGTCTGTTAAAATTTATAAATGTCTATGGGGTGTTTACTGAGTGCAGGGTCCTGTGGCAGTTTCTATTTGAAATGTAAAGATGACTGTCATAAATTTGTGCTTTCAGAGAACATACATGCAAACCAGTATGTTTGTGGATAAGACAAATATCCACAATCCTCAGATGGAAGGTATGTGGCAAGAACCATAAGAAAATTATAAACAGCATTTCCTGAGAGTTTAGAGGTGGAAGAGATCACATTTAAATGAGGATAGCAAGGCAAACTTAATGAAGGAGGTGGCATTTAACATGGGCTTTGGAGGAGGGGTAGACTTATGACAAATGAGGAGCATGGAGAGTGGACATCCATTTGAAGCAGGAGTGAGGGCACAGAACTGAGACAATATGAGGAATGTTGGAGGACCAGCAGGTCAGTTTGGCTTACCATCAGGCCATGTGTTAGCAAGCATGCTGAAAGACTAGAAATGAGGGTTCAAGATGCATTAAGGAGGGCTTCAAATGCCAGATTGAGGAGTTTGTACCCAATTTATAAAAAGTCTTTTGGCAGCAGGGTATTATGGCATGAATTAGAGATCAGTTTGACGTTTTTTAAAAGTGCTGGCATTAGGGGTGGAAAAGGAAGTGAATTCAGGAGATATTACAAAGATAGGATTTGTCTTCTTTGGTTGTAGGACGTGGGGATGAGGGAAAAGGGGGTGAAATTGACTCCGAAGTGTGCTGGGTCTGAATGAGTGGCGGTACCAATAATAAAAACAAGTAAATAAGGAAGAAGTACTTTATGTGGGAAGGTGATGAATGCTGATTTAGACAAATTTAGAGTTGGAGATTCCAATAGGACATTCAGAGTAGTTCTAGCAGGCAGTTGAAACGTCAGTCTAGAGCCCAGGAGAGAGTTGGAGAATAAACATAAATGCTGCTGACTTGCAAATTAACAACTCTGACCTTGACTTTTCTGCAGTTTATCTGCAAGGCCTTTAGTTCTTCTTCTTAAATATATATGGAACCTCTCCACTACTCTATCTTGCCAATAACCTTAGTCCAAACCTTTTGTCATAGTTTGCTTGGACTGCAAACTTGGTCCTTCTACTTCCATTCTTTTCTCCTGCATCTATTTAGTGTAGCAGCCAAAGTGAACTTTTAAAATAATAAATCAGATCATACCACTCTGCTGCTTAAAATTTTCCAAATGGCCTTCCATTGTCTAGAATAAAATGCACACTACAAGGTTCAACTTGATGTGGGGCCCTACCAGGAGACTTTGTTTCCTACAGCTCTCTGCCTGGTTCACAGTCTGCATCCACACTGGCTTGTTCTACTTTGGGGCCTTTGCATGTTTGGTTCTCTCTGCTTGGAGCACCTTGATCTTAGCAGGGTTGACTTCTCAGTTCTCAGTTCAAGTCACCTTTTTGGAGAGGTCTTCCTTGATACCTCCAGGTACTCTTTTGTCATGTTACTCTGCTTTATTTTTTTTCTCATGGCAACATCTGAAATAATTCATTGAATTGTTATTTGTGTATTATATGTCTTCTTCACTAGAAGTGAAAAATCATCACCAGAGTGAAAAATCATGCTATATCCTAGTACCTAGAAAGGATCTAGAGAGCAGTAGGTACTCTTTTAAATTTTTTAATTGAATGGAGGGAATGGCTAGTATTGTCTCCTTTTAAGATGGATTCTTCTTCCCTGAGGGCAGAGAAACTTATGACCAAAGGAGGTCTGTTTCCTGCCAGAGAATCCTGCAAGTACTCCTTATTTTTTTAACTCTTAGGCCGTAAAACATTTTTTTTCCACTACTTTGTCCTTTCCTTCCCTTCTGTTTCCTCTGTTTCCCTTCCCTGCATCCCTTAATCTTAACTGCTCCACCCCTAATAGCCCCATGCTAGGATTTACGCATACTATTTTCACTCTTTCCCTTAATTTGTATTTTGTGTTTCTTACTTTTGAAGTCTAAGTTCTTCCTGACTTTTAAGTCCTCTGTTATATGGGCCCAGTGCCCTCTAACCAGCCTTATTTCTGTTGCCTAGTTCCTTGGACTCTTTGAAAACTTTCAATCTGGAATAATGTCAGTCTTATAGAAAAGTTGCAAGAGTAGTACAAAGAATTCCTTACCCTTCACCCAGATTTTCTAACATTTTATCACATTTGCTTTATCTTCTCTTTCTTTATACACACACAATTGTTTTTTCCTGAACCATCTGGAAGTAACTGGCATGTATAACCACAGTATGCGTATAAAAACTAGGAAATTCATATTGATTTAATACTATTATATAAAGATGTTGCCAGTTGTCCCTGTATTGTCTGGTATAGCAATTTGTGGGCAGGTTGGTATTGTCCAGGTTCTAATCCAGGATTACGTGTTGCATTTAGTTGTAATGTCTCTTTCCTCTACTTTAATCTGGTACATTTCCTGAATCTGCCTTTGTCTTTCATGACCCTGATGTTTTGAAGAGTACACAGGCCAGTTATTTTGTAGAATGTTCCTCAAACTGTATATATCCGGTATTTCCTCGTGATTAGATTCAAGTTTTGCACTGTTGGCAGGAACACCACAGAAGCAAGTTGAGTTCTTCTCAGTGTTTCCTGGAGTCACTAAAAGCCAGTTTTTAATAATATTTTTAAAAAATGGTTTAATAGTGGTGAAAAATATGTAACATAAAATTTACCATCTTAACCATTTTTAAATATGCAGTTCAGTAGTGTTAAGTACGTTCATATTGCTGTGCAGCCAATCTCTGGAGCTCTTTTCATCTTGCAAAAGTGATAACCTATTAAGCAACAACTCCTCATTCCCCCAATATATTTTTTGTTTGTTTTGTTGATTCCATGCCTTTGATTATGATCATTTTCTTACTTAAATCATGTTTGTTCTTGAAGCCTTACCTTAAATCCCACATTTTTATTAAAGTTCCCCTAGCTATTAATAGTATAGCCACAGTGATCTATATTTCAGTGTTCCTTTGTATAATTAAGAACTTAAGTTTCTTTAGGTAGATTGTGTACTTCTTGAAAGCGTGTTAGACCTTTTTTCCCTGTGATTTTCCTCCTTCACTGAGATTGTTCCTAGAACACTGTTCCTCAAAATCTCATTTATTCTTCATAGTACAACTCATATGCTCCATGTTAGCACATCCCTCGCGGACTCTATTCTTAGATGAATTGTGCTCCCCTGAGTTGGAATTCACTGTAATGTCATTTCTGTTGCTGGTTGTTGACATACCCATTCCAGGTTATGTCAGAGACCGACTTAACATTTAGGTGCATAGCAGTTTGTCTCGTCCGTTACAGTGTGCACATACTTAGGATAGGGATCATATTTTATTCACCATTGTATCCTCAGGACCCGGTATAGGGTCTTGTACCTCGTCAGTACTTAATGAGACAGGGACATCATCTATTTTGTAGATTGCTGTTTCCTTAGCTACCAGTACCTGTAGGAACTTTATGAATAATCCTTGAATGAATTGAGTGAATAATTTGAATTGAATTTGCTATCTCTTTCCTGTACTTTCTATTAAAGTGCTAAATTTGTGTTTGATTTGAATAATAAAAAAAGAAATATGATCACCTTGGGTGGCCTGGGTCAGGGACTTGGTGTACTAATTTGAAGATGGCTTTTTTGAAGATGGCTTGGTAACTTAAATTGGAGTGAGATTAATCGCCAGATTGAAAGGCCCTTTGGATAAATAAAATGTAAAATTTTAAATCATCTTACTTAATAGTGTCTTTTGTGAGATTTTTTTCTACCTTTTTCATCTATAGTTTACAAAAATTTTACCTGTAAAACCTACTAATTTTAACACCATTTTCTGTTGATTAGGTGGATTTTATTTTGTTAGGTGGTGATCTTTTTCATGAAAATAAGCCCTCAAGGAAAACGTTACATAGCTGCCTCGAGCTATTAAGAAAATACTGTATGGGTGATCGTCCTGTCCAGTTTGAAATTATCAGTGATCAGTCAGTCAACTTTGGTTTTAGTAAGTAAGTATATTTATGTGCTTGAGTGAATGATTACTTGTGTATAATACTTTCCATATAAGACACACAAACACATAAACTTGTATAGGTATAAGATCTTTTTGAAAGATGCGCTAGAAATTGCTAACATTCTTTGCCTCTGAGAAGAGGAGCTGGGGGCAGGAGTAGGCCGGAGACTTTCAGATGCACAGGTAGAGTAGTAAGTGATAAAGCTGAGGATTTTAAGCTAGGTCTTTTGGATTCTAAAGTACATGGGTTTTCTCCTCTCCCCACACTACAAATAAAAACCTTATACAAAGGTTTTCATAATTTTGAAGGCCTGTTAAGTTTTCCTTAATCATATGTACCACTCTTTCATACAATTCACAAACACCATTTATTGTTGTTGGGTTTTGTTTAAAATGTAGTATGTCAAGATATTTTCGAACTTTAATTGAAATGTATTGTTGCCTATGTTTGTTTGTTTTTTTCTTTTTTAAAGCTCCGAACTAGTGGTCATTTGCCAATTTAGATCATATATTTTGCCTATGATTGCATTAATATTCTGGAAGAGAATCTTAGGGAAAATAGCTTTTGTCCCTTTTAGAAACTTTACTTAACTTTTTTTTTTTTTTTAAGGTTTCCATGGGTGAACTACCAAGATGGCAATCTCAACATTTCAATTCCAGTGTTTAGTATTCATGGCAATCATGATGATCCCACAGGGGTAATTATTGTTTTCTTACAGTTCAAATTTTAGAAATGTTTAGTTTAGTTTGTGGAAAATATTCCTCCCCATTTTCCCAGCAATTTATAGTCGAATTGAATCAGAAAGTCAAACTGACTTTTTAATCATTCATATAAGTTTTTATACTGCTTTTTAGGTTTTTTTTTTTTTAATCTGGAATAAGAATTGGTGTATGAGCTATGTTTTTACTCCATGAGTGCTAAGGTTAACAATAAGTAGCCAGGGCCGGGCGCGATGGCTCACGCCTGTAATCCTAGCACTCTGGGAGGCCGAGGCTGGTGGATCGCTTGAGGTCAGGAGTTCCAGACCAGCCTGAGCAAGAGCAAGACCCCGTCTCTACTAAAAATAGAAAGAAATTAGCCGGACAACTAAAAATATATAGAAAAAATTAGCCGGGCATGGTGGCGCATGCCTGTAGTCCCAGCTACTTGGGAGGCTGAGGCAGGAGGATTGCTTGAGCCCAGGAGTTTGAGGTTGCTGTGAGCTAGGCTGATGCCATGGCACTCTAGCCCGGGCAACAGAGTGAGACTCTATCTCAAAAAAAAAAAAAACAAAAAAACGATAAGTAGCCAGGAGTAGGAATAAATATCTAATATTTGTAAAGTGCTTTACGGTTTACTATTGGTTTTTTATCTGTCTTATAAAATCTCACTTACAGGAAATGATTGTGTCACAAACATCTTTAAATCTATATTAGATTATTTTATTACAGATTTGATGTGGCAGTAAAATTAGAGATCCTAAACTCAAAGTCTCTTTTTGTTTTATCTAGTTATTAATATTATGAATCACTAATTATAGTCTTCTTTCCCCAGGTTTTAAGAGGTCTGCTTAATATTACAAAGCATTTATTTCATGGCTGATGTTTATTTTTTAGTGGCCAAGACATCATGATAAGCTTTGATGAGATGTTAACTTTGTATTTAGCTTGTGATTCCAGTTGCTGTAGGTGATTTCAAATAGAAAAAAGGTGGCAAATACTTTTACTTTTGTAATTTTGTTTTGAGAAGACATCTTCATCTGTGTTTTTGTAACTAGTACATGAAGTATGCTTTTAACAGGTGATATGCATACAGATCACCTTTTTTTGTATACACATTAATATTCTTTGAAATTATTTTGCATAGGCAGATGCACTCTGTGCCCTGGATATTTTAAGTTGTGCTGGATTTGTAAATCACTTTGGACGTTCAATGTCTGTGGAGAAGATAGACATTAGTCCAGTTTTGCTTCAAAAAGGAAGCACAAAAATTGCACTATATGGTTTAGGTAAGATGGTTTTACTTTATTATTTTGTCAATAAGTGATTGTTTAAACAATTAGGAAATAAAATTTTGGAGATAACTTTGGAAAAAGTGGGGCAAATCTGATTATTCCTTATTGGTGAGTATAAAAAATGATGAAAGGTTTTGGTAAAAATTTTTTTGTATATAATAAGGACCAATAGCTGTTAATACTTGTTTTTAATAGCAGTTTGGGTGAAAAATATTTTTCCTTCACTATCTATTTGTTGTTTTTGTTTTTTTTTTCCCTTTAGACTCAGATAATGGAATCCTGAATGTTAGAATTATAGAATAATTAGCAAAACTGCATTTTGATATCTTGAAGTCTTTGAAAGTTCTAAAGCTTCACTTTCCAATACAGTAACCACTAGTTTACAGTCTTTGTCCAGCTTTCATAATCTCTTGCAAATAGAAAAGCATCATGGGTATTTATATTTTAGAGATATGGAAAGTGAAATCTGGGTATTATGTCTGATTTTGCAATTGATAGAGCAGGAAGTGAAATATACTTTTTTAAAAGAAAGCTTGTAACAGTTGTTTTAATCACTGCAATGTTAGGGATCAAGTCTCCAGAAAACGGTTTCTCCTACATTCAGACTAAGGACAGGTCCATTATGCCTCAGTCAGCACCAGAAACACATCTCTCCAGTCATCCATTTTCTGCCGACTCTTATCCTATTGTTCTTTCCTTAAATGAACTCTGTCTCCACCCTCCACCCCTACCCTCACCCCAACCCTTCCCTGTAAACTCTAGAAGTCTTTCTGTGATTGGCATAGTCCTCAGTGTTCTCATTTTCTTCTCTGAATGTTGCCTCCACTTTCTGACCTTTGGTGAAGCCCGGCTGGGCCCTGAGGTTCCTGTGTCTCATGCAGTTTTCTCACCCATGGTTTTTGGGCAGAGGAGGGGATCACTGTTCTCCTTGCTACCCACCACCACTTCCCTTCCTGCCTGCAAACACCCTGCTCCCTTGAAGCTTATGCCGTCTGGCTAAACTGCCTTCCCTTTCCCTCAGACTTTTTACCTACCTACCTACCTTTAATTTTGTCAGTGTTCTCAATGCTTCAATGCCTAAGTAGATTAACTTCCTAATGTCCTCGGCTTTGAATGCCTTGATTTTTTTGTCTCACTTATATGTTCTGCATTCTACCTCAGCTATATATTCCATTGGCCACACCCGAGGAATTCTCTTTGGGAGCTGGGCCACTTCTAGTTCCTATACTTCGACATTGTTGGCTTTTCCTCTAAGACCTTTTCTAATCAGTGTACCCTTGCCCTGTATTGTTATTCTCCATCTTAGTATCCTGGCTTTTCCCCCTTTTATAATATTTACAATTTGTAATTATTTTGTTGACTTGTTTTTGCTGGTCTCTTTCCCTAGACCAAGGTGAGCCTATGGAGTATAGAAAGAATTATTTGAAAGTCATTGAATTATTAAAAGGCATAATACTTTTATTTATTTATCTTTTGCTTTTATAATATAAATAAGAATACTGCGTTTTTAAATACTGAATCTCATCCCTTTCAATATCTGTTTCTGTGCATATTATGTATATGTCACATCAAAAGTATGTATACTTATGATTTATAATAAAAGGATAGTGAAAACTAGAAGTTTTAATAAGAATTTAAGCATAGGCAACTCACATTTTTATTCCACATTTTCCTGATTTTAAAGGTGTATACTCCTGAAATGGAAAACATTTTTTGAATACAATTAACTGCTGTCAAGAACCTGGAAATGCTCATTAGTCAATGATTCCGGAATTAAATATATCTCTAAACAGTAAAATGAAATACTTTGGGACAACACATAATTTAGAAGCAAAATATATTCATTTTTTTTAAACCAAAGTAAGAAAACAATTTAAAAATAATGTAATGTCCATTTCAGGCTCCATTCCAGATGAAAGGCTCTATCGAATGTTTGTCAATAAAAAAGTAACAATGTTGAGACCAAAAGAAGACGAGAACTCTTGGTTTAACTTATTTGTGATTCATCAGAACAGGTAAAAGTATTCTCTGAAAATTTTTGAGCCAAGTACTGCGATTTCCCAAATCTCTGTTTCTAAGCTCATCAATTTCAGTTAAATGCCCTGAATCTTTTAAGGTTGTTAGTACAGGATCAAGCAAAACTTAGCTTTGTGTGACTTTGTTTTGAAAATTTTCTTAGTATATATTAATACCTCTAAAAGAATATTTTTAACATATGGATAAGCCATAATAATAACCATAGAATTAATATTCCTAAATTCAGCAAAAATACAGAATCTTATCAGTACATTATCCCATCCCTTTCCTTGATCCTATCTGCCTCATTATTCTTAATTTTGGATTAATCATTCCATTACTTTTCTTTATTGTTTATTCATATATATATTCATGATTGTATCATGCTGTATATTTAATAGTTAATGCTCAGCGTTACATTACTGAGATTTCATCCATTTTGCTGCATAGAAATGTAATTCATTTTTACTGATGTGAATAGTTAATGAACATGTCATTCGCTTTTTGTGATTTTTGCTTTTATACACCTTGCTGTAATAAACATTCTTAGACACATCTCCCAGTGCATATATGCAGGTGTTCCAGAATTATGTAAATATATAACTAGATTAGCTTTCTTTTATTAGTAGTTTTAAGAAGTCTAATCTGTTGTTAAGGTACAGGATTGATTGAAAGGAAGAGAGACTTAAAGAAGCAAGAGTTATTATGTGAGCATTGCAGTAAAAAATGTGAGATTGGGACAGTGATGGCAGTGAGATGGGAGGGACAAACCTGAGAAGTTGTAGACAACGGATCTGAGGGACTTGAGGCCAGATTATATAATTTATTATAGCCATCCCTCTGCATCCAAGGGGGGGTTGGTTCCAGGATGCTCTGTGGATTTCAAAATCCTCAGATACTCAAATCCCTTATATAAAATGGAGTAGTATTTGCATATAACCTATACACATCTTCCTGTATACTTTAAATCTAGATTACTTATGCTACCTAGTACAATGTAAATGCTATGCAAATATTTGTCACACTGTATTGTTTTTAAAATTTGTATTATTTTTTATTGTTGTATTGGTATTTTTTTTTTAATATCTTGGATTCATGATTGGTTGAATCCAAGAAATGGTGGATATAGAGGGTCAGCTGTGTTGAACACATTTATTGGATGCAGACTATCTGTGCATTTACTGAATGCAAACTTATGCTCAGAGTTGGATAAAAGAAAGAGTTTAGGAGGCTGACTTGTATTGCCTTATGTGTTGAGTTTACTAATGAACAGTGTGAGTTTCAAAGAAGGATCAGGCCAGAGTTTTGATATGTGTGGTCTCCATGTACCTTTTCACCACTGGAAGTTTTTCCTTCTCTTGCTTGGGGCTTCCCAGTTCTGTCACACTTTGTACTGTGCTAAAGTAGGAATAAGTTGGAAGGGAAAATCATAAGAAATTCCAAGAATTTCAGCCAGGATAAAAGGTAGAATGGCAGCATTGGTAAGGGGAAGGGGTAGTCAACATACGATGTTGATTTGTCTCATTGTTGGTGATGTTAGCCCTGATCCTTTGATTAAGGGGGGTGTATACCAGGTTTCTTCACTGTAAAATTTCCATTTTCTGCTTCATAATTAATAAGCGTTTTGAGAAAAATACTTTGAGGCTCTGCAAATATCCTGTTTCACTTCAAACTTTCACCTAAGATCCATTGGTAATCTTGTTTCCGGCAATTAATACTGTGGTGTTGTAATATTGACTTTTTATTTCCCTTGTTCTGTCAATTTATTAATTGGAATTTTTCTGTAAAGAAGGTTTGTCCCTTCTTCTTTTCCATTTATTTACTTATTCAGTTATTTATTTATGTTATTATGGATTTAAGGATCTTTATTTTATTCTTCGCGTTATAATCCAGTACTATCAGTTTTTTTGTCATTGCTGTTCATCAGATTGTTTCAGCTTTGACCATTGCAGGCTCTTTTCTTTCCTTTTCTTCTTTTCCTTTCCTTTTTTTTTTTTTTTTTTTTTTAGCATGTCCTTAGCTTTATGACACCACAAGATGCTCCAGGCTCTTGTATTTTCCTGCCCTAGCCCTGGAATCAACCACTTTTCCAAGGAGATCTTATTCCTTTTATTGGAGTGTGATATTTAGAAACCCATATATGGATACTGACTGTGCTCATTGCTATGGGGCTCTCTCAGCAAACAGAGTTAAGGGAATATATTTGTATTGATATGAATAGTAACCCATACATATACACACACATCTATATTTCTATATTTGTCTATGTATGTGCTAAAGAAATAACTATGAGTTCATGCTGATTCTAATCCAGCCCTACAGGTCCGTTTATGTCTTCTCCCTTCCTTATTATGACTTCTTTCTCTAGCAGAAGCCTAGATTCTATTATCTACAATATATTTACTTATTTTTTCAATGACGGTTTACATATAAAGTAATTTCAAAATTGCTAACCCATACCTGTGTCAGAAACAAATTTGCCAACTTGGGTATAATGTTTATGTAAGTTATTTTAGTCTTTAGCCTTAGTATATCTAGTCAAAACATCATTTTCCAAAGTTACTTAGTTAGCTCTTTTTCTTCCCACTCCCTGCATTGTGGTTATGTGATTCTTCTGTAACACTGTTAGATTCATTTGTCACCCTTTGCATTCATAGATGACTTCTTTTATTGCTTTCATGAGAGTTACAAAAAACAGGTTTTTTCAGATTGAGTGAGAATTCTTGAGTCTTCTACACTTTATTTTATTTCCCATTTGTTTCTCTACATTGGTGGGTTTTTTACCTCTGCAAAAGAAGGAAGAATCAGAAGAGGATTTTGTTGTGCAAAATCTTTCAACAAGAATGTTTTGATCAGCTTCTAGGTCACAAATTAGAGCCAGCCTACCAGTGTCATCTCTGTGAAAGAGCCAGCACTCTATGAAGGCACAATGGCATCATGTTGTATTTGAGAGTTATCCTGCTTTTTTTTGGTAATTGTGATAGTCTTATACCCTAGATGTATGTTTTTTACATTAAAAAAAAAAAATTCCTGGATACACAGCCTGCCGCTTCTCTGATTTCATTGTCTGTCTTCCCTGCATTCCTTCTGCTTAGCCACACTGATCTCCTTGCTCTTCCTTGAACTTACTGAACACTTTCTCACTTTAGCACCTTTGCCATCTGCTCTTCCCCTGCCCAGGACTTTCTTCCCTTTCATACTGTCCTTCATCTCAGTTCTCTGCTCAGTTGTTACTTGTCAGAGAAGCCTTTCCTGACTACCCTATGTATATGGAGGATAATATGCCCCTTCATGTAACTTTTCCCTTTATTTTTCTTTATAGCGCCTATCATTGCCTGTCAAGTTAAACACACACACATACACACGCGAGAGCATGTACATATTGTATAGTAGGTTGAGTATCCCTTATCTGAAATGCTTGGGACCAGAAATGTTTCAGATTTAGGATATTTTTGGATTTTAGAATATTTGCATATGTATAATGAGATATTTTAGGTATAGGACCAAAGTCTAAACACAGAATTCATTTATGTTTTATATATATCTTATACATATAACCTGAAGGTAATTTTAACAAGATTTTAAATAATTTTATGCATGAAACAAAGTTTGTGTTAAGTACTTATGTGTGGGCCAGGCATGGTGGCTCACGCCTATAATCCTAGCACTCTGGGAGGTTGAGGCAGGAGGATCGCTTGAGGTCAGGAGTTGAAGACTAGCCTTAGCAAGAGTGAGACCCTGTCTCTACTGAAAAATAGAAAGGAATTATTGGCCAGGCATCATGGTGCTTGCCTGTATAGTCCCAGCTACTCTGGAGGCTGAGGCAGGAGGATCGCTTGAGCCCAGGAGTCTGAGGTTGCTCTGAGCTAGGCTGACGCCACGGCAGTCTATCCTGGGCAACAAAGCGAGACTCTCTCTCAAAAAAAAAAAGAAAAAGAAAAGTACTTATGTGTGGAGTTTTCCACTTGTATCATGTGGCACTCAAGAAGTTTTAGATTTCAGAGCATTTTGGATTTTGGATTTTTGGATTAGGAATGCTCAACGTGTATTGCTTAATTCCTGCACTAGAGCAAGGACTTTGTTCACTGCTGTGTCTTCAATATCTTGAAGAACCCTGGCACATCTAGCATAAAGTAGATATTTGTTTGCTGAATGAAAAACTATTGGTTTGGATTATGCAAATGCTAGGTTGAAGTATTTGAACACTTTAACTTAAATCTCCAATGATATAAGTTAGTGTTAGGGAAAACTTTTCCGTCTTGTCTTCACCTGGGGTTTCATATATCTTTAAATAACTAGTCTAGTTATAAAACCAGAGTTTGCAAATCGCTTATTTGTACAATGTTTGATATTGAAAACTCTTATCTCATATGTAAGATTGACATTTTTATTCCCATTATTTTTATAATCAGTAAAAAAAAAAAGTTATTGGACATTTATACTTAACTCACTTTCATTTTCCATATTCTTTTTTTTTGTATATAATCATACTGATTTATAGGTTTCTGCTATTGATAGAGTTTATGCTTTTCTGACATGACCAAAGGGGGAGTCCTTCCTGCATAAAGCCTTTCATGATCTTCCTCTAAATGTAGAATTGACTGTTTCCTTTTTTAAGGTTCCTACTTCTCTGTGTTCTGCAAGTTTGTAAACCTAGTGAGGTCAAGAATTAGATATTAGTTATCTTTGCATTTCTAATCCCTTGCACAGTTTCTGGCACAGAAAGTGATGTAATAAATCTTCAGAGAATGGATCAAAAGACTCTTATAGACTTAATATGAAATTTTTCTATATGACTGCAAATTTACATTATTTATTTTTCAAAATCTTGGTATAGGAGTAAACATGGAAGCACTAACTTTATTCCAGAACAATTTTTGGATGACTTCATTGATCTTGTTATTTGGGGCCATGAGCATGAGTGTAAAATAGCTCCAACCAAAAATGAACAACAACTCTTTTATATATCACAACCTGGAAGTTCAGTGGTTACTTCTCTTTCCCCAGGAGAAGCAGTAAAGAAGTGAGTAATTGTTATATATTTCAAATCAATTTTTTAGAAATCTTTGCTATAATAATCTAATCATCCCATAAGTTCAGGGTACTGACAGTATTATTATTTCTGCGTTGGATTTATTTATGAAGATTAATCATTCTATATAGTCTTATTGTTTTCCCAGATTTTAAGCCATTTTCAATAACAGGGCATGCAATTGGTGTTAATGATTTTGCTACTCATTAGTCATATTCAAGACTAACGTTTTTATTTATTACATTTAAGTTAGATGCTACAGGTGATGACTACTAATTTCATAAAGTCCATTTATAAACAAATTCCCTTAAATCGAGATTTTTTTTCTGGTTACAAATGCAATATTATAGCATATTTCATTTCTTTTAACTCTTTGGGGGAAATGATGTGATAAAAAAGAGTACTGGCCAGGCGCGGTGGCTCACGCCTGTAATCCTAGCTCTCTGGGAGGCCGAGGCGGGCAGATTGTTTGCGCTCAGGAGTTCGAAACCAGCCTGAGCAAGAGCGAGACCCCGTCTCTACTAAAAATTAGAAAGAAATTAATAAGACAACTAAAAAACATATATATAGAAAAAATTAGCCAGGCATGGTGGTGCATGCCTGTAGTCCCAGCTACTCAGGAGGCTGAGGCAGGAAGGATCGCTTGAGCCCAGGAATTTGAGGTTGCTGTGAGCTAGGCTGATGCCATGGCACTCTAGCCCGGGCAACAGAGTGAGACTCTATCTCAAAAAAAAAAAAAAAAAAAAAAAGAGTACTTAACATCGATTAAAATTAATTTTTATAACAGGTTTTACCCTTTGAATGTACTCAGGTTCTGATTGCTATGATGATAATAATAGGTTTAAAGAATATGGTAATAGGGTGTATGTTGGGTTTTTTTCATGATTCTGCTAAATCATTTTATGTATGTATGTAACGTATATACATAATACATCTATACATAATGTAGTCTATATATACTGCTTTCATGGCCTTGATAACATTTTACTATACTTATTGTTATGTCTGTCTTTCCATATGAGACTGTATATTTGTTCAAGCAGGAAGAATAATGGATGAGTGGATTTTATTCTGGGGAAGGAGAATGCCATTTTTTCCTTTGATGATAATGTTAAGATTAAATTGCCAGAAACATTTATTTTTAAGGGTATGATTTTATGAAGAAATATTTTTAGAAAATAAGTGAGAAATATGATAGCTTTTATGTGCACATTTTCCTGAGGAAATTTGCATTGTGACTAGATTTTCATTTCTCTCCATTTTAGACATGTTGGTTTGCTGCGTGTTAAAGGGAGGAAGATGAATATGCAGAAAATTCCTCTTCAGACAGTGCGGCAGTTTTTTATGGAGGATGTTGTTCTGGCTAATCATCTGGACATTTTTAACCCAGATAATCCTAAAGTAACCCAAGCCATACAAAGCTTCTGTTCGGAGAAGGTAATTCTTTAAGTAAAGTCAGTGAGACCTGCTTTAGTTGAGGAATTATTTACCTTCTAGTAAATAATTTCATAGAGGAGAGGGAGGCCTTTACATTGGTTGCATTCTCATGAAGCCTGTAAAGAACCACCGTTGTTCATTAAATGAGTTTAGTTGTGTCAAAGATCTTTATTTTTTAAGTCATTGAGATTGATGAATGCTGGATATAGAAAAAAACCTTAATTAAATCCTTCTCCCACATCCTTTCCTTCTTTTCAAAAACATATACATAATCTTTCCTCTTTTTTAATCCTGATTTGATAATTTGTGATTTTATTTGTGAAAGCAGGCGGTGGCTTTGATTGGGATAAGAGAGTACTGTAGTGCATGGGGAAAGCCTTAGCCTCTCTAATAATCTCTATTAAATGTCCCTTTTTCCCTGAAAGGTGCTTCAAATAAAATCTTAAGATGTGTTTGCTATTCACCCTGTACCTTCAGCATAATTCCCATACCTCACTTTCCATGCAGATTGCCACCCCTAAACCTCTAAAAATTCCAGAGGCACTACTGAAATCAGGTGAATGCATTTAATAATATGTAGGTGGACAGCTTAATAACACTAATTACTGACACTCACTTCTTACTCTGTGCCAGTTTTTCTACTTTATATTTTATTATCATAAAATTCATGTAAAATAGAAAAATGATAATAATTATGATCAATATTAACTGATTATATGTGCTGCACACTGTTGACAGCATTTAATCCAGTTAACAATGCTGTAAGTAGGTAGGTTCTTTTTTTTTTATTTTTTAAAGCCAGTCAAATTTAGTAGTGGGGGGTTAAATATCAACTTTAGTGACACTAATGTTAGTAAGTTCTGATAACCCACTACCATTGGACCAGCCAGTAGTAGGTTTTACCATCTACGTTTTACGTACAGGGAACTGAACCTTAGATAAAGTAAGTCATCATAGTCACACAGCTTTATAAGCAATGTGTAGCTTGTAGGTCACGTAACTAAAAAGTTTAAGAGTATGCTGGTTTCAAGATGACTGACTCCAGAAACTCAAATTGGGATTGCTGATTTCTCTCTTTCTGTTATGTCCAGCCCCCTGCCAACTACTCTGACGGTTTCTGTGTTAAGCTTCTCTGTAAAGAAGACATTTTCACATGATGGCCCACAGACTTATCTTTACACCTGAATTATTTTTTTTAGTATTTCCATATAAACCCCTAGCATTGAGTTTCACTGGGCCAAGGTCATGTATGCATCCCTAAACCCAGTCTCTGAAGCCAGAAAGATGCTATATAATTGATTGATTTCACATGGATTGCATCCAGACACGAGTAATATGCCCTGCCCTGGAGTCAGCCCAAGGTTTCTCAACCTTGGCTCAATTGACATTTTGGACTAGATAATTCTTTGTTGTGGGAGGCTGTTCTGTGCATTGTAGGATGTTTAGCAGCATCCTTCCTGGCCCATACCTACTAGATGGCAGTAGTACCCTTTCTTCCCAGTCATGACAACCAAAACTGTTTCCAGACTTTGCCAGATGTCCCCTGGAGGGGCAAAATCACCTCTGGTTGAGATCCACTGGATCAGCTCCACCTAAATCCTTTGGACTTTGAGTGGTGGCATGAATCCAGAGAGGAAAGCAGATGCTGGTGACACAAAAGCAATAAAGGTCCATTTTAAACACCTAGGTGTTTGACCTAGTACCTGGCAAAAAGGTGCTCTGTCAGTTCTTGTTGAATTCAAAGAATTGACCTACAAGATCCTATTGGAGATCTGTGCTGTCCAATATGATAATCACTAGAATGTTTGGCTGTTTACATGTAATTAATTAAAATTAAATTAAAAATTCAGCTCCTCACTTGTACTAGCCATATTTCAAGTGCTCTGAATCCACAAGTGGCTCAAGGCAACTCTATTAAATACTGCAGATACAAAACATCATCACAGAAAGTTCTGTTAGACTGCTTTGTTAAGTTTAAAGGACAATCTAAGATCTAAAAATCTTAGAAGAGATCTGAGGACAAAAACACTTGTTCTATATTGTTCCTAAGCTCAGAACCAAGTTATAAGGAGGAAGATTTTAATTCCCAGCACAGAAACTTTCTGACAACTAGAGTTGTTCAACTATGAAATTGGCCATCTGAAGATACCTCATCACTGTGCACACAACCACTTGTGAAAAGGCTTCTAGTATTGCCTCCTTGTAACTTGGTTCTCTTCATGAGAACAAGTGTTTTTGTTCTCAGATCTCATCAAGTCTAAAATTTTATAATCTTGTCCTCTGATAGTATAAGATAACTTAAGATATTTGAAAACATTGGTCTTATTTCTTTTAACTTGAACTCTTCCAAGAAAAATAACCCAAGATCCTTTGTTTATAGGTAGATTTCTAAATATTCTGGTTAGTCTCCTATGGATGGTATGACGGAGAAAGCTAGATTTATTTTGGTTTTAAGTTGGTGAGCTGAGAGAAGCCTTATTGAAACATGAGTAGAACATTGGAGCAGGAGTAATGTTTTAAATTTTCTTGTAAAAGAATTACTTTAGAGATTGAAAAATTATCTTATTTAGAATTTCCATAAAGAAAAACTTTAAGGAATGGTATTAGTGGGAGCATTACAAGAAGGTATATTTAAAAAGGTGTTATAAATGACCAAGGAAATAAAGATGATTATGTAGTTCAGAGAAATTCCTATGGTAGGAATATAAGCTGCTATTCAGCCGATTTAAATCAAATTTAATACTTTGATTTTAATCTTTATTTTTATTTTAAGATTACAGTAATGCTTGAAAATGCAGAACGGGAACGTCTGGGGAATTCTCGACAGCCAGAGAAGCCTCTTATACGCCTGCGAGTAAGTCCTATTTATATAAATTAAACTATTAATTTTCAAAGTGTAACACTGTACAGTTTTATGGATTTTTTGAAAAGTAGTAAGAAGAGCGCTTATTTGTAATAAAGAGCAATCACCACTGGAGACAAAACAATAAAGCTGTAAGGATTTGACTTAATCATAGTTTAATTGATAGGTTTGATATTTTCTTCTTTTTCTCATTTTCTGAATAATTTGTTGCTCTGTTTAATAGATTAGCTGTGATCTCTGACTTCACCTTTAACTACTCTCCTCCTCTTACTCTGTTCCAGGCACCTTGGCCTCATTGTGGTTTCTCAGGCATGTCAGATGCTCTCTCACCTCCCTCGGTCTGCTCACGCGTTACCTCACCAGGGCCCCACCTCATTAACGTTACACTCCCCAAACCTTCCCTACAAAGCTCCCAATTTCACTTACCTTCTCCTTCCTCTTTTCCTTTTTTTCTCCATATCACATGCAGTTTATTTGTTTTTGTTGTTGTTTGAATTATTTTCTGTGCCTTAATAAACCTACTTATCTTTTCCATGGTGATATAAACAAAGATACAACCATAGACCTCTTCTTAGCCACTGTGCTTTTCCCTTCTCCTAGCTCCTACCCTGTCTTTCTTATTCTCTTCCAAGCCCCTAAAAATATATAACCTGTGCTCCTCATCTAACATTCTCTTCCCCAATTTACTAAAATTAAGGCTGTGACCTCACCATATCAAGTAGAGAAGGTGACCTTCAGTTGTTGAATCCAATAGATTTTTTTTTTTTCATCTTGCTGAATCACTCACTGTTTGGCATTCTCTGAGTTATCTGTATCCCTTCGTAACTCTTAGTTAGCCCTTTTTTCAGTCTAGGCATATGGCTTTAACAACCACCTACAGAGTGATGACTCCCTAATTTTTACTTAGACCTTCTTGTTTTTGTTTGTGTTTGTTTTTGAGACGGAGTCTCACTCTGTTACCCAGGCTAGAGTGCTGTGGTGCCAGTCACCCTAGCTCACATCAACCTCAAACTCCTGGGCTCAGGCGATCCTCCTGCCTCAGCCTCCTGAGTAGCTGGGACTACAGGCATGTGCAATGACACCCGGCTAATTTTTCTATTTTTAGTAGAGACGGGGTCTTGCTCTTGCTCAGGCTGGTCTTGAACTCCTAAGCTCAAGCGATCCTCCTGCCTTGGCCTCCCGGAGCGCTAGGATTACAGGCGAGAGCCACTGTGCCCACCCAGACCTTCATGTGATCTGTACATCTGGGGGTCCCCTAAAGCCTGGTACTCAAGAAATTTGCTTCTTATACCGGCAGCATTGGCATCACCTCAGAAATTATTAAAAATGCAAAATCTCAGGCACCACTTCAGACTGAACTGCATTTTAACAAAATCCCCAAGAAATTTGTGTGTACATTAAAATTTGAGAAGTCCTGGGATTCTGGATGTAAAGGGGATAAAGAATGCAGTCTAGAGCCAGACTACTTGGGTTTGATTCTGGCCCTACCACTAGGTGTATGACCTTGAGCAACTGGATCTCTTGTCCCTGGGTTTGTACATCATAGATTTATGAGATCCAAATGAATTAAATTGTGCACAGTAAGTGGCGTGGTCCCTTTTCTGTATCCCACTGTCGTTGCTGTAGCTGAGTGCTTATTATTACTTACTGGCCTATTGCTGCAGCATCCTTCCAGGACTCTGCCTCCAGTTGTCTTGTCTCCCCACCACTAGCTTTTTCTCCACACTAATGCCAAAATGATCTTTGTAAAACACAATCTTGCATGTCTTTCCTGCCAAAAAACATCTTAATGATCCCCTAGCACTAACAGGAAAAAGTCTAAACTTTTTAGAATAGTACACAGGGGTCTATATGATCTGGTCTAAACCAACCTCTTTGGTTTCTTCCTCCTCTTCCTGCAAGCACATCCTAAGTTCCAGTCTTATCGGACCAAAAGTTGTTCCCTGGATTCAGTGGAGTTTGTTTCACTGGAACCTCTGCTCATGTTGATCCTGTTGCATGGAACGCACTTCACTCTTCCTTTCTCTACACCTCCTTTAGCACCCACCTAAACCTGGAAGCCTCCCTCTTCAAGGAAGCCTTTCTTGACCTCCCCTCAAAGTTCATGCCACTTCCCCTACATACTCATTCTACTCTGTAGATACCGTTTTACAGCACCAATCACACTTTTTTTTTTTTTTTTAATTTTTCTTTTTCAAACCCACATGTCCAGACATGAACCATGTGTGGGCACAGACCAAAAGCCAACCTGGGACAAACAAGGGGTTACTTTGTCCCTGGCTGATATGAGATGGGCACTGCCAACCAGATGCCACTGTATTCAGCTCGGGCGAGCACCTGTCACGTTCTGCTTAGTTATCTGTGTGTTTGCCTTCCCAGTCAGCTTGTGTATTTCTTGGCAGTCAAGATTGGTTTTATTTATGATTGTGTCCCTAGCCCTTAGCAGAGTGCCTAGAACCTTGAGGATACCCAACAAAGTTTGTTTAATGAATCAGTTTTATAACTCTTAGGAGCAGAAAATTACAAATAAAAAGCTAGGCTAGAGTATAATTGTTAAAATGCCTGAGGAATTTTGGGGAGACCCAACAGCTTTAGCATTTAGCAGTTTCTCTTTTATAACATGGCATCTGTAGAGATGGTGTGGGACCATGGGTGATACAAAGGCAGCTACTTTAAGGGAACCACATAGTCTTCATCAGAGCAAAAGATCCCATTTTTCTCATCTATATATATCTGACACCATTAGAACTAACCAGACCTAAATAGAAAAATTGGCATTTCTTTCCCTAAACACAGTAAAGCATTAATTCATTCATGAAACAAAAGAGCAGCTATTGTCATGTAAGTATTAATAATATTACAAAACTACATTGTATTGACTAAAGGACCCTCATTAATTCATTGTTTCATTGAACAAATCTTATTGAGTACCTTCTGTTATGGATTCTGGGGGACACAGCGATGCTGCTGTAAAACAGATGAGGTTTTAAATTTGTTGAGCTTACAGGAGGTGGAGGTGTGAGGAGAGACATGATAAACAAATATCAGGTAAATGAACAGAAAATGTAGCAGAATGCGCTACATGTGACGAAGAGCATATGTGGGTCGTAGTTGGGCTGGGAGCATTCTGGATAAGCTGGTGATGGGAGCATGCTGCTTCCCAGAGCATACTTTGAGAACACCTAGTGTAGGAAAATGATCATATCTCTTAGAAGGAAAGGTGATATTTCTCTTTGTAAGGTCTATTTAGCATTAGAAAGAGCCTGCCTTGAAAGAAATTGTTAGTTCCAGCAGGATAGCATGTTTCGAAGGTAATCATTCTCCAAGCTCACAGATTTGATGCTTTGCTATCTGAATTTTCCCAGCATTCATCTTTGTGTAGTGTGAAGGCACATCCCTGAAACGATAGACCAATTAACTAATGCATCTAGGGCTGGTGTTTTATTTTGATGGTTTTTGTTGTTTTGTTGTGAAAGTTCAGAAAATTGTTTAGAAGTTTCACCTTCTTTTCAGATGGTATGCCTGGTATGTACCTAGACTATTAGTGTTTTCACGGGGAGATGTAATCATTCCAACACTGGAAATTATTGTTGTATCTTGATTCCATTGAACAAAGTATTTTGCTTATGCTTATAAATCTTCCAAGCATCATTTTCTCAATAGGATAAATGATACACTATCATGATCTTTAAAATGTAGAAAATTAATTTATAAATTTAAAAGTATTGAGCATAAACCCTATAAATACTGAAGGATGAGTATGTTTTTTGAAAATTGGGAAATTGTTAAACCTAGCCTTCATGGAGTTATTCTGTATTTCCAGGTGGACTATAGTGGAGGTTTTGAACCTTTCAGTGTTCTTCGCTTTAGCCAGAAATTTGTGGATCGGGTAGCTAATCCAAAAGACATTATCCATTTTTTCAGGCATAGAGAACAAAAGGAAAAAACAGGTAAGCTAGTTATTTTTACAGGATAAAAAATGCTCTTATAGGGTTGTATAATCAATCTTTAGTAAAAAAAATATAAAATAATGATGAAAGATGTTTGAGTATGATTGTAATATGTTAGACAAATAAACTGATAGTTGGAATAATTAAACCTCTTGTCATCTAAAAATTAGATAGCAATCATTTTTAAACCTATTGATACCAATAAAGAAATGGAAGGCTTTCTCTGCAAACATTATTTTTTTAAGCAGTCCTGCTGAATAATAACACACACAGACTTTAGAGATTTAAACATCACCACATATTATTAATTTTCAGAGAATATACTCTCAATTTTTATATTATTATATATTTTGACTTTAAAGGATCTAGGAAGACTTCAGACTTTTGAAATAAGGTGTTCTATAGTTTGATATATCTGATGATCCAGGTAATTAATTTTCAGTTAAATTTCATAGAAACTAATTGCCCTTTTTTTTGCATTTATAAAATAAGATCGTCTGACTGAAATAGTGCTTTTTCATAGGACATATTGATCATGTAAAATATAGAGGCTCTTCTCCTTAATGCTGTTGAGTCAGGGAATTTTCACAGACATGGATGGCCCTCGTTGATAAGTAAGCTACCTAAGTTTTTATTAGCCTAAATTTAATGGGCTATTTTCTTGTCAAATTGTGATCAGAAATTGGATATGCTGTGAATTCAGCCTGAAACAATCATTCATATATTTAAATGGAGCTTATATAATACTGTTTTGGGTGGCGTGGGGGGACCCCTATCAGAGAATTGTATTTTTATGTTATGAATTTTAATTAGTTGCTTCTTGATAATGGTTTGATTGCACATCTTTATCAATTCCTTCAAATGTCATGGATGTGGCATTCATAAAAAAACAGAATATATAATTAGTACTTTATCTTACTTAGTTTCATTCATATTGAGTTTTATTCTAGTGATTTTTTTGTTTGTTTAAACATAAATTACTCAGTGGAAACAATGGCATTTTTATATGTTTTAGTGAAAGCACTTTCTATTTTGGCCAGCTCTGCCACTTAACTATATGCATGATGTTGTGCAAATTACTAAACTTCTGCTTTTTCTCATCTATAAAAAGAGGATAATAACAGTGCTTGGCCTCACAGGATTATTGTGAGGATTAGATGATACACAGTGTGTAAATGGTCTTAACATAGTGTCTGGCATATTAAAATGTAGTAATCATATTTATGAAATAATAGTAATATTAACCCTCCTGCCTTGAAATTCAAAAAAGACCTTTGTTTACTTGTCCCTACCACCTGCCAAGAGAAACACTGAACTTGTGCCTGTCCTTTCTAGGCCTTTCTGTACACTTTTTCTCTGCCTGAAATGTTTTTTCCCCTTTTTTTGCTCAGTGAATCTTATTTGTTCTGCAACTTTTGATTCAAATGATAGCTGCCTTTGATACCTGCACATGACTTTCAGCCTTCTTTGAGAAGAATAATTGCTTTCTTCTCTACATGTCATATTCTCTGTAGCACGTACCACCTTGGATTGTAATAATTGATTGTTAAGGGCAAGGATCCTATCTTTTTCATGTTTGTATTTTGGGTTTTCTTTTTTTTCTTTTTTCTTTTTAGAGATAGAGTCTCATTATGTTGCCCAGGCAGGTCTCAAATCCTGGGCTCAAGTGATCCTCCTGTCTCTGCCTCCTGAGTAGCTGGGACTACAGGTGTGCGCCATTGTGCTCGGCTTCATTGCTGTGTTTTTAACACCAGGTCCCACACCTGCTAGACATTTAACATTCATTTATCTGGTAAAGGTTATTGGTAGAGCCAATACTGTACCTGATGTTTCTTGACTTCCTGCCTAGCACTCTTTCCAGTCTATACCCACTGTTTTTGAGACAGCCATCTTTCTTAGGAATGCAGCAAAAGTGCTTTAAGCATTCTTCCTGTTTGTCTTATAAATGTTAAAAAGATATATGCTGAAGGGCTGAGATTTAATTAAATTAATAATTTTAACTGTTAGATCAGGGACATTCTTAAGTGAAACTGGCTTATTGTGTTTTGAATTATATGTCATGGTGACTACTGGTGGAATTTTATGCCACTCCCTTGACTCATCCCAAGGCACTAGCAGTTTTGCCTACGATTGCTTTTGTATCATCAGTGCAAATGTCCAGATAGTGAAAAGGCAAATAACATCTTAGTATTGTTGTGAAAGTAGTTTTGACCACGTGTGCCCTGTGAAAGGGTCTCAGGGACCTCCAGAGGTTTGTGGTCCAGCTGGTGGGTACAGCTGCAAGAGACATATCATTTAGAGATATGGAAAAGAAATACCGACTACGGGGGAAAGACCGTGACTATTAGCAAAAATGGCTTGTTTTGCCTCAAATTTTACCATGTTGAGCAAGCTGGCAGTTGATAAAGTTTGGCATTACCTTCTTCACCGACAACAACCTGTAATGAGTTTGGCCACTTTATCATCATAATAAAAGTTATTATTTTTTGATGGATTTCTTTTTTCTAGAAGAAGAGATCAACTTTGGGAAGCTTATCACAAAACCTTCAGAAGGAACAACTCTAAGGGTAGAAGACCTTGTAAAACAGTATTTTCAAACTGCAGAGAAGGTAATTTCTTACAGTTCACATTTTGAACAATGGCTGTCTTATAATAGCAGATTTTAATTTAGGATATGTTTAATTGATAGTTTAAACAAAATGAATCCTCAAAATGTTTCTTTGAAGTAAGAAGACTAATAATTACATTTATTTGTAGTTGCTGCACATCAAGACAAATTAGTATTTAATGTTATTAATATCATTAACATGGCTGTTGATGTTGTTATTCTCTCACTATCTTTTTATCTCTGCTGCAAAAGTCTTAATCCAATATCTAATTTTCTCACATTTGGTTGTAATTTCAGAATTACGTTACAAATACAGCCACATGATGGTGAAAGCACTCAAACTTACTATCATGTGTATATGCCACTCTAAGATCCTCTAGTTGTATTAGTTTCCTATTGTTGCTGAAACAAATTTCTATAAACCTAGTGATTTAAAACAACACAAAGATGTTACCTTAAAGTTCTGTAGGTCAGAAATCTTACACAGGTCTCACTGGACTGAAATCAAGCAGTTGGCATTGCTGTGTTCCTTTTTGGAGGCTCTAAGGGGAAATCCATTTCTTCCGCTTTTCCAGCTTGTAGAGGTGCCTACATTTCTTGGCTTTTTGTTCCCTTCTTTTATCTTCAAAGCTAGCAATGTTGCGTCTCTCTGACCATTTTCCCACAGGTATTTCTCCCTCAGACCCCCTTCTGTCTCCCTCTTCTACTTTTCAGGACCCTGTGGTTACACTGGACCCACGTGGGTAGTCTCTGCTAATATCTCTATTTTACAGACAGGTGATTAGCACCTGAATTCCCTTTTGCTGTGTTGTTACAGGTCCCAGAGATTAAGATGTAGACATCTTGAGGGTGCCATTATTCTACCTTACACACTGGTTAACCTAATCTCTCGTAATCATCAACTGCCATTTCTGGACTCTCTATCCTAGCCACTCAGGCCTCTACATTGTCACCTGTCTTATACTCCCCTCCCTTTTCTGGTTTTGACTTTGCTTTTTCTGGCCCTTAATATTCACCAGTAGGCTTAACTGCTGTTCACTGTTTTGGGGTTTTTTTCCTTCAATCACTAGGTAACTGTCTTGTATTTTTCCCTGGTAACATTATTTTGTAATTTTTCTTGCTCATATATAACTATTTTGTAAGGAATAGATACCAGTGATTTGTATCTGTCTTACAGAATGTCCAGCTCTCACTGCTAACAGAAAGAGGGATGGGTGAAGCAGTACAAGAATTTGTGGACAAGGAGGAGAAAGATGCTATCGAGGAATTAGTGAAATACCAGTTGGAGAAAACACAGCAATTTCTTAAAAAACGTCATATTGATGCCCTAGAAGATAAAATTGATGAAGAAGTGAGTAATTAATTTGGATGTCTAGGTCTATTTAGACAGTCTCTCTTTAAGAGTAGCTCTGAGTTTTTTTCTCATAGATCACTATTTAACCTGTCTGATTAGTTTCCTTATTTATAAAATTGAGATAATAAAATAAGGATTAAATTAGAAAGTGCCTAGAATAGAGTCTTACATATAATTGTACTGAATAAATGTTAGTTGTGTTCCCCATAGATAGTATCTTCTCTTCAAGATCCTGAAAGGACTTTCAGATGAACCTTGTAGGATGAAAATTCCTGCTCACTTCGGTTTTTTAGTAAGCTTTGATTGAAATTTTGTATTTTATCTAGAAAATTTATTCTCTCTAAGCATAAAAGCAGTGGAAGAATTACACAGGAAAAGCTGTTTAGATTTGACTACATAGAAATTTTCAATGTTTGCATATCAAATTGTCAGAAAACTAAAAGTGACATGGGAAAATATTTGTATGTGGGCAGAGCTCTTATAAATCTTTAAAAAAATTAAACATTGTAATAGAATAATGAACAAAGGACGTGAATAGAAATATAAATGGCTAATAAGCATATGAAAATTTTGTTTAGCCTATAATAATCAAAGAAACTCATATTTTTTATTTATCAAATTGGCAGTGATTTGATACAAGTAGTATGTAATACACTGTTGAGTATAGTATTAATATTACGTTTGAACAGTGATTTGAGAAAAATAGTATCTTGTACACTATTGTTATAGTATTATATTTGAACAGCTTTACTAGAAAGCAGTTTGGCAATGTATATCAAGAGATTTAAGAAGATTTACCCTTTAACTCAGCCCCAGGAACTTTCCTACAAAAATAGTGAGAGATTTATGTATGGAATTATTACCTTAGTGTTATCTCTAGCAGGGAATAATTGCAAATGTTTCGGTACAATAAATGTTGGCACGTATACTATATAGAATTCTAGGCAGCCGTTAAAAATTACATTTTTAAAGAAGAACATGGAAAGATATTTCCAGCATAATGTTAAGTGGGAAAAGAATTCCAAAGATGCAAAACTATGCACAATATAATCCATTTGTTTTTATTTATATGTGTGTATGTACACCACCTGTGTTCAAAATCAGAACCCTTGTTACCATCAGTGAGTTATCTAACCTCTCTGTGTCTCGATTTCCTCTAAAAAGTGGGGATAACAATGGAACCTCCTTCAAGGTTGTTGTGAGGATTAAAAGAATTAATCCATGTAAAGTCCTTAGAATACTGCCTGACACATAGTGCCTGCTTGGTGTTTTTACTCTGACTCTGATGTCTCCTCTATGAGTGATTTAGCACTTTTGGTATGCTGCTTACCACCTAGAGCACTCTTGCATATGATGCCAATTTTTTAAAAAGTATTATTCCTGTATTTCCCTCTTCTACTGAGTCATAACAAACATACTATTATTTCTTTGAGCTTAAAAAACAAGCAAAACTCTCGATCGCATTTCCATTTAGCTACTACTGTGTTTCTTTATTCTTCTTTTATGGCACAGTTGCTTCAAAGAGTTTCTATATTTTTCTGCTCTAATTCTTCTCCCTCCTTTTTCTCTTTGACCCATCCATTCAGGCTTTTGGCCCCATCATTCCAGCGAAGCTGATCTTGTCAAGGTCACCTGTGACTTCCATTGCTAAATCTACTTTCAGTTTGCTGTCTAAAATCTCACTTGACCTCTTCTGGAAACATTTTTTCCATTGACTTTCATGACTGTGTGCTCTTCTGGTTTTCCTCCTACCTCATTGCCTGCATATTCTCAGTCTCTATTGTTGATTCCTCTCCTCTCTCCAACCTCTTAAATTGGAGTGCCCAGAACTCAGTCCTTGGATACCTTTCCATCTACACATACCCTTTATGATCTCATACAGCTTCCTGGGTTTAAATACCATCTGTTTGGTGATAACTTTTAAAAGTCTAGCCCAAACCCCTGCTGTAACTCAGGATTTCCATAGCCAACAGCCTGCTAGACATTTCCATTTGGGTGCTTAATAGACATTTCAAACTTTTAGCAGTTCCACTCTGAATTGCTATTCCTCATCCCCTGCTCTCAAACCTGCTCTCCTGTAGTGTTCTAGTGGGAAGCGCCATCTTTTCAGTTGCTCGGGTCAAAACCTTGAAGTCATCCTTGACTCCTTTCTTTCTGTTACCTGTGTGCTGACTGTCTAGAATTTATCTCTACCATTAGAATGTATATGCTATCTGACTGCTTCCTACCACCTTCATTGCTACCACTGGTGCAAGGCATCGTCATTTCTCACCTGGATTATTCTTCCACACCCAATTCTATCCTCAATTCAGCTGACTGAATCCTCACATATTTTGGACCTAGTCACTCCTGCTTACAAAAAATGTCCTATGAGGCCTTATTCAGGCTGGACTTGTGTCTTTACCTTCATATCTGTTTCAGCTACAGCAACTTCCTTGCTGTTTCCTAAACATACCAGGCAGACTTTTGTCCCAGTATCTTTGCACATATTCTTTCCTTTGATCAGAATGATTTCTCCCAGTTTTTTCCATGATTTATTCCCTACCTCTTAAAATCATTCCTCGTAGATTACCTTTTCAATGAGGCCTTTTGTGATCATCTTATTGAGATGTAACCTCTCAGCACTTTTATTTCTCTTCCTGATTTGTTTTATTTTTCTCTGAATACTTACCTTTTTGCAAAGATTTCACAGGTTCAGATATTTGAAAGGGCTTACAAAACTCTTCTGAGCATACTCACTCAATGTTTTTATTTATAGGCAATGGATATAGTGCAGTGAGAAAAAGAGTACAGCAGGCATTAAGGACCTGAGAGACACCCAGCCATGAGCTCCCAATGTCTTTATTTGTCCACCTGGATTGTCACTGGATTGAACACCAAGATTTTGCAGTATTCCCAAGGATTATGCTCTCTGGTCACATAGCAAGGTTGTGCAGGTTGAAAACCATCAGTGAAAAACCATCCCAGAGGCTCCCCAGGGATAAACTTTCTGAGTCTAGCTGTAAATTAACTTGATCCTTGATGCCTTGTGAAATATAATATAACTTCTTAACTTGCCCCCCTTCTCCAATATATATACACTGAGGGCATGAATTTTTGACTATTCTATTAATTGCTGTATTCTCAGTTCCTACAATAGTGTGTGGCACATAGTAGGTGCTCAGTAAATACATGCTAAATAGATTATTAAATAAATGGGGCTTTTTCTCTAACTACATAACTATATTATAAGAGCCTTGTGAACAGGAACCATTACAAAAGAAAGCTATAGTATCCCTCTCAGTACCAGGACCAGTCAGCAAACATTCATTTGGTAGTTGACTGTTGATAAAAGTGAATCTTTCAGGGTCCTACCCACCTAACATTTTAGAGAGCCTCCTGGATGTCTCGCAGCCAAATTTGCAAGAGTGATTTGAGCAATGTAATACGTATTCAAGCCTTATCAAGGAGAGATTTTTGTTTTTGTCTGTTTTACTAAAGTATGACACCCATAGGATATTAGGATTGTTTTCCTGTGCAATCTAACAAACTGTTTTTCCAGTGACATATAACATTTTGGCAGCAGGTAATATAATTTTGCTTAGGGCTAGTATATTTTTTTAGAGTACGTTTTTGAAATTTTAATGTAAGTAACTGGAAAAATATGGTTTCTTTATTCAATCTTCTGTGAGACAAATTGTAGTTAAATTTCCAAGTTTTATGTTACAATGTAAAGCATTTCTTAATCAATTGTAGGCCATTACTTTATTTTTATATAACTGGAGTAAACATGTTTGTCATAACTCTATTATGATCTAGGTACGTCGTTTCAGAGAAAGCAGACAAAAAAATACTAATGAAGAAGATGATGAAGTTCGAGAGGTAATTTTTCTGCTGTAAATTCCTATGCTTATATGTCAGTTTGATAAACTAGAATAACTAGTAGGTTTATTTAGAATAATCAGTCCATAGGTACGGTGGGTAGGAGTGAGCAGGGGTTGGCTGAGGGTAGGTGCCTTTGATTGATTTCAGTTCAGCCTGCAAATATTCTGCCTGTTGACATTGCTTTTTTCTTTATTTTCCTTTTGCTCTTGTCTAAAACTTATTTAATTGTATGTGTGTTGGGGGGGCATATGCAACAAGAGCCCTTATTAATCAAAATAATATCTAATTGCTAACAAAACATCTTATAGATACAAGACAAAATCTTACCCTGATACTGGCTTACCCTGAGCTGATACTATTTTGGGCAAAAAAGAAACTTGGTATTTTGGTTAGCAATGTTACCATGGGTAAACAGTTTCCATTATCTGTTCTGAGCGACTAAAATTGGCTTGAGCACCATCATCACTGTCTTCTCAGTCTCTTTGCAGGTTAGGAACTATAAATGAGCAATCATTTACTTGAATTTTGGGCCTCTGTTTGGTACTTGGTGAATTCATGATTGAAATGTGTTTTCTTATTTTCTAATTATCCTTAGTGTTTTATGATTGCTATCTGGTATTTAAAGGTTATTTTATAAATTATTTATTGTTGGTTTTGATTTGATTGCTTTCATTCAGCAGACATTTTGCATAGTATCTGTTATATTAGGAATATAAGTATGAAAAAGGTATGGTCTATGTCCATAAGATTTTCTCAGTTTAGTAGGTAAGAGACATTTGTGAAGAAAATATTTATTGAATCCTTTTTGCTAGGCACCTTACTTATACTATCTCAGTTCCTACTTTATAAATGAGAAGACTGACACCAAACTCAAGGTCTAGGAAGAAATGATTCCTGGTTCTTAGATCATCTGGCTTAAACTCGATTAACTCTTTCAATATATTAGTAACAGATTACAGAAATATTTATGTTTGAATGGATCCTTTGTGTTTGGAGCCACTAATTTCAGTTTTTCATTAATCTTTTAAAAGAGAAAGAGTAAACATTTTATATAAGGAAAGAATTAGGAGTTTAGATTCCCAGCTATGTTTTAAGACTTTTGCAGGTAATCGAGGTTTCCTAGGTAATTTTTTAGCAAGCCATAGGATGTTATAAATTTTTTCATTGTCAGTATACTATTTAGAGCTTAGGTAGTGGAGTCTGACACTTTGCCAAATATAATAAAATCTAATTCACAGCTTTGCAGAATCATTTAGCTCAGAATATGAATCTCAGTGCCATGCTTAAATTATTGAAACAAACAGACAAAATTATTAGCCCTTCCATTTAGAGAAAGAACATTATGCTTTAAAGTCTCTTGTTCACATGAAAAAACTCTCAAGTCTCTTCTTTAATTATAAGTTCACATCTAAATAAAGGACCAAACAGTAAAACTAGGCTTTGCAGGCATATATGATCTCTATCACTTATTCTTGGTTTATTTTTTTATAGCCCTTTAAAAATATAAAAACTATTCTTAGTCTGACCCATAGTCCTTAGATTACCTGGCCTCTGATTTCTTATATTCTATCTGACTTTGAGGCAGGGTCGATATCCTCTTTCAAAATGTATTATCATACCATGCACAGTCAGCAGAGTGAAAAGGTGACCCACAGAATGGGAGATAATATTTATAAATCATATATCCAATAACGAATTAATATCCAGGATATATTTTTTAAACTTCTAAAACTCAACAATAACCAAAAAAACCCCAATTTAAAAAATGAGCAAAGGACTTAAAGAGACATTTCTCTAAAGATTTACAAATGATCAATAAGCACACGAAAAGATAACAACACTGATCATTAGAGAAATGCAAATCACAATGATATATCACTTTATACCCATTAGGGTGGCTATTACTTTTTAAAAAAGGAAATTAAGTTTTGGCAAGAATGTGGAGAAATTGGAACCCTTGTATATTGATGGTAGGGATGAAAAATGGGGCAGCTCCTATGGAAAACAGTATGATGGTTCCTCAAAAAATTAAACATAGTATTACCTATAATCTAGCAATTCTACTTCTAGATACATGACTAAAGAATTGAAAGCAGGGACTTACAGATATTTGTATACCAGTGTTTATAGCAGCATGATACACAATAGCCAAAAGACAGAAACAACCCAAATGTCTATCAGCAGATGAATTGATAAACAAAATGTGGTATATACATGCAATGGAATGTTACTCAGTCTTAAAAAGGAATGAAATTCTGATATATGCCACAATGTGGATGAAACTTGCAAACGTTATGTTAAGTGAAAAAAGCCAGATGCAAAAGGACAAATATTATATAATCCTGCTTGTATGAGATACCTGGAGTAGTCAAATTTATAGAGACAAAGTAGAGTAGTGGTTACCAGGGACTGGGGAGGGAAGAATGGGAAGTTACTGTTGATACGGTGTTTCAGTTTGGGATGATGAAAAAATTATAGAGATGGATGATGGTTGCATAGTAATGTGAATGTTCTTAATGCCGCCGTACTACATTTAAAAATGGTTAAAAGAATAAATTTATGTATATTTCACCACAATAAAAAAAAAGCATAATACTAAGATAGTATGATTTCAGATCTCCCAAAAAGTGTATGGAAATATCTTTGTGATTGGCTCTAGATCTGCACTTACAAGGTGAAGTCTTAGAAGTAATATACTTCAAAGATAATGATAAACTCTAAAGTCTTTGGTGTGGAAAAAAGTAGAGTTAAAATATTTGAATGTAGTGTTCAAGGTGATAAAAATGAAGACACAGTATTTAGACAAAGGGAAAAATAGAAAATTTAGAGGTGATACTTGGTAATTCATTTCAAGAAATAGTCATAATAGAGAGCATATGCATTTTAAATTTTGCTAGATACTGCCAAATTGCTTCAAAGATGTATAGTTTACATTCCAGCCAGTGACATTTGGGGGTGTTTATTTCCCCACATCCTTGCCTTCATGATGTATTACTATATCTTTTGATCTGTACAAATTTAAGGGTTGAGAATTATTTCCTACTGTTGGTTTTAATTCATACATCATTTTTTTACTAGTGAGTCTGAGTAATTTTTATGTTTATAAATTATTTATAGTTATATCAAACACATGGTCGTTTTCTTTGCCCAAATTTTCTTTTTTGGGTAGGGCTTTCTTTCTCTACTTGGTTTGTAAGAGTGCTCCTTTGAACACACTTGTGTGTTCTCTCTCTGTGTACACATACATAATAATAGTATAGCATATATAGGGTTTTTGCCATGTAAAGAAAGTATCTACTTATTCCTAGGCTTATTTGTTTAAATCAGGAATGGCTGGTGAGTTATATGCCTTTTTGGCATACATGGAGATAAGTATTTGGGTTTTTTCTTCCTTCTATTAATATAGTGAATTATATTAATATATATCCTATTGTAGACCCGTCCTTGTATCACTTTCTAAACCCCTGGTAATGGATATTCTGGTCTTTCCATATGTTCCTGTATTCTCTTTGTTTGCTTTCATATTCATAAATAAGATACTGTAATTTTCTTTTTGGGCATGCAGTCCTTTGTTAGTATCATGGCATGATGCTTTGTAAAAATATTAATAGCTTTTTTTCTTTATGCTCTGGCACTATTGAAATAGCAGTAGGATTATCTGTTCTTTGAAAATTTGGTAGAATTTACCAATGAAACTTTCTGGTGGTGGTCCTTTTTGGGGATATATTTCTTTTAACAGTTTTCTCAAAATTTTCTTTGATTATTGGTCTGTTGAGAGCATCTGGGTTGTTTTTTTTTTTTTT
>NW_012152507.1:6679378-6681199 GCF_000956105.1 Propithecus coquereli | reverse complement strand
AGTTTTTGCTTTATTATTATTAGCATCTTATTTTATTGCACGATGATTAGACAATATGGTAATTCTGTTTCTACTATCGAGCATTTATTGAGATTTTCCTTTGTACCCTATTATACATCCATTAAGTTTCACAGGATCTTAAAAAGAAGTATGTTATTTAATTTCAGAGTACAGAATTCAACATGTATTAATTAGATCTATCTTATCAATTATGTAATTTAGGTCACCTTTTTAAAGTCTACTTTAAAAGATATACAGCTGCTTCTTGTTATTTGTGGTAGTTATGTTCTATAAAGTTACTTCTAGCACTGACTTAGCAAATACTGAACCATTGCTCCTAGGGGAAGTACAGGGTTAGGTTCCTACGAGCCGCTGGTTACAACATTTTTGTCAGCCAATCAATACATAATATTTTTTTTGCGTTTCTATTTAAAGACACTATTTAACATATGTTGTTGATTTATTAACATTGAACTAACAGTGAACAGCACTGCCATTCATACCTGAATGAAGCTTATCTAACATGTATTTTCTCCATAAGGCTTATCACAGACTTGACTAAATAGCATTCTAGCACTATGCTGGAGGACCATTTTAAACACCAAATTACCAAACAAAAGCACAAAAATGCAAAAAAGTGGCAATAAATATATAGTCATGTGTGGTGATCCTATAAGATTATAGTGTTATTTTTACTATATCTTTTCTATGTTTAGATATACAAATACCTCTGTGTTGCAGTTGCCTGCAGTATTCAGTACAGTGACATGTTGTACAGGTTTGTAGCCTATGAGCAATAAGCTGTACCATATAGCCCTGGTATATAGTAGGCTGTACCATCTAAGTTTGTGTAAGTACATGCTATCTTGTTTATACGAAGATGAAATCGCCTAATGACACATTTCCCAGAATGTATCCCCGTTGTTAAGGGACATATATCTATACCATAGAAAGAACACTTGTTTAAAGTACAAAAGCTAAAACAGAAAGGCAGAGCGACTCATTGTTTGACCTCAGCTGGGAAGTGTGTGTCAGGCAGCTCAAAATTTTCACTGCTCTGCACACATCCACAAATGACCACAGAAGTATCACAAACATTGATTTTTGTGATCACAGATAAACTTTGGCAAGTAGGTGAATTTGTAAATATGGAATTTATGAATAAGTAGGATTGACTATACTTCATTTGGGACAGGAAAGATGAACTGAAATCTCTCTACCATTGTTTCTTTTTATTTTTTGTTTTAGTCCTTGAAGTCTTTTTGCCATTGTAAACCATCGAGCCCTTAATGCGGTGATTTAGCTGTCATTTCACTTTAACTAAGATCATCATCATGAGGTTATATTGCCTCTTACCCCCAACCCCTCTTCACTCCTACTTCTATCCTGCCTGCCTTCTTGACATCTGCTCATTTAGCCCTGTTTCTCCTTAATTTATGGTATCACAGAGCTTAAAAATTATGTGGTCATCTACTCTTAGACCCAGAACTTGCCATTGCAAGTAAGAAAGACTGTTGTCATGGCCTCTTGGGATATATACATCAGTTTTGGAGAGCTCTACAATGCCTGAAACTCTTCTCAGCTTTCTCCCTTAGCCAGTAAAATATTCATTACACTCATTACTTCATAGCTTGTGTGTTTGTGATTGGAGCTATTTTCTAATTTTTTTGAAAATGTTTTGTTTTTGTTACATTTTGATTGGTTTAAGGGAAAATCAAGGCAGAATTGCTTTTATTCTGTTTTTAATCTGAAAATCTGTATTCATTTTAGAGTTAGTCAAAATATTTGGTTAATTCTCAAACTTGTCTTTCTAGACGGTTT
>NW_012152507.1:6558579-6667698 GCF_000956105.1 Propithecus coquereli | reverse complement strand
CGGTGTTTTGTAGTTCCCTGTATAAGTCCTTTATTTCCAGGAGATCGGTTTGATTTTTCTTTAATATTTCAATTTCTTTAGTGAATTTTTCTTCCAAGTCCTGAATTTTTTTTGTGGTTTCTTTGTGTTGGTTATCTGTTTTTTCTTGGATATCATTCAGTTTTCTTGCAATCCATGTTTGAAATTCTTCTTCTGTCATTTTAGTGTTCTGAGTTTGGTTAATGTCCATTGCTAGGGAGCTGTTGTTCCTCTTTGGGTGTGTGCTTTCCATTTGAGTCTTCATACTTCCAGAGTTCTTTTGCTGGTTCCTTCCCATCTGGATCGGTTGTTCCTTCTTGCCTTTAAATTTTCGTTTGGAAAATGACATGCCCTGTTTAGTCTCTGAGCCAGTAGGTGGTGTTTGTGGGTGAGATTCGACCACACCCTTTATGATGAATCAGTAGATGCAGTAAAAGGGTGTGCAGGATGACCTCCGTGTCAGTAGGTGGCATTTGCAGCGAGGAGCGAGCTGCGGTGCTGTTTTTAGGTCCTGTAGCTAGCTCTTATTCCTCTGGAGAGGCCCTCTTGTGCCTGGGGTGGTGAGTGGGGCCCTGGGATTTCCAGGTGTGTCCTTATTCTCCCCCTCAGTGGGAGGAGGGCGTCTGGGTGGGGCTGGGTTGGGCAAGCCTGCCCTCAGGCTCCACAACTGCTGCTAGCAGGTTCAAAGGTCTACTCTTTGTTTCTATGCAAAGCTGCCAGGAGGGGCTGGAATGGGTCCACTCAGCTGAAAGTCTGGGCTTCGGGGCTGGGGCTGTCCAAGACCCGCACTCTGGAGCAGGTCTCGTTCCCCTCCACTCTCCCCTCCACTCTCCCCCTCTCTGTGGCCTCTCCCAGGACTCTGCCAGCAAGCAGGACCTCAGGCCGATGGATCGCCCCTGGCTGTGACATGGGCCGGGAGGCCCCTACCCAGCATCATAACCTGAGCTGTTCTTATTCTCCACCTCAGTGGGGGCAGGACCGGGAGTGAGTCTGGGTGGGGCTTGGTTGGATAAGCCTGCCCTCAGGCTCCACAGCTGCTGTTAGCAGGGGTCAAAGTTCTGCTCTTTGTTTCTGTGCAGAGCTGCCAGGAGGGGCTGAAATGGCTCCACTCATCTGAAAGTCTGGGCTTGGGGGGTGGGGTTGTCCAAGACCCACACTCTGGAGCAGGTCTCGCTCCCCTCCAATCTTCCCCTCTCCGTGTCCTCTCCCAGGCCTCTGCCAGCAAGCGGGGCCTCAGGCCAATGGATCTCCCCTGGCTGTGACGTGGGCTGGAGGCTCCCTACCCAGGATCATAGCCTGAGCTGGGTGCACAGCCCTCTTCCAGGAGGAGGGTTGCTGGTCAGGCACACCGATCTGCCCCCGAAGGCACATACTCCTCAGTAGGCTCTTTCACAGATCTCTCCTCCGTGCCCCAGGGCAGTGTGATCGTGACTTGGGTGTACAGGGTCTGGTCTGCAGGCCTGACCCCTGGACCCTGGAGATCAATCCCTGACCCTGCCAGGGGGAGAGGTGCTGGTCTTGAATCACCTACAGGGCGCCCAAGCTGGACCGATTTCACTCCACCTCGGGATTTGCCCCACTCTCCTGGAGTCCCCAGGCAAGCAGCACCTGGGAGGGCTGGCAGGTAGGGACCTCGCAGTCTGAGTACCCCTCAGTCTGCTGTACGGCCCCAAAAGGAAAGGTCCCGTTCCTTGGAGATGCCTCCGTGTGATGGCTAAATTGTCTCTCTGGGCACCCACGGGTAGGGAAGGGGTAGGAGAGAATGGAGCACTATGGTGTCTGCCTCTAGGCTTTGGTCTGCGCCCGGGGAGGTGCCCCGAAGGGGCTGGGAGCCCGGCGCTGAGTCCGCAAGAGGCCACTGCTCACTGGCGGCAGCCGTCTCTGGGCTGGTGTGGGCAGGTCTCTCCAGCCGCTCAGGAGCCCACCAGCAGTCCGAGATGCAAGGGAGGGGGAAGTTAACCGCTCCACCTACCCTTGTCGCTGGTCTCCAAGCCTCTCGGCACCTTTCTCCTTCCAATTCTCCTCCGCAGCGTCTTCCCGTGGAGTCTCCTGTAGTTTCAGGCACCCTTCCTTCTGACCCTCAGCCGATCTATGTTTCTCTGCTCACTTATTTTTTTTCTCTTTCTTCTAAAATTCGTCTTTTTTGCAGAGACCTTCTGACTGGCGGCTTGTCTCATCCGCCATCTTGGCTCCTCCCCCGATTTCTGTGACATTGGTTTTTATTCTTTCTTAGGTTTCCTGTTGATATATTCTATTTAATTCTTATATATTTATAAGATTATTATTCATGTTATTCTGATTACAAAAGTAATATTATAGGAAAAGTATTAATAAACTTGTAATAATTCAGGAATGAAAAAGAAAAGAAAAACACCCATTTTATCTTTCAGAGATAATAGCTAATTTTTTTTCTTGTTATTTATTAAGAGCCATTCTAAAAAGTAGCTTAAATGATGACAATCTCTTATAAACGATGTGCTAAAATTAGGGATGATTGCCAGTATTTATTCTAGTTCTGAAAGTTTTGAATCTGTGAAATTTTATTTTTTTTAGTAAACCTTTTCAAAAAGTCTCATTTTGTAGATGTTATAGTATTATAAATTGATCTGACAATAATAAGTATTAAAAAACATTAAATTTCATTGTTGGGGAAGTTCTTTATATTTTTATAGCATGATTAATGAAAAATAATATAGACAATTTGACAACATTAAATATTTAGCTGAATGACTACATTAATGATTTTCAGGATGCTGCATTATCTCCGTATGTGTACTTTCTCCTTGTTATCCCTCTCAGGCCATGAATAGGGCCAGAGCTCTCAGATCTCAGTCAGAGGACTCTGCTTCTGCCTTTAGTGCTGATGACCTTATGAGTATAGATTTAGCAGAACAGATGGCCAATGACTCTGATGATAGCATCTCAGCAGCAGCCAACAAAGGAAGAGGCCGAGGACGAGGTCGAAGAGGAGGAAGAGGGCAGAATTCAGCATCAAGAGGAGAGTCTCAAAGAGGAAGAGGTTAGCACTGAGTACAGTCTTTTGCACATTCAGACTTGGCAGTTGAGTGGGAAACACAGAATTTTATCTTGTCAGAATTGAGTAATGAGTTTTTAATTCTAAAACACAATTTTTTTTTTTTGAGACACGGTCTCAGTTTGCCGCCCTAGCTAGAGTACAGTGGCATGATCATAACTCACTGCAACCTCAAACTCTGGGCTCAAATGATCCTTCTGCCTCAGCCTCCTGAGTAGCTGGGACTACAAGTGTGTGCCATCATAGCCTAATTTTTCTGTTTTTTTGTAGAGATCGGATCTCACTCAGCCTGGTCTTGAACTCCCGACCTCAAGTGATCCTTCCGCTTTGGCCATCCAAAGTGCTGGGATTGTAGGCGTGAGCTACCATGCCCAGCCTAAAACACAATTTTTTAAAATTTATTTTTATAATGCATGAAGACAATCTTTAATGTAGTTCTGACATGTACCTTTTACTTAAATGAATGGCCACATGCCCATAGGGTTTTAATTGTTCTTAACACATATTTTTTAAAAGCTTCACTGTGTTCTCTCACAGTACCTTCTGGGTACATTTAATGTCATATTTACACTCATATGTCAAGGTGATAGGCAAATATGAGTTGTTAAGGAAAATGGCTAGCTAATGGCCATTGGCAGGAGGAGGAAAATTCCAGATCCATCAAAATTATTATTTTAGTTGCTGTCATAAGATACAAATACCCACATGCTTATAAAGTGGGTGTCATAAAATTTGTTTAAAAAAAATAACATTACCCCCAGACAATTTGATTTCTAAAAGTAATCATTAACATTATTTTTCATTATTGTATTTAATGTAACACTATTGTCAGTGAATAGTTCAAACAAACAGAAAATGGTGATCCAGTGACTTCCTGACACATTATATAAATCCATCTCCAGGGATATTTTAAAATTGTTTCCATTAAATATTTATCCACAGGACTTTTATGCTGGTAAAATGAATAGAAATTTATTTTAAAATTTCCAGGGAGAGAAATCCCCATCTTCTAATGATGATTTTCATTATCCTTACATTTACAAAATTTTTTCTTAAATTTTAATTGGACAAATATGAACCAAATACAGTCTAAAAGAATAGTCTCTGAAAATTGATTGCTCAGACTCTAAATGTTTCTTCTCATATGTATCTTTGGGTTTTTATAAATAAACTATTTTATATAACTTTATTTAGCTTTCGTTTTGGTATTGTGTTTTAAAAAAAACACCACAGCTACTGTGATAGGATTATATATTGATTGCTCATTATTCTAACAGCAGGCACTGGTCTGGAGACCACTACTCGCAGCAGGAGTTCAAAGGCTACTGTGTCAACATCTAAGAATATGTGTATTTTAGATGGTAAGTATAGACTGCAAGTTATTTATCAATTCCAACGTAGGAGGACCAAGGTAATCCCCATTAGGAACCCTCATTTATTTGTGTTGCCATCATTGGGAGACTTAAAAGGGCAATTAGGATCACCAGATAAATTAGTCCTTAAAATATCTTTGCCATGCATCAGAGCTATTAAAATGTGTAAGCTTTAAAAATTATGTTTGTAATTCCTTACTTTTAGACAAATTTTATTGTTACCACTCTTTGAGGCAGGCAGTCACTATACTGTCAATGGTCGAAAGAGAGGGGAACTGCCTGTTAATGTGCGGTTTTCTTGCTTTCCCTGTGCTGCTTCTGTCAGTCTCTTCTGTCCATAAAGACAAGTCAGGTGAGCTGCACTTGAGAAAAATTATGGCTAAGGTCTTGGAATTAATTTGTGTGTGTTCTGTGGTCTAAAAATTGGCTTTGACTTAAGGGGATCTATTAAACTATTTTTAATATTACAGTTTATGAGATTATCCTAAGTTGTTAGTCATATTTATTACAAAAAAGTATATGTTAAGATAGGTGATGATTTTTTTTCTACCTAGCATTTAGAATATATTCACATGTATTTTATTTATATTATCTATTCTTTGAGGTTAATTGTTTTCTCACTTTTTCAGCTAGGGTTTGACACATGGCAGCTTTGTGACTTGAGACAAGTCACTCACTCTTCTAGTTTGTTTACTTACAAGTTGGGAATAATAATCTCTACCGTATTGGGTTATTCTGAAGATTAAATGAGCAAAAAGCCTGGTACACAGTAAGCATTTATGAAATGTTAGCGTTATTAGTCTCCTGGTGCTTACCACAGGCTATGTTCTTATACTGACTGTACAGAAGGAGGAGGCAGAGTAAGCCTACCCGACATGCACCTCAGCCCCAGCCCTGTGCCTGGTCTGTGTTGTGAATGAGGGGACATGGAGTTAAAGTAAATTAATGAATGAATGAATGTTAGTTATTCTTACTGTTATAAAAAATGAGGAAATAGAGAAACATAGAAAAAGAGAGTGAATAAAATATGAATACTTCCATGTTAAACCACCAACAGTTGGATAGCATGCAACCGACAAAGTCATAGATGTTGTCGATTACCCACCTTTACCTGAGCCCAAACTGCCTTTTTTTGTCCTGGCTTGATTGTTTCATATGAAGCTTTCCTTGACACATGGGTAGAATTAATCACTTCAAGTGAGTCTTTGGGTTTCCATTGTTGTTAAGAAATCAGATACTAGTTAAGCTTACTGCTTTTCTTTCCTAAGTATTCTTCCCTCAGTTTGCTGTCTTTGGTGTTCTTTAGTTTCACTATGATGAATTGAAATATGGTATTCTTTGTTATCCTCCTTAGGATTTATTGGGCTTCACGAATCTGTGAATTGGTATCTTTTAGCATTCCTAGAAAATCCTTAGCTATTATCCTTCAGATATGATGTCTGTACTATTCTTTTTCTCCTTCCTTCTGGGTCTTCAGTGAAATAAATACAAGACTTTTTTACTCTATCCTCCCATGACTCATAACTTCTCTTGTATTTTCTGTTGTTTTCTCTTCCTGTGCTACAGTGTAAGTAATTACTTCTGATCAGTCGTCCAATCCACTCATCTATTCTTTTCAACTGTCCTTTGAATTTTTAATTTTTATTGTTTGTTGGGGAGTGGTATAGAAATTCTATTTGGTTCTTTTTAAATATGTTTTATCACTTGTAATAGTTTTTAAAAATTCCCTGCAGATATTTTTAGGTCTGTCTTTAATTTTTTGTGTGTGCATAGTAAGGATATTTGTCTTGTATTTTGTGTCTAATAACCTAGTGTGTGAATGTCTTTGGCCTCTTTCTTTTGTCTCTAATTTCTGTTTCTGTTGGTTCTTATTTATGGTGACTTATTTCGTTCCATGCTTTGTTATCTGTTATCCCTCGAAAATTATCAGTAGCAATAATTTGACACCTCGGATGAAGCTGTCTTCCTCCAGAGAACATTCATCTTTGCTTCTCCAAGCTCGTAGGGCACCACAAGTCTTAGACTGCTTTGAACTAAATTTATAATCTGGTGGTTATTTGCACCAGTCAGGTGATATGTGCTTATGAAATCCTGTTTACTTCTGCTTCTCTCTTTAACCATTGGGATCCTATCCTAAGCAAAAGGGGAAATGCATCAGGATTCCCACCTGGGGCAAGTCTTGGTTTATAGTATCTCACCCCTCCCCTCCTGGACTCTCAAAATTAGTGTTCACATTTTCCCAGATTGAAGGTGAACTCAGGGAAAGGACTCTGCTTGCCTCTGTGAGTCTAGCTTTTCTTCAGTTTTGGCCTGGTAATTCTTCACTATGTGATCATCTCTTCAATGGCATTAAGAAATTGTTTGGATTTTTTTGTTTTTTAAATATTTGAGGTAGCATTTTGGGTAGTCAGCAGAAGTGTTTGTCTGGAGCCTACAGTGAACAGATACAGAGGTTTTATCCTTATTTTCTTTTTTTAAAACACATGTGTGGCTGCCTCTTTTGCATCTAGGACTCTATATCTCATACAGGTTTTTATGAGCATTTTTTTTTTTTTACTTTGCAACATCAGCTTCCGTTGGAACCACTGTGCCAATGAGACTTTCAAAGACACTCCTTAGTGACTGCTGCTCTGTTACCCATTAATAGCGTGTTATAAAGCTTCTATTGGTGTAGAAAGACTATAGAGACCAGTTATGGTGCTTTAAAAGTTTTACAAATTAACTAAATTTTTTAAAAATAATAATATTCGTCTGTGAAGAGGCCATGTAAGCCAAATTAATATAAAACTTAAGATTTCCTGAATTATGTTCCAGGCAAAAATCTTGCTGTGATACCTTTTGCAGCATAGCATTGTGGTTAAGAACCCTGGCTCTGGAGTCAGGCCTGGTTTTGTCTGTCAGCCAGTTCTTCACTTACTGGCTCAGCACCCTTGCACTGTAGGGGCCATGAGAATGGGGTCTGCGTCATTCTTATTCATCATTGTATCCACAGTGCTTGGCACATAGTAGGTGCTCATTAAATTTCAATACCTGAGAACGGACTGAATACAAATTACTTAGAGATTATATAGCGTAAAGGTTAAGAGCATAGTTCCAAAGTCAGAAAAATCTTGGTTTGAATCCTGTTTCCTTTGATTTACTGCCTATTTGTCCTCCATCAGATTAGTGACGTTTTACATCTTTAAGTTTCAGTGTTCTCATTTGTAAGATTGAGTAATGACTGATTGTATCTACCTCTTTGGGTTATTATGAGGATTAATGAGAAAATGCATTTGAAGTACCTCGCACAGACTCTATGCATATTAAGCCCCCAATAAATGTAGACTGTTGTTATTCCTTAGCTATAAAATAGGAGATGTCGTACTGACTTCACAGAGTAGTTATATTAAATGAGCTTAAGTATATGCAGTACTTATCATAGCACCTAGTACAAATTCAGTAGATGCTTGCTGCTAGTACTATCAGTGGCAGTGTTCTGCAATAAGTTTATGAAGATGTATGTTATATAAATCACTGGTCTAAATGTGTCTTTAACTGATTTGATCTAACGGTTTTGCTAATTTAACTGATTACTTCCAGTGTTGGGCCTTTAAAAAAAAAAATGAACTGACTTTTTAATGTGAATTTGTGAAACATTTTTATCAGGTTAGATTTGAAGTTTTGTAAGCCTCTGGCAAAATAACCATGGGGTACTAACTATACTTGCCATCACTTTGGGACAGAAGCAACAAATTAGACTATAAATTCTAGATCCCTATTATAAATGGAGGAGTGAAGAAATAAATAAAAGTCAAATTCTATTATAACAAGCTCCATGGAGTATGGAGATGTATTGTTGTACTGAAATTTTACTGAGAAAGGTAGAAATTACACATATATAAGAATTGACAGCCCAGATTTTTCCACTGAAGTTAGTCAGTAAAGGACGGTGACTAAGTGAATAAAAGATAGCTCTGAAGCCACTACCTTCACGTTTAATTTACCACTATGAGTACCACTGCTGCTACTACATTTACTACTAATAATAGCCACATAATTTTGAATGCTTTCTACCTGCTAGGCACTTGCCAAAGTTATTTATATTAACTACCTCTTATTCTGTCAACAGTTATTTGCATGAAGTATTTTGGTATTAATATTAACACTATGTTACAGGTGAGGAAATTGAGATTTAAAGAAGCCAATGAACTTGGCCATAGTCAAACTACTAAGTCAAAATGAGTCAACTCTAAAACCAGAGCTCTTAATCATCACACTATGTTGCCTTCCTAACAAAACATGGTGCTTATTTTTCTGATAAAGTTCATTTATTTCACAGATATTTATTCACCTTTTGCTATCTACTGGGGATAAAATGAAAGGTGTCTTATTTTCAAGAATCTCCAGAGTTTGAGGAGTCAGTGAATAAATATTGAGCAGAAATAGTCTTTCAAAGCGTTATGATCACTGACTTTTATTCAGTTGCCCTGTCTTGCCTTTTGGGTAGAGTGGGATGTGAGAGCAGTCATTGAGTAAAGCAGATAAGAACTCTGCTCTGCTTCTGCCCCTCATCTCTCCGCTCAGATATCATAAGATTGGGGATGGGACCTGGAATAGGAAACATGAGCAAATAATAAAACTTAGGCTGGGTAGAAAGATTCCTGATATTTTCCGACTTGGAGAATTTTGAACTTTGTGGAATTATTTGAGTGTTCTTCTTTTTAAAATCCTCTTTTCTTTTCTTTTCTTTCTTTCTTTCTTTCTTTCTTTCTTTCTTTCTTTTTCTTTCTTTTTCTTTCTTTCTTTTTCTTTCTCTTTCTTTTTCTTTCTTTTTCTTTCTTTTTCTTTTTCTTTCTTTTTCTTTCTTTCCCCTGTTATTTAGTTTGTGGGTCAACTTGGAGGAGATTTTTTTTTTGATACTAGCAAACTGGTAAGGCTAAGGAGAAAATAAACCTCAATTAGGTGTTTGAAGTTTATTATAGGTTTTGATCTCAAGGAAAAAGAAGGAGAAAGATAAAGGATTAGTTAAATTTCAAGTATCTAAGTTTATAAAGCACAAAAAGTATAGATTCAAAGGAACTTTTATCATGGAATAAAAGATACGCTGTTTTGTAGAATTCTCCTCTGGTGTATTTCTTAGGTAGTCAGTATGGCTGCCAAGGTAGACAAGAATGAGAAAGCTCCTCTGGAACCACATGGCTCCTAATACAGCCACAGGGAAGGGTATCCTGACTACAAAGAAGGAAGGGATTAGGAGGCTTACTTTCAGTGTATTTGTAGTTCAGTTGGTTAGGTGATCAGAGTTTATCTTTGAGACATCTTTCTATAAAATAGTTTTAGTGTGGGTGTATTTATGAGCACTGCTTATTAACTATATTTGAACAAGCTGGGAAGTCATGAGACTGACAGCTAAGCATTGAGTTATTTGAACATACAATTTCACCTCCCTTTAGATTTTAAAAAATATAAATGGTTTTATAATTAGTCATCATAGGTTTTGCAGATAGGACTTAGAAAACCTTCAGCTAAAGAAATGTGCAAGTCTTTCTAAGTTATTTTAAAAATAACACGTTTCGTCTTTTTCATTCTAGTCTTTAAATCTACAAGACAGCAGCCCTCCCGAAATGTTGCTACTAAGCATTATTCAGAGGTAAGAAAAAAAGTTTTATAGTTGTGTTTTAGTAATTTATGTTTTCCTAAATTATGAGTTGTCAACTCTTTGTTTTACAAAGTAAATGAAGGAAGAAAAATTATGGAATATTCACACTGGAGAGAACTTTACCGGTTATCTTTTTTCTTTGAACATGCCAGTATCACCAAAATGGTTTCATTATTGTCACTGAGAACAAGCGCAAAACTGCATTGTATCATTATTTTGTTTGGCTTCTTAAACATTACTTAAGTATGCATTAAAAATACATGTTTACTTTTAAGAAATATGACACATTAAAGAAGTCCTCTGTAAACATATTCCCTTCTCAGTGTATTTTCATGCTTTGTTTCATACATGAATAACTTAATCTAATCTACAAAATCATAAATAAAACTATCAACTCTTATGGCCTAGAAGTATATACAAATTTTGGAGGTTAACAAATGTGTTGTCTTTATGATTTTATAAATAACAACATGGTGTATTTGCAGTGTTTATTATCAAATATATCAAAAAATATCAAATATCATAAATTCTTATTTATCTCTCAACTTGTTCTGCCAATAATAGACCTGGCAGTGCACTTGGCAAAATGGCATGCATTTAAAAAGTCAAAATGGTCAAAAGCCTAGATTTTTAAAAATAGCAGAGAAGGTTTTATTTCAATATTACTCAGTCTTATTAAAACCACTTCAGCTTGTCTGAAAAACAAAACATGCTACTAAAGAGTGAATGCTTATACCATCGTTTAAATGGTATCTAACAAAATCTAAAATTTAAGAAACAATAAAATCATTAAATCCATAGTCTTGCCAAAAAAATTTCATTGAGATTCTGTTATAGGAACAGAATCAATATTATCTTAAATTTTCTAAAATTTATCTTTGAATCATCACTTTGATGAGTTAAAGCTTTAAGGGTAAAAATAATGACACACAAAATGATTTCAAAAAGCCATACTTATAATTCCTAATTTAGAACTTTAGATTAGTTTTTGTTTAATAACTGGAAATCCTTATTTCTTCAGAAAATATTCAATATCTGTTGAAACATGCTACCTATCTAGTGATTTATTAAATAACCACTCAAGGTTTATTAGGTAAGCACTCAAATTACTTTTATGTAATAAAAGTAAACAGGAGTTTTGCATGTTGGCTATGTTTCATTTTATACATTATTTTTGTAGGCCTTCATTTATAAGGTATAAAACTTAAAAAAATTCTCAACTAACATTTTCATTAGATTTAAATTATTCAAACTATAAATAATACTAAGCTAAGCACTGTCATTTCCTTTAAAAATCTAAGTTTCTAAATGTTTTACTTTTCAATCAATACAAAAATGATCTGGTTCACATTATTAACTGCCCAATAAAGTGTTTAAAAAGCTGAATATTCTTTGTTAAAGAGCAGATTACTAGAAATGTTTTCCATGCTCTTATTTTTAAAAAAACAAGATTCTGATATACATAATGAATCTAAATAAAAATTCACAAATGGTAGCTGAAATCCTGTCAGCTTCCATCCCAATACAACATAAATCCACAGTTTTTATGCATAAACAATTCAAAATTAAACTTTATAATGGAAATGTCAACAAGTCATAACTGCTACACATGACTACCAATGGGTTCCACTATACTTCAACCAGGCACAGCAGATGTGCACATCTGATAGATTGCTTAGAAAATTAAAGCTATCAGAGCTATAAATAAGGAATACATAAATATGAACATAATGCCAAAGCATTATAGCTGTTAAAAATAAGTGAGTAAGATGCAATGTAAACACATTTGATAGTTCTCTCTGTAACCCACTTTCCACTAATTTATAAAGCTATGGTTTTATAATTCTTTTAAAAAGGAAAATTTTTCTACACTGATGCATGCAGTAATTTCATTGTACATTCTTGACTACAAAGCAGTCTTCAAATCCTCTTGCAGAGCTTGGCATATCTCATCAGAATTTCTCCAGAAAGTCAGCTTGTCATATTTTCAGTAGCCTTTAGTACTTCAGTAGCCTTGTGAAGCTCCTTAATAACCGATGATAAAGCTTCTGGGTTAATTTCTTGTTCACAGAGCCATACACAAATAGACCAAGTTTCCATATCTAAGCCAGTATTCAAAATTCTTGAATTCTCGAGCAGAATGGCATTCAGGATCACCTCTGCGGACCCCCCTCCCCACCTCCCCACACTGCTACCGCTACCGCTTGCCATAGTGGAGGCTGAGGGAGGCTTTAGCAGTTATTTTTACTCAGGGTTTCTAGGATTTGGTTTTTTGTTTTGTTTTGTTTTTCTCTCTTTTTAAAAATAATGATTCACATTATTAGAAATCCATAATTGTTAAATATGCGGTAATATTTTTAAGGATAACAGTGTTGAACCAAAAGGGCCCATGCATGGAATGCTAATATTGAGGGTGAGTTCAGTGCCTATAGGAGGTTTTAGTTATACCTGAGTTCGTTTTGTTACTTACATTCTCATAATACTGGCTTGTGCCTTAATGTCTGATGCTAGACTCAAGACAGACTGAAAGGTTGGAGTCTAAAGATCTCTGTGTTCTGCTCTAGATTTAACATAGGCCTTCTGTCCTTCCTTTGGATTCTAAAAAGAGTCTGGTATAGGCTTGACTCTCCTATTACCTTACTTTCAAAACCCATGTGTTTTAACTCCCAAGCCAATACAATTCCCTCTCTATCAGGGTTTCTCAATAGTGGCATTATTGGTATTTTGGACCAGATAATTCTTTGTTGTGAAGGACTGTCCTGTGCATTGTGAGATGTCTAACAGCATCCTTGGCCCCAAGGTGCTGTTTGTTCAGTGTTTTGTCCTTGGCTTCATCGTCATCTGCACTTCAGTTAGATGAAGACTTAGGAAATGTGCATATCAAGTGTCAAGATAACACAAATGTAGAGGAATAGTTAGTATTTTGAATGATAGAATCAAGAATCAGAAATATCTTTATAGAGTCTTAACACTAACGAACAATATTTAACAGGGATAAATAGAAAGATATCCGGTATGTCTCACACATTCTGATACCTCATTTAAAGTTGGAGGTGGAACACTGATGGTCTGATGACCAATCAGAACTTAAGAAGAAAATCACAGGCATGGTCTGCACATGGGAGTCATTCACCAATCTGTGTGTTCCTTTAGGTACCACGCTCCAGAGATGGCCAGGAGAGAAGTGTGCTAAGACATGTAATAGAGAATAGCATTTATGAATGAAGAGAGACATTGGATGGAGCTCAGGCTGAGCTTCAGTTTTAATATAATAGTTGCTGCTGACTTTGTTTCTACATCCTTTTTTTTGGCTTTTTTGTATGTTAAAAAACACTTTGAGATTCAATCATTTAATCCATTTTTATTTGGGTGTTCCATTCCCACAAAAACTATTTGTTGCTTTGTGCCCCACCCCTGACCTTAGGTGATTGAGGTGGATGAATCAGATGTGGAAGAAGATGACATTTTTCCTACCACTTCAAAGACAGATCAAAGGTAGGTGCACGAACTTCCTATAGAAAGAAACATCTGAAAAAAATTAAAATTATCCAGAATTCTGTAGTTACACATTTTTCTATGCCACTGAAATTTAACAGACTTATTTTTAGCAGTAAAGTATATAGAGGAGTGAAAACAGACCAAGGGCTAGTTTGTAGAGTTGATGTAGCATTATTACAAGTATTTTCAGTGAAAATTTAAATAACCTATATTTCATTTCCTTTTATCTTCATTACCCAGTGATTTTCCTAATGGAACATTATTCTCTCCAATTAATAGAAAATAATTTTGTATTATGTTAACATGTGATTTCAGCTTTTTGTCGTTATCATATATTTTTTTTTTATTTCAGCATATTATGGGGGTACAGATGTTTAGGTTATGTATGTTGCACTTGCCTCCCCATTATCATATTTTTGTGTACTTAGTTACACATGGTGCTGTGCTAAACACTAAAAAGAGAATCATGTAGACCCATACTGCCTTCAGAGTATTTACATGCTCTTCTCCTTGCTTTTTGCCTGTTGCTGTTAAGCTTAACTTGATTCACTGTTACCATTTTCTTTTATGTGTTAACATTTTGGGTGAATACTACTAACTAAAGCTCAATTAATGAGAATTTCTACTTAAGAAAAAGCCTGTTTTATACTTATTTTCTGTTTGAGTATTATGTCTGATGGGGCACATAAATGTTTAATGTGGTTTCTGCCTTTGAGCAACTTAAATTTAGTGGAAAAGAAAAATGAACACATTTTTGAATTCTTTAAAGAATGATTGAGTCAGTACATAATTATGTGTGAAGTTTTATGATACAGACCCATAAATATGAGTGCTTTTTGGCAGGTGGAAAAAGGAACAGGAAGCGTGGGTTAGTGTGGGCTATGGAAGAAGAAAAAGCTTCACCAAGGGAGTAAAATTTACTTGAAGTTTCAAAGATGGGAATTATTTGGCTTAGTAGGGTAGAAAGTAATGATCGCAGCTGAGATTATGACATGAACAGGAGCAGTGGAGGGCAGAGGGAGATTGAGGGAGATTTACATCAGTGTTCCTCAAGCTTTTTTCTCATGATCTTTCTTAACCATTTCTTCATTACTTAAGGAGAAAAAATAATTTAGATTTAATTAAATTTCTCCCTAACAAGACAAATTAAATACTAAAGAGTGAAATTATGTTGGGTAAGGTTGAGCTTGAGAGGGCTAAAAACCATTGTAATACCATTTTTTACCCCACCCCCAACCCCTGGAACCAATTTTTGTTCCCTGGCTATGATGTTACCCCTTTGAGAATATATGCTTTATGTGAATTAAGGGCCAATATTGGAAAAGTTGGTAAATATAGTCCCACATTCACTTATTAGATACTTAAACATATGCTAGAAAGATGAAAGAAATATCCCTTCAAGGAATTTACACTAAAGTGCTATGCTAATTACAGGGCACTACTAATCCACCAAGATAAATTTTATTCAGGGGTAATGCAATCTAAAGGAAGTGCCAATGTCTTTCTGCAATAGGTCATCAAGGGTTTTACAAAGAAAGTAGGTAGTGTTTGAGCTGGTGCTCACCAAATGTGTTAGAAACGAACTATAGAAATGATCCTGGAAAGTATAGTCCTAGCGGATGTGTTAGAATGCATTCAAGGAGATGATCTGGGTGCAGCAAGAACAAGCAATGGCACAGGACACAGACATCCACTTTGAAGGGGTCAGGGAAAGCCTCTGAGGAGGCTATATTTAAGCTGAAATTTTAAAAAGAGAGACTTAGCTTTGCAAAAAGGAGTGGGAAAAGCACATGCAACGTCTCTTGAAGAAGAAACAGTGGAAAAGGAGGTGGTTTGACATAAGAATAGAAAGGAGAGGCAGGAGTAAATCGTGCTGCAGGATCAGGTGAGCATGGTGACTTCCCAATGCATTTATAATATATTGTACATATATAATATATAAATATAATATATATTATATATAATATATATTTTAAATATAATGTATTTATAATATATTGTATATATTATAAATGCATTGGGAAATCAGGAAAGGATTTTGAGAGAAGCAGTGATGTCTGACTTACATTTATAAAGGACCCTTGTGGTTGCAGAAGGACGTGGGAGTGCAAACAGGCTGAGCTGAAAACAGGGTGCTGTAGCAGAGTCCAGCTAAGAGATGATGGAGACTTGTACAGGCTGGTGGCAGGGGAAATGGAGAGAATAGATGGTTTGGGGATATATTTTGAAAATAGACATAACAAAACTTGAGGCTGGATTGAATTATTTGGAGTAAGGGAGAATAAGGAATCCAGATTGATTATCAGGTTTTTTGCTTGAGCATTTAGATTGTGCCATACATTGAGAAGGGCATAAAAGAGGAAAGGAACAGATGTTTATAGGGGATGATAGGCAGATAATCAAAAGCTCTGCTTTAGATGTGAAAAGTTTGAGATGCCTATGAAACATACATGAAGGGAGGTTATAGGTGATGGGAAATATGAGTCTGGAGCTCCGCTGAGGGGTTAGGAATGATACCTAGATTTACCGCTTAGATGGCACACAGATGGTACATAAAGCCATTGGGGTGGGTGGGATGACCTTGAAAGAGAAGGCAGAGAGAGCAGAGACTTGTGTTCCTATCCTGGAGTTACAGCCTTTAAAGCTTGGGTAAAGTAGAAAAAGCAACAAGAAAGATATGAGAAAAATCCAGTAGAATATAGAGTTGCATAAGCCCATACTGGCCTTTATAGGAGAAGTAAAAAATAGCAAGATGGGCACAGGTGCAAATAGATTTATATATTTTGTGGTAGATAGCTGAGGGAGTTCTTTTAGCTCATGAAGATTTACTTGAATTTTTCAGGCTCATTTATGTGTATTAAACAGGACTCCTTTGGTTCCAGCTGCCAGAAACCTAAGGCAAATTTGCTTAGGGAAAAGGAGATTTATTGGAAGAATATCAGGATACCTTAGATTGTGGAAGGAAGTGAAAGCCCCTTTCTAGGTCCTTTTTGGTTGTTCTTGCCTTTGTAAATTAAAGCACAAGCAAACAAATCTGGTCTAGCTTTCTGGGATTTTTTTCAGGAGTGGATCAAGGAATTAATGAAAAATACTATTTTAGTAGTTTGACATATGTTTAAGGATATTAAAGAAAAATATTTTGTTATCATTTTGGGTTGTTTACTTTTCAGCAATATAAATGTCTATTGACTTCTTATTTAGACATGAGGTAGTAATAATAACTGACAGTTGTTTAGCACTTCCTATGTGCTAGGCACTGTTCTGAGCACTTTACGTATGAATTAGCTTGTGTGATGCTCGTGAAAACCCCAGGGGATAGAAATAATCTTAACTCTACCCCCCCGTTTTACAGGTGAAGAAAGTGAGGTACAGTGGGCTAAGTAACTTACCTAAGGTCACCCAATTAGTCACACAAGCCAGGCATTCTCCCAAACTCATCTCTGTTGTTGCTTCTTGACATGGCAATTAAGCTCTCAAACTATTGTGCAAGCAATAAGAATCATTTAAATTTGGAGAGGCTATTTAGAAATGGACATTTTAGAAACAAATCTGAAATCAGCCTTGCAGACTTGTGTTTCTAATGACAGCAACTGAATGACAATTTAGATTATTTTTGCAGAATTTTTTAGTAATTGCGGAGTGTGTATGGTATTTCATTTATAATTTAAAGCAGCAGTCCCCAACCTTTTTGGTACTAGGGATCTGTTTCTTGGAAGACAATTTTTTCCACGGATGGGGGTCAGGGGGTGGGGGTTGGTGAGGCAGAGCTCAGGTGGTGATTCAAGCAATGGGGACAGGCTATAAATATAGATGAACCTTCACTTGCTAGCTCACCTCCTGCTGTGTGGCCCCCTAGTTCCTAAGTATTGTGAAAGACAATTTTTCCATTGGGGGGGACAGGGGGGAGGCTGGCGGAGCTCTGCGGTCTGGTCCCTAACAGGCCACAGACTGGTACCAGTCCATGGCCCGGGGGTTGGGGACCGCAGATTTAAAGTATTTAAGCTCTGCCATGTAGGGGTGGACCTTGATAAATTTGCTGATTCTCTGCCCCTGAACCTTAGTTGCTCTTCAGGTTTGCCTGAGAAATCCTCCTGTCCTTTACTTTTGTGTGTGAGGACCTGTGAATTTTGCTGTTTACTTCTGACACAAGATCCCTTGATTCTCTTATTTGTCTAGACAAGACTTTTGTACGTATTTTTTTTTTGCTATAATAACATCTGAAAACATGTTAATAAAATTGTGAATTATATAAGAATTCACAAACACTGTTTTTATTTAAAACAGGGGTCAGCAAACTTTTTCTTAAAGGGCTACACAGTAAATACTAGGTTATTAAGTATGGAATGTCCGATTTCCTTAAGTACTAAGTTTTACAGTTGATAGCTCTGACATTTCACTTTGACATTTCTTCTTCTTTTTTTTTTTTTTTTTATTGTGAATGCACTTCCTCATTTTTTTAAACACGTTTTGGCTTGTGATTGTCTTTCAAATTTTTTTTAACAGCAATTTTTATGAAACCATGGATAAGTCAAAAATTCGTGTTACTTTTGAATATGAGTTCCATCACGGAACCAATGCAATGTAGACAGCTTGAAATATCAATGAAGTGCTTGGGAAGGATGTGGCTAATGAATGCACAGGACTTTGATGGTTTGAAAAGTTCATTCTGGTGTTTTTAATCTTGAAAATGAGCCACATGGGTGACCTGAGACCAAGGTGGATAATGATGAGCCGAAAGCAATAGTGGAAGTGAATCCATCTCAGCCTACACGTGAATCAGCAGCAAAGTTTGTCATTACTTTCCAACAATATTGGACCATTTGAAACAAACGAGCAAGGTAAAGAAGCTGGATAGATGAGTACCACATGAATTAAACGAGCACCAGAAGAGAAATGATCTCGAAGTTTGCCTGTTTGCTGTTACAACATAAAGGTGAACCGTTTCTACACTGTATTGTTACGTGTGATGAAAAATGGATTCTTTTGACAATCACAAGCCTTTGGCACAATGGTTGGATAAAGATGAAGTGCCAAAACACAGTCCAAAACCGAATATTCATTAAAAAAAGCTAATGGTGTCTGGTGGTCCAGCGCTGATATTATCCACTACAGCTTCATGAAACATGGTGAGTTGATTACAGCAGATGTCTCCTGCAACCAGCTGGACGAAATGATGAGGACACTTGCTATAAAGCAGCTGAGATTGGTCAATTCTCTTACAAGACCACATGTTGCAAAAACGGTGCTGCTCAAACTACAGAAGCTGGACTTGGAAACTCTCTGTCATCCACCATATTCACTAGACCTTATGCCAATTGACTACAACTTCTTCCAGGCTTTGGACCACTTCTTGCAAGAAAAAATATTCAATTTTCAACAAGCTGAGGAAAATGCCTTTCACGATTTCATTGCCACTCACTCTCTAGGCTTCTTTGCTGTTGGCATGAACAAGCTACCATTAAGATGGCAAAACTGTGTCAGTAGTTTAAGCATATACTTAGATTAATTGTACTGCTTCTTGTTTGAGATATAATAAACTAAACTTTTATTCAGAATGGGACATTTCGTATTTAATGACCTAATATTTTAGGCTTTGCAGGCCAAGAGGCAAAATTGAGGATACTATATAGGTAGGTACTTGAATAACCATTTAAAATGTAACCATTTCAGAATGTGAAAACCATGCTTACCTCACAGGTGGCAGGCTAGATCTGGCCTGCTGGCCAAAGTTTATTGGCTCCTGATCCAAGATGACTTAAAATTCTTACTATAATCATAAAGAATTAGGACTTTACTACAAGTCAAGCCTTATAGGAGTAGGAATCATGATTTTCTTGTTAACTGAGATTTGAATGGAAAGTATTTCAGTGTTCTCACGATTTTCAGAAGAGTTGGTAGTAGATACATTTTAATAAAGAACTATAATCATTTTTGTACTGCTTAATATATGTCAGGCACTGTTCCAAGTGTTTAAGCATATTAACACATTTAATCTTTATAAGACTATTATCCTCATTTTACAGTTGAGGAAATTGAGGCAAAGAGAAGCTAAATAACTTGCCCAAAGCCACGTAATAAGTAAATGGCAAAATTGTAATTCAAACCTTGGCCCCAAACCCTTTTTCTCCCCATTACGTTTTTACTGCCTCTAATGTAGATTGAAGGGAATCGTGTGTTATTGTTATTCATGGCTGCTACTAGATTGAAAAATTTAGCTAGAAAGGCACATTTGATAGATCCTGTAGTTCATTGTCTGTTTTTTTTTTTTGCCCCAGGTGGTCAAGCACGTCCTCCAGCAAACGCATGTCTCAGAGCCAGACAGCCAAAGGGGTTGATTTTGAATCAGATGAGGTAATAAAGTAATACTGTTAAATTTCAATTAATTTTTAACTTTGCAAAATTTAAATAGGGACTACAAGCTGGTTGCTAAAAATTATTTTAAAAAATAGTTCATTGATAACCTTACTTTGAACTATAGTTAAAGTTAAGAGTCAACAAGTAACATCTGTTGAGTGCCTGTCAAGATAATGATCTTAGATATAAAAGGCCTGCAAATTTTTCAAATATGGTATTCACTCAACTCTAATTTGCCTGGTTAACAGTAGGATCGGAATATTTTTTTAGCTTCTGCCATTCATATTTGGAGGAATGATAGTGATATCCCAAGAGCTTTTAATAGTACTGTAATGGAATATTTATTAAGTACTCACTCTATGCTTTACATGTGTCGTATATGAGATGGTACATGGTGGTGATTTTCGTGTCGTGGAGGTATTTGGGCATCAACTGAAATGCCATCTAGCAGGATGTGTGGAAGAAACTCCAAGATGGTCGTCTGATCTTCCCTAGCTTGCCTGAGGAGGAATAGGAAGAGGTCTAATCAGAACTTGCCTCTTGCGTTTTTCATTTGTTGTTTCAATTAAGTTGAATTAAAGCTGCATGACTGTAGGGTGCTGGCCTTTCCCTTTCCTCCGTGGCTGCCATTTGAAGGGCCTTTGCTAGTTTTTATTGAATTGCTTGAAGCTGTTTCTCTTAGGCCCATCACCCCCTTCGTTTATTTTTTATTTTAAAAGATTTTTAATTGTGGTAAAAACACATACCATAAAACTTAACCATCTTGGGCTGGGCACGGTGGCTCACGCCTGTAATCCTAGCTCTCTGGGAGGCCAAGACGGGCGGATTGTTTGAGCTCAGGAGTTCGAAACCAGCCTGAGCAAGAGCGAGACCTCGTCTCTACTAAAAATAGAAAGAAATTAATCGGACAACTAAAAATATATAGAAAAAATTAGCCGGGCATGGTGGCGCATGCCTGTAGTCCCAGCTACTCGGCAGGCTAAAGCAGAAGGATCGCTTGAGCCCAGGAGTTTGAGGTTGCTGTGAGCTAGGCTAATGCCATGGCACTCACTGTAGCCAGGGCAACAGAAGTGAGACTCTGTCTCAAAAAAAAAAAAAACAAACTTAACCATCTTAACCATTTAAAAAATATTTTCATTTTAATACATTCAGGAGGTACAAGTTGAATTCCTTTGCATGTACATATTGCATAGTGGTAGAGTCTGGGTGAACCCATCACCCAAGTAGTGTTCACTGTACCCCATAGGTAGTTTTTCATCCCTCACCCTCTGACACCCTCCAATGTCCATTATACCACTCTGTGTGCTGTTGTGTAGCCATAGTTTAGCTCCCACTTATAAATGAGAACATGTGGCATTTTTCTGTTCCTAAGATACTTCACTTAGGATAATGGCCTCTAGTTCCATCCAAGTTGCTGCAAAAGACATTATTTCTTTTTTTTTTTTTTTTTGAGACAGAGTCTCACTGTGTTGCCCGGGCTAGAGTGAGTGCCGTGGCGTCATCCTAGCTCACAGCAACCTCAAACTCCTGGGCTCAAGCGACCCTCCTGCCTCAGCCTCCCGAGTAGCTGGGACTACAGGCATGTGCCACCATGCCCGGCTAATTTTTTGTATATATTTTTAGTTGTCCGATTAATTTCTTTCTATTTTTAGTAGAGACGGGGTCTCGCTCTTGCTCAGGCTGGTCTCGAACTCCTGAGCTCAAACAATCCGCTCGCCTCGGCCTCCCAGAGTGCTAGGATTACAAAAGACATTATTTCATTGTTTCTTATTGCTGAGTAGTACTCCATGGTATATATATATTATTACATTTTCCTAATCTACTCATCAGTTGATGGACACTTAGGTTGATTCCACATCTTTGCAATTATGAATTGTGCTGTGATAAACATACAAGTACAGGTGTCTTTTTGATGTAATGATTTCTTTTCCTCTGAGTAGATACCCAATAGTGGGTTTGCAGGATCAAATGGTAGATCTTTTAGTTCTTTGAGAAATCTCTATGCTGATCGCCATAAAGGTTATACTAATTTATACTCCCACCAACAGTGTCTAAGTGTTCCCTTTTCACTGCATTTGTGAAAATATCTGTTGCTTTTTGACTTTTTAATATTGGCTATTCTAATTGGGATAGATCTTAGCCATTTTTAAGGGTAAAGTTCAGTAGTGTTAAGTATATCCATGTTGTTGTAAATCAGATCTTCAGAACTTTTGCATCTTACAAAACTGAAACTCTATACCCCTTAAACAAATCTTCATTCCTGCCTTTCTCCAGCCCCTGGCAACCATCATTCTACTTTCTCTTTCTATGAATTTGACTCTTTCAAGTGCCCCACAAAAGTGGGATCATGCAGGATATGTCTTTTTGTGCCTGGCTTATTTGATACAGCACAGTGTCCTCAAGGTTTATCGATGTTGCAACACATGACTTACCCCTTGCATTTTGAGCTTCGACTTCTGCTGTTGTCTTCCCTAAATCTCACCTGTGGTTTTAAACAGCTTGAGAGGGCTCACCACAACTCAGGCTGTGAAGAAAAATGGCAGCAAGAGCTCAATCTGCTATTAATACTAACACATTACTTCTAGGAGGGAAGCGAGCAGTTACTGGCTTGTTTGTTTATTCCAAAGCATATAGATATATATGTGGTTTATATGTTATAGTTAAAAATTTGTATGCTAGTTATGTGGACTGCAAAGAACAATTAGCAAATTCTCGATTAGACTTCAACTTGGATTTATCTCTGGTTCATAAAAGTTCTGCCTTTTATAGTAGCAGAAGATGAATCAATAAATGAAAGTGAATTTGTATTTCTCCAGGCATCCATTTCTCACCAGTGATAGTTAACTTAGCTAACATTTGAGTGTGTTAATACCATCAACAAAGCCTAACATCAAGTAATAGTTTCTTTTATTAATGTCTTAAAAGAAACATAAATCAAAAAATTTTAAACAAATTTGCTTTATCTTCTGAATATTTTAGTTACAGAACACATAAAAATAAATTTTATGTTATCCTCATCAAAATATATACCTGTGCTTATCTGAGGTTTGTTAGTTTTCATTCTCTTTCACTGAATTCTTAGTTAATATTTGATATTTCTGTTTATTCTTACTATGTGTATAATCTATAGCTCAGCAGCATGGTAGCTCTTAACATATTCCATCTACTTCTTTTTTCAAAAACACTGTTTGAAAGATTGCTTTGCTAGGCTGTTTTTTTGCATCAGTCTGAGAGGCTATTTCTAGCATTAAATGAGTAATGGTAAATAAGAATTACAGCTATTTCTGAGGTAGCTCTTCTCCATGTGGCTTCATCATATTTTGGCTGTGAATTTCCAGAATAGCAGATATACCTGTAATGTAAATGAAAAAAAAACCTATTCAAAAACCATATATAAATGGCTTGAGAAATATTTTTTTCTAGCATACCCACACTTCATTTGCCTTATTAAGGTTAATAATTGAAGGAAATGTATAGGTATATATTGCAGATATATAGACATACATATACATAGCAGGAGAAATTTTTATTTTTAATTCTTGCTAAGAAGTTAATTGGATTTATGTATTTTGCATTTGTAAAGAAAATGGAAAAATAGAGTCTACCCCATGTGAAGGAAGAAAATGACTCTTACTGATATTGTTTTGCCCACAAGAACTTCTATTTTATTTCAGTGATGTGTGGAACAATCCTAATATAACATTTATATATCATTTCAGGATGATGACGATGATCCTTTTATGAACATTAATTCTTTGAGAAGAAACAGAAGATAATATATTTAATGGCACTTAGAAATTTTCAAGACACAGGAGAAAACAAAACAAAACATTGCAAGCTAAGAGTTTATAATTGAAAATGTTTGAAGTATTGCTGTTAACTGAAGAAGTTGAAAAAGGCTTAACAGAAAAAAGCCAGTGTATAAGAATTTATATTTTTGAATATCATTTCCTGAACATCACTCCATTACTGGAGAAATTTCCCAGCTCAAGAACATGTATAATAGCATTGGTTCTCCTTATTTTTTAATCTGGTATAGTAACAGCTTTATTTAAATATCATTTTCGGATAAGGATTAAAATAAATTTACATTATACATTTCTGCTTCATGATTGTAGACTTTGTCAGTATTTTAATGTGGTTACATTTAGCCAAAGTTGAGGGAAAGTGCTTAAAAAATTTAACTTCTCGTTAATCTTAATGATCTCCTAGAAGCTCTTGACTTCTTGAAAGTAAAACAATCTATGTAAAACTGTGCCTAAGCTCACTACTTGTTATTAAGTATGTGTTTTTTTCTATGCTTATTATAAGACTTTGAATGATTAGAAGTACCTTTTAGTTTGAATAGATATGTTTTTATTAAAAAGAACATTCTGTTAGAATTATTGAGTTTTTTATTCCAGTTGTAGCAAAGATTTCAAAAGATTATATTCACATTGAGTTGTAGTAATTTTCTCTATTATTCTCTACTGTTAATGGTTCTCTCTTTCTCATGCATGCACCTATTTCTAGGAGAAAAGGGGTTAACAAATTTTAAACTATATCTTCTTGAAAATATCAAAGAACTTTTTTAGATAGAATGGTCAATTGAACCTTGTTATATTATATTAAAATATTGAAATATAACTAATGTGGAATATCAATGCCAAGACTTTTCATTAATAATATTTTATTTTAACTTTGGTTTCTATGAAATATTTCTGAATGGACAATTCCAGAAATCTTAATAAATCATGTTAAGTTTATATTTTCTTACTTGTTTTAAGGGGGAAATAAGAATTTGGCCTCTTCAGATTTAAGTTAAATAATCCCATTCGCCTCTTTAACACTGTAAAAAGACCCCTGAAAGTATTCCTTCTTTTCATCTTATGAAGCAGACATATTTAAAGACTTCTTAAGGAAGTTATAGATCTTGGCAGTGCAGCAGCCTGACATTTCTTCATAGGTAGAAACAAACACTTGACTGAACGATACTCATGACCATTAGAATAGTCATACCTGGAATGTGCCAAATTATAGGAGGCAGACATTTGGCTAGTGGCTGCCTCCATATTATGGCAGCTTTGAAATGGCATAAATCAAAAGTTGCTCTATAACATTCTAATGTCTTTCTTAAAAAATATTTTCTGTTCCTAATTATAGCATAAGGGTTATTTTAGCAGGTAGCATTAACTCAGTGAACTCATTGTCCTGTGAAGTATTCTCAGGAGGACCTGCCCACATTTTTATTGCACTCTAAATCTCATATCCCCAGTATGTGAACAAAGCAGAGGTTAAAATCAGGAGTGAGCATTGCTGTGCATGATGGAATGGAAGCTACGAGGGGAGGCAGGTTCTGGATGGTGCAGTGTTGTTTCTGCACAGGGCACACTGGCTCAGACCGAGCTACGGGCTGCATCAGCTATAGGCTCTTCTCATTTATCTGTTAGATGGGCCTGGGTGAGGGTAAGAGTGAGGAGATGATCACTGAAGTATCCTAACAGCTTCCTGGGAAAAAGGAATAAGGCTTTCTCGCTTTAAAAAAATTGCTCTAGGTATGAAAAGAGATACTAAATGTGATGCAGTTAGCTGGGCCAAGGAAGGTGACTCCATAGCAGTCACAGAGGGTGAAAATCTCTCCAGTTAATTCAAGTCATTTTGTGAATAGTGTGTATCAATTCCTGGAAATGATAAATAAAACATGGAGGAAAACTTTTTTGATTAAATACTATTGCATAGTTAATTGTATCATATAGCCTTGATATTCTATATTGATGCAGGAAAATCTATTTTTTCCTTTTGAAAATTTTCAGACCTGTTGGTATAGATGTGTAGAGGTCTTTAGGTGGTTGCGGAGCACCTGCGTTTGCTCTTGGAGGCTGTGAGAGAACAGGGATGAAAACATTCTAAGGAAAACATCTGTATGGAATCCTTCTGTTGTTTACCAAAGAATAAATCTCTTTCTGGTGTTTTGTTTCCTATCCTAAAAATACAACAGTGCATTTACAAGGTTAAGAATGTATTCTAGGAAATATAACTAGTGCTTGGAAAAATCAAGCATTGAGACATGTGGCCTTTAATTCAGGTACATACAAAAATTTTTTCCTAAACATTTAAAATTGTGAAATACAGTACATACAGAAAAGTCATATGGTTTAACAAATTATAAAGTGAGCACTCGTGGCATCACTATACAGGTCAAGAAATAAAATATTGCTGTGCCTCAGAAACCCATAGAATTGTTCCCTCTGGTCAACCAGCCCTGACTTCTGTAATTTAAAAGCTCTTAATTTTGCCACAAGGTGGTGCTTCTACCATTAGATGCAGTTAGGGTGATGTAACTACAAGTCAAAAACTGAGGTGTTAGTGCATTTGCAATAGATTAGAACCTATGCAGTAATGTTAATACTAAATCTATGCAGTAATAGCAAACCTATGCAGTAATACTGTAATTAGCCTTCTAATCACGTAAATTGCTTTACATATGTATTTTGTCTGGTTCAGCCTGTTACTATGGAAATTACCATATAAACTTCTACATATAAAAGTTGAAGAAGAAAAAAAAAATTTATGTCTTAATAAAGAGAAAAATTCTTACTAGAAAAATTGAGTAGAAAAAGTCTCCCAATGTCAAATTTTTCTTTCGAAATGTACAATATTTAAAAGCAACTTTCCCCCAAAGTAATCTGATGTCCTTTGTATATCTGTTGTACATTTAATTCATAGTATTTTGTGGTTTTTTAAAGCTAATTGCCGTTAATATTATTATAAAAGTTTTATATAATAAAGATTTGGTGTTTTGTGTCCAGTGGGCTTCCACATTCTTGAATGAAAAGTGTCCACATTTTATCATTTGCTTATTTCATTTCCTTTTAATAATTTTGAACTGAATGTTTATGAGTTAGGTCTGAAAACAATAGAATTTCAGTTTGATCGCTGTAAAGCCCGTTCACACAGCTTGCTGTTGCCATGCACGTTTGTGTATCTTTACCATGTCAGAGCACTAGATCTGATTTTAGCTTTTTTGAAATTGTAAAAGCAATGCATATTTAGTCTTCAAAATTCAGGCATTGAAATATGTATCAAAGTGCATGTGCTTACCGGTCGGTCATCCTCTCTCCAGATACAACCTGTCAATAATTAAGTACATGTTTCTCCACTTACTGTTGGAATGACTACTAAGAAAATTTTTGAATTAGAACCCCCAGTTGTATAGCCACATATTTTGGTCTCCATATCAAGGTATAAGTTCTCCTTGCTACTTACCTTAACATCATGATTTTTCCACATCTGCTTTGTCAGCCTCTTACTTGTGCCTATTAATTAATCAGTGCCTATTTTGAGGGATAACTACACTGCTCTCCTATGTGTGTTTTAAATGTTATTGCTCAGTATGGGTCAAATAAAAGGATATTTAATCTGTGGTACCTTCACGTTAAAAGTGGTGAAGTAATTTTTAAAGGGCTCTTGGCTGGTGGAGTAGACTGATGAGTGAAAGAGGTGCAATGGATACTAGGCTGATTGGCCTGTGCCACTTTTCTGCCTCTGAGAGCCACTGTGCGGTTATGATGGTTCATGTACAAATATTCAGAACTAGTGCGTAAGTACTCGTGATCACATTGCCTGTTTAATTTCAAGTGTTTCATGTTTGTTATATTTTATGTAAAAGTCAGTATTTTCTACACTCTGAGCTTAAAATATAACTCCAGTCTACCTATTAGTGCATTTGAAGTGATTAGACAGCCTATCTAACTGAGCAAATTTTGCTAGAGGCAAAAAGCATTGCTTAACAGGATGAGAGGCACAACTGCATTTCTGTTGCTCCTTCAATAGTCTGGAAATGAAGGCATGTGAGATTGAAGGGATCCATTTTACATTCATTAAAATCTTCTACCATAGGGGCTGGGCACAGTGGCACATGGCTGTAATCCTAGCACTTTGGGAGGCTGAAGCAGGAGCATTGCTTGAGCCCAGAAGTTTGAGGTTGCAGTGAGCTATGATAATGCCACTGCACTCCAACCAGGGCAACAGAGCAAGACCCTGTCTCAAAAAAAAAAGTGTTTTTCTATAAACAATGAAATAAGTAAATAACTCCATCATAGGTATACATGAAAACCCTCAGTGGTTTATCACTGCAATATTGATTTCTGAGTTTTTAAGTAGTGCTTTAAGTTAGATCGTGTTTTTAAAATCTTTAATTTTGAAATAGTCTTTATTGGCTTTATAGAAATTTGCAAGAATAATGGAGAACTTTTAATCCTTTATTCAGATTCACCGATTTTTAACATTTTGTCATTTAAAAAATTTTATATACATATATGTATATGTTATATACATACATGTATATTCATATCAAACATGTGAACACATAATTTGTTTTTCAGTCTTTTGCGAATAGGTTGCAATGTAGTGTTCTTTTATTCTTTAATACTTCAGTATACATTCCCCAGGAACAAGGACATTCTCTTCCATAACCACAGTACAATTTACAGTCCATTTTCCAATTTGTCAATTGTCCCAATAGTTTCCTTACATAGCATGATTTTTCCCTCTAGTCTAGGATCAAGTCCAGAATTTAATTTTATTTTTTGAATGTGTAGATTAACATGCTTCCTAAAGTCTAAACCATTCAAATGTGCTCTCAAATATCATTTCCTTCTCTATCCCTTTCACCTCTTTCTGCCCTACCCATTCTGGGTAACCAATTACATTTTTGTTTATTCTTTCTGAATTTCTTTTTGCCAAAATCAGATTTGTTTTTTTTTTTTCATTTCCCTTTCTGTCTTACATAAAAGATTTTTTCCTATATATACTGTTTTGTCTGAACATTATGTCCTGGAAATGACTTTATGTCATTTTATAGAGATCTTCTTTACTTTATTCTATCTTCATGGTACTCCCTTGAGTTTAAATACCATAGTTTATTCCACCATTCTCCTATATTTGTGCATTTTGGTAGTTTCAGTATTTATAATTACTGCAATACTAACCTTGTGTGTTAGTATTTTCATATTTTTGGAAGTCTTACCTTCAGAGTAAATTCCTAGAAGTGTGATTGTTGCATAAAAGAGTAAGTGTGCATGTAGTTTTGTTAATATTGCCAAATTCTTTTCTATTGAGGTTGTGGCATTTTGTATACCCACCAACGATGTGTGAAACTGCCTATTCCTCCATAGCCTCACCATCAGAATCGAACTTTTGATTCTTTGCTGAACTGATGGATAAGAAATGGTATCTCAGTGTAGTTCTATTATGAATGAAGTTGAACTTGTAAGAAGCTGTTGAAGGGCCATTTTTACATCCATTTTTGGTTAATTGCTTGTTCATGTATTTAGTTTATTTTTCTAGGATGTTTGGTCCCTTTCTTCTCTATATAAAAAAAAATTTTTAGTATTATGGATATTAGCCCTTTGTCTACAATATATTGCAATTTTTTTCCGGTTGTTTATATTTTGCTTTTTTCTTAAAGTGTTTTTTGCAATGCAAGTTTTGAATGTAGTCAAATTTATCTTTTTTAAAATCTGGACTTAACATGTTGTTTTAGTTGTGTAAATGGTATCCTATTGAATAGTTCTGTTGATGAACAGAATTTTTTTATGATTTCATAATTGGACTTGATGAAGTCCAATTTATCAGTGATTAAGGCTTAATGGTTTTGTGTCCTGTTTGAGAAAACTATTCCCTACCCTAAGGCCATGAAGATTCTTCCCTATTATCTTTCAGAACCGCATGTTTTGCCTTTCATGTTTAACTCTACAGTCCAGCTGGAAATTGATTTCTATGCTCCTAATTGCTACTGGGCTATATTTTTCTAGTTTTCTTTTGTTTCCGTTGTGTGCTTTGTTTCAAATCAGATCCTCAGACCATGAAAGGATAATTAACTATGATATTTAAGCCATTTGATTAATATTTCATCTTTCAGAGGGGGAATGATGATTAAAGTGTTATTATTTTTTAACAATACCAAGTAAAAATTTTGTTAAGGGTATTTCTAGAAAACATCACTGGATCTGCAACTCATTTTCACAGGATGTAAGCAATAGCTATCACTGATCTTACACTCCTGAAAAATGCTTTTAATAAGCATTTAATAAGCAATTTTTAAATTGCCGTTTGAGTTCATTAATTTTGAGCACCAGAAAAGTTATCTTTTTTCATATTAATTTTACATTGACTTCTGTTTCATAAGGTGCTATGAAATGCACATGCTATGATAAAGACAAATTCTAGCAATTACAGTTGAAATTTTAGCTTGCTGGCAGTGGAACCATGGAAGGTTGTGGTGTTTGAAATATAGTGATCATACCTTTCAGAGGAAAAATCTGTATATGATAAAGTAAACATGTAGGATCTGAAAGTAAGAGATCTTGACCCACCAGTTAAGACTATTCCCCAAAATCGCATAAGGATATTATAAAAGCCTGAAATTAAGAGCAGAGTAATCAAAATTGTGTGAGGAAAATGGACCACACCATATATACTAATACCTAGCAGTTTAATTGCTAAATAAAAATTCTTAACAGCAAATAACTTCTGGCAAGCCTGTGGACTCCCAGCCTGGGTTCACCTCTACCACACACGGCCTTTTATCACACGATGCTGTAACTCTTGACACTGCCTTTCCTATTAGACCGAGTTTCCTTAAGGGCAAGTGTGGCTCCCCCGCTTTTTTTTCTTTTCCAACAACTTCAGTTGCTTTTAATCTTTTCCTTTTTAAAACCAAGCCTAGCATGGTAGCTGGCACAGAGTAGGCTCTTACTAAACACTTAATGCGTGAATATGTGAAGACACAAATAGATTTCATTAAAATAAATTCCAAAGCACTCACAGAAATAAAGCAGAGCTATTAATTTCACCATCACTCCTTAACGATGGAAATACCTCTCCTAAGCACAAATGGCTGTGTTCTGCAGTAGAGTTATAGAGCCTAAATTACAAAGCCAACAACAGTCCAATTTCCTCTGCCAGAGACCTTACATGTAACCAAAATTGCCACCTAGGTCAGGTTGGCTCAGTTGGCTGGTTAGACCAGTGACCCATCTCTGACAGTGACAACAGTAAGGAACCTGTTATGGGTAAAGATTGACTGTTCTCCTCTGTCAACTACTGGCTTTTTTTTTTTTTTTCTGAGTATAAATGGTATTTGTGAAAAAATTGAAAATACAAAACATGAAAAAAGTCACAATCCTATTAACATTTTAGTTTGCTTCTTTTAACTCTTTATATAACTAAAATGAACTGTTATCCATTTCATGTCCTGCTTGTATTATTCTGAGAGCATTTTCTATATTACTAAATTTTTCTCAAAAACATCCATTTTAATGGCTTCAGAATATTTTGTCCTCTTGGAATACCACAGTATATTTTTCACTAAAATAATACTTGGTGAAATCTTTTTATGTAAGTATTTTTAGACTTTTTATATGGAGATATGGTATAATAAACATACATGTATCCATCACCCAGTTTCAATCTATTTAAAATAAACTGGTCCAGATTATTTTGAAACAAAATTCAGACGTTGTATCATTTAATTTTTATGTGTGTATTATATACAACAAGGACTTTTTAAAAATCAAATATCCTGTCAGTTATACATACATTAATCTTTGTCCACATTTCTGACTACCTCCTTAGGCTAGGATGCAGTCCAAAAAATGGAATTTCAGATAAAGGAGACAAAAATGTTTTGAGAATATGACAATTTTGCCAGATTTCTTTGCAGAAAGGATATATCCATTTATACTTCCACCAGCAATGTGATAGCACCTCTTCCAATGCACCCTAACCAACACCTAGTCATTTTATTTGATTTTGTGAAATGCATCATAAAAGTTTTCTTCCATTGATTCTCGGTTTTAACAATCTTCTTCATCCGGAAGTAATGATAAGATTGTTGGTCAGTCAGACTTGGGCTTCAATCCTTACAGCTGTGTGATTTACGCAACTCAGTCTGAATATCTGCTTCCTTATTCAGTGGATAAAAATATGTACCTTACAGAGTTTTGTGGTGATTAGACGCAATGATGTTTATAAAGTGATTAACATGGTCCTGGCACATAAAACCTCCCTTGGTTCCATTGCCAGCAAGCTAAAATTGCAACTGTAATTGCTAGAATTTGTCTTTATCATAGCATGAACTTTGAAATAGAAGCCAGTATAAAATTAATATGAAAAAAACAACATTTTCTGGTGTTCAGAATTAATAGCCTCAAATTGATAATTAAAAAAAATCTTACTAAAGCATTTTCAAAAGAATGTAAGGTCAATGGTGGCTATTGCTTATATACTGCAAAAATTAGTTGCAGATCTGGCGATGTTTTCTAGAAATAGTATTAATAAAATTTTTACTTGGTATTGTTGCTATTTAAAAAGCCCCACTTTAATCATTGCTTCCCCTCTATAAAATGCAGTCTTAATTAAACGGCTTAAATATCAGGATTAGTTATCCTTTTTTACATTCTGAGGATCTGATTTGAAACAAAGCACACAGCAGAAATAAAAAAAAGTAGGGGGGGGAAGCGCAATAGCAATAAAGAGAATTAGAACTGGTGCTAAGACTTGTGCTAATAAAGAATTAGAACTGGTGCTAAGACTTGTGACTCAACCTATAGAATTACAGATCTCCTTGAAACAATTTCATGGCTGTACCTATCAGAGGAACTGTATCTTCTTCCTTTTGCCCCCTCCAAGTTCTAATGAAGAAATTCTCATTTTAAGTGGTTAACCAGCAACAGAACCAGAAATGGTTATTTTCACTGAATGTAGATTTTATATTGTGTCTAGAAGATGGATGTTTATATAATTTTAAATGATATGTCTCAGGAACTTACTAGACAGATAAAGCGGTATTCAAAGAAATGAAGATTTGCACCCCAAGTTGTCTGATTCCAAAGTCAACATCACTACCACAATACTGCCTGTTTTCCCTGGCCAGATACTATGCTAGGCTATCGGTGATCACATTAGGAATTAGGTAATTCCTGGCCTGGAAGAGCTGGCAGTTTCATGGGAAAGACGTGTAGCAAATAGACAACAACAAAGAAGATACAACATCCAAGAATAAACCATATGTCATGGGAGCACTTTTAAATGAGTAGGCTTGGAGACCCTGACTCTGCTTGTTCTGGAGTTGTGGCAGTCAAGGGGGTCAAAGTTTTCAGAGAAGGGAAAATATTTGAGCTGAATCTTGAAAAATGATTAGGCATTTTTCTGGCCCTAGGGTGGTAGGGAAGATGATTCTAGGCAGAGAAACAGTATTTTCAAATACTTAGTGTCATGAAATTGGTGAGGTATGAGATGACCCCAAGATTCTAACTGGTAGACAAGTGAACAGGAAAAAGAGCAAGTGTAAGAAAGGGAAGAGGGGGGTATGATGAGTTGATTTGGAGCTGGTTGGATTTTAAGTGTGTGGGGATGTTCCTGATGAAAATGTTCCTTCAACAGTGAATATATAATATAGGTCTGGAACTTTCGACAGAGATGGTAAGTAGAGATACAGATCTTGGAGTCATTGGTGAGGCATGGCTGGTTAAACTACTGAAGGTGGCTGAGATCACCCAGAGGAACATTTAATTCAAGAGGAGCGACAATGGAGGCAAGTACCCTGGAGCCTGGCACTTTACCTAGCAATCCTATGGCACAACGAATGCTACCATTCATATTATGGGTTAAATGAGTTATTGTGAGTTGGCTCAAGTCCCTAGCCACCATTGTAAAAGTTGCTAGGTCGAGGTGCAGAATAACTTCAAGCAATTTAATTTGGGGCCACAGACTGTAAGTTGGAGTTTGGTTGTACTTCTTTTTACTTATCCTAAATATACCTTTTTAGTCTGTGATTCCAGTGTACTGGAACTTGGAAAGCAGTTCTGGTTTAGCCTGTTCACACGCTTTGTGTTTTTATTGCATTTGAACATATCTTCAGCCGTACTTGATACTTCAAGGCCTACTTGGTTCATTTGTAATTCAAGTATGATAACATCCAACTCGTGCAGTTAAACAAACAAACTGAGTGACTATTGTGTGCCTGGCACTGTACTAAGTATTCTTTCTTCCCTTCTGCCACCGTGATTAGTACCAGAAGGGAATTGTGAGTGTGGTGAGTTTTTAACTCAGTAGGGCCTTCACAGGAAACAAGATTGATGATAAAGGGGCATTGCTTGTGGTGTCAGGAATATTGATGTCGTGGGGTTCTCAAACCCTCTTTCCAAGTCTGTGTGATATTATTGCAGTAGTCTCCCTTTATCTGTGGTTTCCCTTCCCACAGTTTTAGTTATCTGCAGTCAACTGCAATTCAAAAATATTAAATGGAAAATTCCAGAAATAAACAATTCATAAGTTTTAAAGTGTGCACTGAATAGCATCATGAAATCTCATGCCAGCCTGTTCCACCTGCCTGGCAGGCGAATCATTTTGTCCAGCATATCTGTGCTGTAGACACTAAGTGCCCGTTAGTCACTCAGTAGCCATACAGGTTACCAGATCGACTGTTGCAGTATTGCAGTGCTTATGTTCAAGTCACCTTTACTGTACTTAATAATGGGCTCAAAGCTCAAGAGTGGTGATGCTGGCTATTTGGATGAGCCAATAAGAAGCTGTAAAGTACTTCCTTTAAATGAAAAGGTGGAAGTTTTCGACTTAATACGGAAAGCAAAAAAAAAAAAAAAATCATATGCTGAGGTTGCTGAGATCTGTGGTATGAACGAATTTTCTATCTGTGAAATCATAAAGAAGGAAAAAGAAATTCACCCATAGTATACATAGGGTTTGGTACTATGCGCAGTTTCAAGCATCCACGTGGGGTCTTGGAATGTATCCCCTGTGGATAAGGAGAGACTACTGTTTTCTATAATTCTTTGTCTTGTTGTTATTAAAGTACTTTTGAAATGGTTTACTATTTTTTGTTTGTTTGTTTCAAGTCCATTTGAGAGAGTTAAACACTAAACTCTTTGCTCTTTGGCATGTTTAATACGTTTGACTATTATTAGAGATGTCGAAATATAATTACTATTTGGCACATACTGACTACACACAGTGTCCTTGGTTCTATTCAGAATGTACAAAAGAAAGAGCTGGTTCATTCTGTAAGAGCTGCTTGTGTCGTCCCATAACTCCTTAGTAAGAACAATGGTAATTTACAAGACCAATAAAGATTCAGAGGAAAGAACTTCTTTTAGTAACTTAGCCTTACTGTGGGGTAAGGTGAGGGGATGTTCTAACAAGTCATTAAAGACTGGGTTGTTCCAGAAGTTCAGGGTAAGTTGGGGCAGTGGTGCTTGGTTGGCTCAGTGGGCTCGGGAGGCCCAGGCCTGGCCAAGTAGAGAGCCGAATGCCTGGGAACGAGGACGAGGAAGTCACTCTAGACTCAATGCCTTGCCTTGGATTTTGTCAGGACCCCCTACTCCTTCAGACCGCAGCAGTCCAACTCCCAACTGCCGGCACCGGCATTTATTTGCCTGAGGGAGACCTTCTTTTGCCTCTGGAGCCCCCTTTGGCTGCCTACTTGCAGGCCTGAAGCTCAGGAGAATTAACACACCCCAAGAAGAAGCCTTCAACCAATGATTGGCAGGAGTTGGTGTATAGACACCCCAGCTCTGTTGCCCACTGGCTTAGCTGGTTCATGTGTATGCTTCACACTGGCCTTCCCAGCAGCATGAAGTCCCAGTAGCCCACAGTGGTAGCTGGCTTGACATTTCAGTGGCTGCCTTCCCTTTCTTGTGTTACTTCTCCGCTTCCCTATCAGTGTTTGCCTTCACTTCCCAAATAAACCCTTGCACTGGAATCTCTGTCTCAGGATATGCTTCTGGGGAAAGCTAAAAACTAAAACACCTCACCTCCTGTTTCAGAGAGAAGGTTTCAGGCACCTGGCGTGGATACCCTAACACCTACAAGGTGGGCATGATGAGCAAGGACAAAGCAAAGGCATTAGTTAGATGGCCTAGGAAGACGGACATTGGACGGACACTGCCTACCTGTGGCTTATTTCTCTGTGCCTGAAGCTCACAAGTCCTCTTCTGCCCATATACTCTTTCTCAACACTGGGAACAATTCGATTGACTAGGATTCTATTTTCTAAGGTACCATCATGTCCAGCCTTGCCTCTCTGAGATGGTGCCAAGCTGTCTTGATGGCAAATCAAGTCTGCCCAAGCTCCTGAGTTATGTGTTTACAGGCAGGCTCTTGATTTATATCCTGTAGCTAAATATCTATTATTTCATCTGCCTGGCACCCTGTCCCTTCTCCTGGGATCAGTCACATAATCCCCTATTTCAGCCACTTAATCCTGTGCGCACTGCCAAGTCAGTCAGCAGAACTGAGGGACATCTCGCCATCCTTTCCCCAGACGTGGCTGAAGAGTGAATGTGGAGTGAAAAACTGGAGACAAGAACTTGCTGATAAAATAATAGAGAAAGAAAGACTAAAAGCTCTAGGAGGGGTTGCGGTCAAAGGAGAATTTTGTGCTTTTTGTTTGACCTCAATGTGGCTGAAAACTTGCATCCTTGATTCCGCCCTCCAATTTCTATCAACCTTGTTCCTCCTCCTGCACCTGGACTCAGGTCTCACCTCCATTCCTGGATCACTTGAGCAGTCTTCAAACCCCTGCCTCAAGCTACAGCCTCTCTGTTCTCCACTCAGATGCTAGAGCGTTCTTTCTAAAATGCAAACCTGATCATGTCAGTCTCTACCCAAAGCCCTTCCATGAATTCCCACTGCCCTCAGGAAATTGTTCAAATCCTTGGCATGACCTCTGAGGCCCTCTTGTTCAGGGCCCTGCCTGCCTCTCCAGCCTCTCCCCCCACTTCTGTCCTTGTGTAACATACCCAAGCTACTCCATACTCCTGCAGTTGTTGAAGGTGCCATTATCATGCTCACCTCCACGTCTGTGGATGTACTAGGACTCCACCCTTACGTTGTACTCCCTCTTCTTCCCTCTGCCGCCTCCTCCACGACCTGTCTCCTGCTGGTCCTTTAGGACTGAGTTGAAGTGTCACCTACTCAAGAACACTTTTCTGAGTCTTTCCAATCTGGATAAGTGCACCTCGTATTTTACTATGGTGACACTTATCAAACGACTTTCTAATCGTTTATCAATAGGAGAGCTTGACCTGTGTCCCTGGAGTTCAAGAGGGCACAGAAGCTGATGCCTAACGTACCTGGAAAAGTTTTCACCTGGGAGGTGACAGGAGCTTCCCCTCATGGCCCAGTAAAAAAGAGGACTTTGGTAGGAGGGGTCTGTCCTCCAGGGTTTGGGTGAGACAAAGGTGCAGGCTCTGCCCTGGCCCAAGTGGGCACCTCAGAAGATACCTGGGCTTCAGTCGTTGTTTGGGTCCCAGCACAAGGACACTACTTTGCTGGGTGGGATGACACAGTAAAGTCTACATGGCGTTTACCATCGGAATGGGAGTGAGGGGGCGCTCGCAAGTAGTCAACCAATTATTGCATCTCTTGCACCAGAGAGCAATACGGTGGGAGATCTGTACAGGGGTCTCTGAAAACCCCATATTTAGGAAAAGAAAAGCTTTTAACCAAGGCCAAAGAAGTTAAATAGCTTTCCCAAGATTTCACGGCTAGGAAGTGACTATGCTGGAATTAGACCCTGATTCCAGAGCCCACGGTCTAACTGCAGGCTCAGGCAGGTGAGTGGCAGAGGAGAGGTGACTGGGGGAGTTTTTCACAGTGAGGGTGAAAACAGGTCACCAAGACACCAAGGTCTCCTGGGGAAGTAGGTGGGGAAGGAAAAACAGCGTGGGTCGTAATATCTCTTAAGGATACGGCTTCACAAACTTCCACGGCCACGTAGCTAAGCTCCTATTTCCTTTGTTTCTTTGATCCTGTCAGAACTGCTTTGAACAATTTCCTTGGAAGACAAAGCTCCCCACATCGCGTTCCTGGGCGCTGTTAAAGAAATAGCAAGCCTTTAATAAGCCCGCCAGCACGTCGGAAATCTGGATACCCCGGGGGCTTGTGAACCCCCTATTTCACTGTTTGCCTTGTTCCCGGAACCGCCAAGACTCAGTGATCCACCTCAGTATTGAAACTGTGCCAAGGCTAAAGCTCAGATGGAAACAAATGGAATTTATCCTTGTCACTGAACACGGAGACCCAGGCAGACCCAGTCTTGGCAGTATGACCCCGCATAGTCGAACTCGCCCCGTGGGCATCTTCCACCTGCCTGCCGGCTTCCTTCACAAGAGACTAAGGAGAAAGCGAACGTGTGCGCGCGGTGGAGGAGCCCTGCAAGCCCCCGCAGGAGTTCAAGCTGGAGCGGGAGGCGGCCGGGCCCTGCGGGGGGAGCCGGAGCGCGTCGCCGCCGCCGCGCTGCCCAGGGCGCAGAGGCGCTCGCTAGCAGCCCGGTGGGGGCAGAGATACAAAAGCGCTCAAACCAACGCGGAGCGAGCGCGCCGACCGAGGGCTGCTGGCTGCGCGCCGCGCTCGGCGGGGCCGGGGCTCGTGTCACCCGGGACGGCGGAGCGGCGGCTCCTGCAAAATGGTCCCTCACTTCTTGCTGCTCTGCCTCCTGCCCTTGGCGCGAGCCACCGAGCGCCCCGAGGGCCCGGCGGACGAGCAGAGCCCGGAGGCGGCCCTGGCCGTGCCCAACGCCTCGCACTTCTTCTCCTGGAACAACTACAGCTTCTCCGACTGGCAGAACTTTGCGGGCAGGAGGCGCTATGGGGCCGAGTCCCAGAACCCCACAGTGAAAGCCCTGCTCATCGTGGCTTACTCCTTCATCATCATCTTCTCGCTCTTCGGCAACGTCCTGGTCTGTCATGTCATCTTCAAGAACCAGCGAATGCACTCGGCCACCAGCCTCTTCATCGTCAACCTGGCGGTCGCCGACATCATGATCACGCTGCTCAACACTCCCTTCACGCTGGTAGGGCCGGCAGGCTCCCCCGCCCCGCTGCCTCAGTCTCCCTCTCTTCGCTCAATCCCCTGTCACTCTCGTCTCTCTCCATGGGCTCTCCCTCCCTCCGCCGCAGTTTCTCTTCCTCCTCCTCCTTTCTGTCTCCTCTGCCTGTCTTCCTCCCGCCTTAGTCTCTTTTCTCTCTTGCTTTCTCACCTCCAGTTTCTCATCTCCCAACTCCCTCCTGTTTTTCTTAGTCTTTCTGTCAGTCTCCATCTCTCTCTGAGGTCTATCTTTCTTCTTTGTCACTATTTCTTTTTCTGTCTTTGTGTTTCTCTGTTTGTCTACTTCTATCTCCGCACCGCTCATCTCTTTTTCTCCTGTCAGTGCCTCTGTGTTTTGTGTTTCTGTCATCGCCCTCCCTGATTTCTCTCTCCTCACCTCCAAGCCAGAGCTGCTGCTGCGAATGGCACTGGGTCAATGATTTGAGAGCCTGCAGCCGGCTGTAACAAATGCCCATTTCCTGTTTAATTTCAGCAGGCATGGGTTTGCTTGATAATTGAGCAGTAAATCGAAGTCCCCGAAATGTCAGCAGAGATTATTAGGTCACCTCCCCACCCTCTGAAGTGCAGCCTATTAAATGCCCACCCCCTACCCACGGGATGCTGCTTTGCGCTACAACTGAAATATCAGACAAACGCTGACTGTTAATGGAAGCTTAAGTGCATTTCCCTGACCGCTTATTTAAAGTGCATTTCCCTTCTGTGGTTTGACAATGAGGCTGTGGGTGAGGTCTGTGTTGGGGAATGAATGAGGGTGAGGTGGGCTTGGGCCCCAGATCTGGGCAGGCCAGGGGCATTTGTAAATGCGTGGTTAACTGGCTTCCTTCTCAAGCCCTGGATACTTGGCATTCGTGGTCATTTCTCTCCATCTGGGACCCGAGAGTGTGGCTCTCATGGATGATTTGGGGGTCAGGGTGATGACTGAGCAATTGTAATGACAGTTATACCGCACGTTTCTGTAGTGTGTTATATTTTTCAATTTATGGAATAACTACTATTATTTGAGTTATTACCAAAGCACTTTCTGTTTATCCCTCTCCATCTCTGTACCTCTCTGTCTCTCTCTCTCCCAAACACACACACAAACGCACACAACCAGAAATAATGCACAAGCAAAAAGAAGAGGATGAACCCCCATAAGTCCAACAACCGGTGTGAACATCCTTCCAAGCCTTACATTTAAAAAGTATTCTCACCTTCTCTCTCTCATCCTCACTGATGAGAACATTGCTCACACTTTGCAGATGAGGAAACTAAGGCACAGAGAGGTTCAATCCCTTATCCAAGGCTACCTGGCTAGTAATTGGCAGAGCCAGGATGAGAATTACATCTCCTAACTCCAATCCAGAGGTCTTTCCACTGGGAGTGGAGGGTACTTTTGCAGCATGCTTAGCTTCTATTGCTCCAAATCTGGACTTTTCCTTTGCTCCTTCCAGCCTCTGTCTAACCTATTGATGGCCACTCGGGGTCCCCTCAACACGAGCCAAGACCAGGGGCTTTCACATACTCCCCCTCCTCCCTGGCTGTCTTGAAGCACAAGACAGCAGCCTTTCTGGCTCCCCTTGGCTCCTCCCTTGGTTTCTGACCTGAGAACCTGCAATGGTGGGTTGAGCTGGGCCACCCAGTTGGGAATCGGAAGGCCACAGGTCATGATGGTCTTCGTGCTGCTTCCCAAAACCAGGATGCAAGGCTAGATCTGCAGCCGACACGGGAAGGGGTGGAGAGGCCCCAGACTTCATGCCAGCTAAGAACCAGAGGATCTTCTGTGAGAGAGGGGGTGTCAAGGTCCTGAGAACCCAGCACCCCTTCATCCCCTCCAGGATGAGGCAAAGCAACTTGGCCTTGAACCTGACCCACAGAATTGCCCCAATCCAAACTCCTATTAGAGCTTACAAGGTGTTGGCAAGTAGGGGGAGGGAAAAAGATGGGGGGAGGGTCTCCCAACTGGGCAAGGTATTCTGCATTCGGCTGGTTGGTGACAGACTCCCTTCCTCCCTGTCTCCCTTCCAATCCACTTCACACACTACAGTCAGCATCAGCTCTGATCGTGGAGAGAAAAGCACACAATTGCCTGCAATTCCTGTGATAAAGATATACCCAGAATGTGGTGGAGCCTGGAGGAGGGAGTCTTTCATTCTGACCTACCAGAGTCCCATGAGAGAGTCAAAGGAGACTTTACAAAGAATATGACATTTCGATGGGACCTTGTTGAGCAGGTTGAGCAGATCTAGCCTTGCATCCTGGTTTTGGGAAGCAGCACGAAGACCATCATGACCTGTGGCCTTCCGATTCCCAACTGAGTGGCCCAGCTCAACCCACCATTGCAGGTTCTCAGGTCAGAAACCAAGGGAGGAGCCAAGGGGAGCCAGAAAGGCTTCTGTCTTGTGCTTCAAGACAGCCAGGGAGGAGGGGGAGTATGTGAAAGCCCCTGGTCTTGGCTCGTGTTGAGGGGACCCCGAGTGGCCATCAATAGGTTAGACAGAGGCTGGAAGGAGCAAAGGAAAAGTCCAGATTTGGAGCAATAGAAGCTAAGCATGCTGCAAAAGTACCCTCCACTCCCAGTGGAAACCTTGTCAAGATGAATGCTTAGTGCAGACAGAGGGACCATGGAGAACAAAGGCAAGGGGGCATCAAAGTTCACGGTGTGTTGAGGGAACTTTGAGTGGCTCAGTGTAGCTGGGGCAACATAGCAGAGATAAGATGCCCAGCAGAGGAGCATGCAGGGGAGGGAGATGGGGAATGGGCCAGAAAGGATGCTGGGCCAGGTTGAGAATGGGCCTGGGCACCGTAGAGCATGTGGCGCTGTCCTGTGAGCCAGGATGATTCTTGGCAGGAGGGTGACAGCAATCTGATTTTGGTTAAGAAAAATGCTGTCAGCAGTGTGAAGGCTGAATTACAAGGGGACAAACCCGGGGAGCAGGGAAAGCTGTTAGGAGGCTGTATCAGCCCAGGTGAGAGATGATGGGGTCCCCACGAGGGCTGTGGCCTTGGCACTGAAGAAGAGGAAATGGATTTGAAAACCATGGAGAGGCAGAACTGGTTGGATTTGGTAATTCACTGAATGTGAGGGGTAAGAAGTAGGAGTAGCTGAAGATTTCTAGCTCTGTAATATTACTGGACTGCTCAAAAGGGCTCAAAAGGGCTCCTCCCTGCCTGGCCAAAAGAGAGTAAAGTCCCTGGGGTCTGCTGTCCCAGTTTAAATACCTGGTTAGTCTACCTGGTAGACTCTCGTCCACACACTCCAGCCAAATCAATCCGCTCCTTAGTCCCCAAGCAGGTCCTGGGATTTCTGATCCAGTGCCCATATCTTATTCTCATCTCCCCATGTGCACATCCTTCCTCACTTCCAATGTCCCATATGTTGTGATAATGGCAGTTTACAGTGTTAAGTACTTGCCATGTACTAGGCACTGTTGTACCTGCTTTACGTGTGTTACCTATCTTATTTGGTTTTCATAACAAACATGTGAAAAGGTTAGCCCCATTTTACAGATGAGGAAAGTGAGGCTCAGAGCTGTCCAAGGTGACAGCTATCAGTGGCAACACTGTGCTGTCAATCACTACACTATACTCTTTCCGTTGGGCTGACTTGCCCTATTTCTATCTCAATCATCTCTCTGCCTCTGCCCACCCCCATCCCTACCTGGTGGCCCCATCGCCCTTTGTCTGGGCCTCTGTAGAGCACTGACACTTTCTGTCTTGCATTCGAGTTATCTGAGCTCTTCTCTGCCCAGACTGAAAGCTCCTTAATCAGAATGGGTGCTCGGTCTGTCTCAGGCACGGGACATTACTCACAGGAGCTCAAGTACTAATTGAGCGAGCAAATAGCCCTGGATGAAATGGGATGAAGGCTATGCCTGCTCCCAGGCCCTCCACTGTTCTGGGAGCTTGTCATCTCTCCCTGCCACACCTCTCCAGGCCCCTTGATCTCCTTCCCTGATGATAAGTTGCAAGGTCACTTTAGCCAAGATGTGCTAGCACAGCCCACATGCTTTTCAGATGTAACTTTTCAGATGTGTCTCCTCCACTAGCCTGAAATTGTATGGGCCAAGAATTAATTTTATTATTACATGTAAAAATAGATATTATTTCTTTCTAACAATCTTCCAGACACTGTGTTCCACCCTTTATAGACTTAAAAAAAATTTAATCCTTACACTAAGTCTATAAGGTAGAGATCTTGAAGCACCACCACCTTTGCAAATGAAGAAACAGGTTCAGAGAGGTCACATATCTTGCCCAAGGCTGCACAGTAAGAAACTATTAGAGGGGGGAAGTCCAACTCCACAGCCCACATCCTTCCCAAGCTTTCCTGGTACCTAACGGGGCCTGGCCCAGAAGCATGATCAAGGTTTGTTGAACTGAATGAATGAGGATGAATTTTGCTGGAGAAAATCATGTTTGACCCACACTTCAGCATTGTAGATGGAAAAAAGGAAGGTGCTGGGAGAGGCCTCTCAAAGGGTATGCGCCTCAGAGACCTCTGATAGGTAGGTGTCACAGTCAAGCTCTGTCTCCTGATCTCTGTGGGCTCCTCTCCAGGTCCGCTTTGTGAACAGCACATGGGTGTTCGGGAAGGGCATGTGCCACGTCAGCCGCTTTGCCCAGTACTGCTCCCTGCATGTCTCAGCACTGACGCTGACGGCCATTGCGGTGGACCGCCACCAGGTGAGCACACCTACCCCCAGTGCTCTGTCCTCCCCTCTCTGCTTTGCTTTCCAGGGCAGTGTAGGGGCTCTCAAGACAGTGTTTCAGCTCAGTTTTCAATGAGTGTGTTTGTCTTCTTATTGTTGAATATGAGCACATAGATTAGAGATATTAAACCATTTGTCCCGATTGTTGCAGAAAGTTATTCCCAGTTTGTTGTTGCAAGGAAGACTCATTTTCTGTCTCAGAAATTAATAAGCTTGCCTGTAGGGGTAGAAAAACAAACCTGGAAAATCACAGATGAAAAGAGAGTGGCAAATGATTGCAGATCAGAGACAAGGCTTCTGAGTGGGAGGTAGATATTCACCGGCCCTGGCTGCTGAGGAGGGAAACAAGCTAGGATGACCAGATGGCAGGAGCAGGCATTGAGGTAGGGCATGGTCCCGGATCAGGAAGGCCCTGCTCGCTGCTCTGGCCCCATCAGAAGCACCTGGGCAATTATGGTGAAGGGAACTGAACAGGACGTAGAAGAGGACGGCTCTATGCCAGGCACCCCGCACCTGCTAACTCAATGAACTCGTGGCCTGTGCTTAGACCTCTGTTGAATCAAGGGATGGGGGCTTAGAAAAGCGTATACATGGCTTTCCCAAGATCACGTGCCGGTGAATGAAGCTGGGATTAGGACTGAGATCTATCTGGCTTCAAACCCAAGCTCTGATCACTAGACCATCCTGCTCTGAGAAAACTCAAAGGAACCTACAAGTCCAGTATTGTAAGAGCCGCCAGGACAAAGAGAAATGAGACTTAACTGAGTAGCACCAAGAGATGCAACAAGGACCAAGGGATAGGAGGCTTCAAACATGCAGATTCAAAGTTACAGTTCAATATGAGGGAGAATTTTCTCATAGAGGTGTCCAGAGGTGGATAAACCTGCCTGAAAGGTAGTGAGTTTCATGTCCCCAGCCATATGTAAGCAAAATGTGCATGACAACTTTATAGGGATGTTTTACAAGAGATTCACGCATCTGATGAGGGATTAGACTAGCCAAACTTTGAGATCTCTTTATCTCTGAAATGCCATAATTTTTGTAAGTGTTAACTCTTTATTTATATTGTAGACGCTTTAGTACAAAGTGTGCATACAAATATTTCCTGCCTTTTCTTAACCTTCTCCCCTAATTCAACAAGAGGGGCTTTGAATCACCTTTACCTGGTCTCTACTCACCCTGGGTAAACCAGTTAACTGAGAGTTGACCCATGGGCTTAGGGTGGGTCTGAGGGATGGGGGTGGGGGGTAAGTCTTGCTCATGTTGGCCACGTTGCTGTGACATATACCCAAACATGGGGTCCTATCCCAAAGCCCACGGAGTCCTTGAGTGGTGTTTAGGGCCTGTGCCCCAGGCTGCCACTCCCTCCAGCAATCTGAACACAGGAGTATGAGGGGCAGACATGGCCAAGTTCATAATGGAGATGCACAGGTCAGCTTCTGAGGCCTTGTCACTTCCTCCCGTAGAACCTTGAAAACATTGGGAGAAAACAAAATCCTCAGGACACAGGCAGAATGTCCCGGGATGGCACCCGGAGGCAGTGGCAGCTTTCTGCCCTCTCCCCCTGACCCTAGAATGCCTTTTTAAAAAAATAATGTTTCTCACCTTAAAAGGAGAATGGTTTTAAACAACCAAATCTTTATTTAAATATTTTAGGAGAATTGATTGACATACAGAGCAATTTCAAGATGGGTTTCAGCCCGAAGCCCATAACATGGCTTTGTTACAGGCGTGTGAAAGCTGGGCCCCACCGTGATTTTAGCAGCAGCTTCCATAAACAGTGCTGTGAGCAAACAAATGAGCATCCATGCAGCTTCTCCCGATAAGTGATGAGAATTTCCTCTCTGTGTCTGTCAGCTCAGGCCCGCTCAGAGCCCTTCATAACCTAAGGGGTCTAGAATCGTGGGAGGATGAGCTCAGGTCCTGAGGAGGTGGAAGCTGACCACAGGCTCGTTCCTGTGCCGGCTTTGCTGTGCTTCTGTGCGAGCAGACCTCCCGGACCCATCCCTAGTTCTCTCCCTGGACCCTGGTTCTGCCTGGGTATGACCAGCAGGAGACATCTGAACTGCCAGGAGTCTGTGAATCCAGACGACCCCCTATTTCCACCCCTGGAGGTGAGCTGTGGGGTGACCCCCGTCCCCAGCAGCTACCTGGTGCAACTCAGGGCCTCAGTAATGAGTGTGAGGGGTGCTTGGCTTTATAAATGGGACCTGCCTTATGTGACGTGTGAGCTGCATCGTCCAGATTTCTCATTTGCCTCAAAACTTCTCCAGCTAGTGATACTGTTTGCCTGTCTTCCAGGTTATTATGCATCCGTTAAAACCCCGGATCTCAATCACAAAGGGTGTCATCTATGTCGCTGTCATCTGGACCATGGCTACGTTCTTTTCACTCCCACATGCTATCTGCCAGAAGTTATTCACCTTCAAGTATAGGTAAGATGAATTCGTAGAGAGCAGCCTGGACCCAGAGGAGCGTGTGCTGAGCCTTCTCCTGAGCCAGGCAGGGACCTGGAGCAGAGGGAAATCTGAGTCCCCAGCGAATCCACGGCGCTCAGAGCAACTAGTACCTGCCTCCCTGAGCTGTTCTTTTTGCCTGGCTCCCATCCTGTTGCCTCCCGGTGCGTGTGTGCTCTGCACTTTCTCTCTTTTCTTCTCAACCACTTTCGCGTCCTCCTTCCCCTTTCCAGTTGGTCTGCAGGGATTGGCGGTAGTTACCGGCTTCTGTCACCAGGGGGCGCGCACTCCCACAGCCCGAGATGGGACTCGCCAAGGCCTTAACATGAGCCAAGTTTAAATTCTCTCACACAAGCTGCAAACAAAATGTGTATGCATGCCCGTGTCTGAGGCAGGCTTCTCTACCTCCCCCATTTCCCCTCAGGTTTCTTTATCATATGCTGTCACTGAACGAGAAATGTCTTTCTTTCAAACACTCCGTTTTTAGCACCTGCAAACTAGTTCATTGAAGGTGATTCCCTCTAGTTTGGGAAGAACTGGGCCTGTGTCTGATTTTGCTGCCTCAGTGATCTCAACACTCAGCTTACTGTCTTCACATTACAAGCCTTCAGCACACATTTATGAATGAATGAGTGAATGAATGATTTTAAAGTGATTGTTGTCATTTCACAGTTGTTTAGACGAGATTCCTTAGAAGCAGGGTCAGACAAAAAGGCAGGTACAAGTGCAAGTGGCCTATTAAGGCAGTGCTGCCAGGAGTGATGGGTAAGGGAGTAGGGAGACAGGACAGGGAAGTGGGGGAGACCAAGGAAGGGAGGCCGGGGAGCTGGGCTTTGTATTCCTCCATCTTCCAGTCGTTGGTTCCAGGCCTTCCTGGGAAAACCAGAAACACCTGGCCACTTATGGTTATTGGTGAATCTGCGGGAAAGGTCTTCAGTGGCCCTAGAGTTGTCCTAGGCACGTAGAAGATCACAGATGCCAACCGTTTCTTTCCGAGCTGGCAGGAGCTGGGGGCTGGTGCTCTAGGCTGGTGAAAGGGATCTGAGAGGACACAGGCAGTGCACAGCCTGCGTCTGCTACAGTTACCCCCTATCCCCCACAAATACACACTTCCACACACTCCTGTGACAAAAGCAAGGTCAAGAGAAACAAGCCCTGAGGTCGATGTCAACTAATTTATGAGGGCTCCCTCCGTGAATTGTAGGGTATTGGAATGAATCACACACCAGACCACCCAAGATTCAGACTCCTCCTTCCTCTGCCTTCACACATGGAGGACTTTTTATTGGCTAACAAAAGCAAAGGGAGTTTTCCCTTTGTGATGGCCACCAGCACATGTAACAAGAGCAACAAACCACACGGATATCCCTAAGAAAGGTGAACAGGACCAGGGTAATTCCATATAAAATAAATATGTGTTGTATGAGTGATTGCAAGACCCATCATTTTTTTCTTTATTCCTTAGTTCCCTTTGGAATGAGTAAGGTAGTACAATGGAGAATTCTAAGATTTCCTCAAGGACGAGTTAGTTTCAGACTAGGAATACCAGGGTTTCATTCATTTATTCAACAAGTATTTATTGGGTCTCTACTATGAACTAGGAATAATACAAGATTAAGAGAGATTCAGGTGCATTCCTTACCTTTATAGAATTCCCAGTCTAGTGGGGGAACCAGAAATGTAGTCAGATAACAAGGCGATCGCATCAAAAGTGCTATATTAGACAGACATGCCAGGAGCCCAAAGGAGGGGGAGCCCAGTGCTCCCACGGATGAAGCCTTTGTGCACTAATGTCTCCTGTCACTTGCTCTTCTCTCTCCCTCCCTTCCTCCTGCCCCCAGTGAGGACACCGTGCGCTCACTCTGCCTGCCCGACTTCCCCGAGCCAGCTGACCTCTTCTGGAAGTACCTGGACTTGGCCACCTTCATCCTGCTTTACATCCTGCCCCTCCTCATCATCTCTGTGGCCTACGCCCGGGTGGCCAAGAAGCTGTGGCTGTGCAATACCATTGGTGACGTGACCACGGAGCAGTACCTCGCCCTGCGGCGCAAAAAGAAAAAGACCATCAAGATGTTGATGCTGGTGGTGGTCCTCTTCGCCCTCTGCTGGTTCCCCCTCAACTGCTACGTCCTCCTCCTGTCCAGCAAGGTCATCCGCACCAACAATGCCCTCTACTTTGCCTTCCACTGGTTTGCCATGAGCAGCACCTGCTACAACCCCTTCATCTACTGCTGGCTGAACGAGAACTTCAGGGTCGAGCTGAAGTCATTACTGAGCATGTGCCAAAGGCCACCCAAGCCTCAGGAGGACAGGCCACCCTCCCCAGTTCCTTCCTTCAGGGTGGCTTGGACAGAGAAGAGCAATGGCCGGAGGGCTCCTCTACTAGCCAATAACCTCTTGCCCTCCTCCCAACTCCAGTCTGGGAAGACAGACCTGTCATCTGTGGAACCCACTGTGGCGATGAGTTAGAGGAGGCTGGCAAAAGGCAGCAGGAGGAGTCTGTCTCCAATTGAGCCTGGGAAAGAGCCAGATCTTCACACAGATCTTCACAGCGCTGGAAGCAGTAGGACTCTTGAGCTCCTAGGAAACCCTGCCCAGCCTCCTAGCCCCATGTGATGTGAAAACTAAAAGGCAGCCAACTAGGCATGTGTATAAATTCCCATCTAAGAAGTGCTGTGAGGCATAGCACCCTGGATCCCTGAGCAAGAGAACTGAGGACAACTTTGGCCCTGACGTGCACTGAGCCAGTCAACTGCCTCCATCTGTCAGGCAGCTGCTGCCTTACAGCCCTTCCTGCCGTTGGGCGTCCCTAAAGGAAGCCTGAGTCATACTGTGGGTACGGCTGACCCAGGTGCCCAGAGCTCTGCTCCAAGCAGGTTCATTGGCCAGTAAAACATTAGCAAGCCAGAGCTGGCATGGAGGTTTCATGCCTCGCTTTCTAAAGTCATTGGACCATGATGAATTACAGGTCTTCAGTGGCCTAGCGCTATCCAGACAAGAAAGGACCAATTTGGATTCCTTAAAGCAAAGAGAAATTATTCTTGTCACTTCGAAAAATTCAGAAAAGCACAAAGAAAAAAATTTAAAAATGACTCCCTTATCCCATCCATTTGTGATAACTTCCATTAACATGCTGTGGATTTATTTGCAACGTTTTCCTTTGTGTGTCTGCACAGCTTTTTTTCATTCTGATTTTCATTTTCCATTTGAATTGTAATGATCAACCAGAAACAGGGGCACAGTAGAGTATTTCTGAGACCCTCCCCAGGAGTAGTGTCCACCAGCAGAGCTGGAGAAGAGGTGAGAGACTGTCACCAAGGTGAAAACTGTGACCACACTGACAGAACTGGCCCTATCTCATAGCCAGTGGTGGGAGTGGCCTGGCGGAAGTACCTTCTCCTCAGACAGCAGCCACCATGATTTGCCAAGGAACAAAACTCAGGCAGGAGGCATAGTTGCTTCTCTCTTGCAATCACGCAAACACAAGAGGTGGTGAAACATTGCTCTGTTTTCACAAGAGATGAGGGAGCAGGCTTTCCAACATGCTAGAAATAATTGTGCTTAGACACCTCATCCTCCCAAGCTGTCTAGACAGGTCATTTCTCTGTGTCGTCTGAATAATGAGTTTTTTTTTTTCACGCCAGTTCCTGAACGAAGACTCGCTGTCAATATCATCCTAGCAGTTCAGGTGTTGCATATGGAATCCTTAAGGAACCTTATTCATTCAGGGCCCAGCTTGCTAGAGAAATCTCATTCCAGAGACAGATTATTTCCATCACCTTCCATCTGGTCCTATGTGACTCACTGTGTCACCCAGATAATTGCTAGTATCACACTGGCTTTAGGTTTCCTTCTAGCCCCAGATAGATCCTGAAAGCAAAGCACGGCTGTGCCACTGAGTAGAAAACTGAGATTTGGGGGAGAAGGAGTCCTAGATTTACTTAAGATCTCTTGGCTAGTAATTGAAACTGAACTTGGTTCCATCTTCTGCTTCCCTATAATGAACCAGGGAGGTTCATTTAGGAAGATGTTTGAAAATTTTCAAGATACAAAATTTTAAAAATGTACCTACTAAATAGTGGGCAAAAAAGTGACTTTCATTGGACTGAGAGAGACTTCTAAGGCCATGGAGACTCCCAAGAGGTATTTTCAGGCCCATTGGCTATGTGCCTGTATTCATTGTCCCTGTGGTGTCAAGAAGTAGCTAATGCTGCCAAAGAAATTCTGTGAACCAGCGTGAGACCAGACAGCAGGGATACAGAAAGCCTGCCCTGCTCCGGAACTCATGGGGAAAGCTTCACTCCTCACTGAGGATGTCTGAAAATACAGATGCTCCTTGACTTATATCTTGGTAAACCCCCCAAGTTGAAAATATTGTAAGTCGAAATGCATTTAATACATCTAACTTACCAAACACTGTAGTTTAGCCTAACCAACCTTAAATGTGCTTAGAACACTTAACATTAGCCTACAGTGGGGCAAAAATCATCTAACACAAGGCTATTTTTTAACAAAGTGTTGACTATCTTGTGAATTATTGAATACTGTACTGACAGTGAAAAACTGAATGGTTGTGTGGGTTCTGGAAGTATGGTTTCTACCAAATGCCCATCACTTTCACACCATCGTAATGTCAAAAATTGTTAAGTCAAACCACCGTTCGTTGGTGACCATATGTATTGCCAAGTCCCAGAGAAACCCTCTCTGGGGGGGCACCCACTGATGGCCCATTAGGTCTGTCCCCTTCCCCTGTTCCCTGTATGCCCAGAGTAAAAGTGATTTGTATTTGTGAATGTGAACTTTATGAAACTTGAGTTGTCCCAGTGTACTGTAAAGAGCTCTTTATCGTGAGTTGCTCCAGTCTCAATAAAATTTATTTTGGGTGTGTGGATTGTGCCTCTTGGACTTGTAATTATGTCATGGCTGGTAACCTTTAAAATGAGGACCAACACAGATTAGACGAAGGGAGCACGAAGGTCATCCACCAACCCCCACATCCTACAGATGAGGAAGCCCAGGCACTGGGACGTCAGTAGCAGTGAGGACCCTCTGTCTCTTCCTCTAGGGTTTCTTCCACTGAGTCTGCTGATAAGTTCCCTCTTTGTGGTCATGAATCTGTGCTTCGTGTCTTAACCTGGGACTCCATCTGTTCCTTGGCCATTCAGGAGGAGGCAGAGCTGCCACTCGGGCCTTGAGAGCAATTCTCCCACTTGGCAGCATGTGGTGGGCTCTGCATTCCCTGTGTGGACCATGATTTCTGCCCGCACTGGGCCTAGGGTCCCACTCTGCTACCAGGTAAGCTGGGTGGGAGCCTTCATTGCATATATAATTACCTCGGTGCCATCCAGAGCCCAGAAAATCGGTTTTAAAGCAATTTCACGGAAGGTTGTAAATGGGGGTAATTTGCTAAGCCTGGAGGAAAATTTGAAAGAAAAATGAAAGGCACAGGAGGAGAGGGAACTGAGATTTGCTGCCACTGTCTGTGTGTGGTACTGTGCTAAATGCTCCGAGCTCATTATCTCATTCACATCACAGCGTCCTCCAAGGTGGATGTTATTATTTCCATATTGCAGATGAGGAAACTGAGGCTCAGCCAATGTAAGTAACGTGCTGAAGATCACGCAGCTAAACTGGGGAAAATGCTATCCTCTTGGAGATTAGGTTCTGAGGTGTGTAACAGAATCTTAATTTTTTTAAATCTAGTATTCTCCAAATTTCCTTGAGTATGAGAACTTTTGGCGGCAAAATCTGTTAACTGTCCTAGAAACTAGTGCTTGAGTTACATAGTTTGGAAAATGCTCAGCTAGATGAACCCAAGGGCCCTTGAAGCTCAGTGGTCAATGGATCTAGTACAGGCAGGATCCATGGCTGCCTTGTGAGCTCAATTCTGATGACAATCGTCTTCCAAAACAGCTTCTAAGTGAAAGTTGCTGATGCTTGCTCGACTAACCATGGCAGATTGCCTGGGCCTAGGCCTCAAGTCCTCAGGCAGCACAGGAAGAATGCAGCTAAACCCTCACTGTGCCCAAGCTTGCTGTGAGGTGTCACCAGGGCCTCTAAGGTGATAGGAGTCCTTCTGGGGTGTCTGGGGCTGGGGAGGAATCTGAGAAGACTTGGGGTCTTGTAACAGCCACTTGGAAAACCTACCTGTCTTAGAGTGTAGCCTGAAGATGGTAGTCAGATGCTACCAGCCTCCTAGTGCTATGGAACTGGCTGTTGGCATCTTGCTTCAGCGTCTCTGGGCATCTCCCCTGCCCCCTACCCCAAACTCTTTCATTTCAAGGAGTAGTTAGGGAAGGAAAAAATAAAATACATGTAATGATGGATGCATTTTGAAAAAAAGACAAACAAAAGTGGTATTTAATGTGAGAAGACCCTGGAGCTCTGTCTCCTTTCTGAGGTTTTGTAACCTCTTTTCCAGAGAATAAGCTATTTGCTATTTCATGGAGACAAAGTGCTTGATTTTAACAGCTCCTTCTCTATTCATGTTTCTAAACCATCAGGGACTCTGTCTTCAAACTGTTCATGAATTTAAGATGCTCGGCTTGAATATGAGGAAGACAAAGGAATCACGAACACAGGATTCAGGATATTGGTGACCTCAGATGGGGGAAAGGCGTGGGTTGGTGTGGGCAAGGGGACAATGTTAGAAATACATAATTGTCCAGGTTCTAGCTCTTGTTTTGGGCAGTGAGTTCATGGGTGCTTATTACATTATTAAAAATAACTAATTGAATAATTAACCAGATAACTAGAAGCAAATCATACATGAGCCAATGTTAAGAGTTAAACCAAGGATTATGGTTAATTCAATTCTACACCCCTGTGGTCTATAAACAAACTAACAGTAAACCAATGGAAATGGAGGCCCAGAGGTCCAGGCCTTCACTTTTCCTCCCTGCGTCCTTCCAATCAAGTTACATATATATAACCTGTATTATACCTGTATTATACCTATACCTGTATTAAAATATGCGAATAAAGTCCACTGCCAAGACAATCAGGACAATTCCATTTCCTTTTCAAAACAGTCTTGTTTTCCTGGAATTAAAACGTATCTCTTTGTTTCTTTGCTTAGTTTTCTATATCACTAATTCTTCCTCAACTTTTACAAATAGTTAAAATCCTTTTGTGACATGGTCACACATGTGAAGTGTCCCGGCAGGCACCCACAACCCTCCCCCCAACCCCACAGACCTCCTGCGCTGTCTGAACTGCTCCGGGCGAGTTACTCTTTTCCTCTGCTCTCACCTGTGTTAGATCTAGTGCAGTTTCCTAGATCCCTGCCTTCCTCTTTGTCTACTCCCTTATTTTGGAAGACCACATCTTCCAGCAGTTTCCTAAGACAAGGTTCATAGGAGCTCACTTCTTTTGAGATCTTGTGTGTCTGAAAATATCCTTAAATTAAACTCATACTTAATTAGCAATAATTAGAATAATAGGCTGAAAAGTACTTTTTCATAGAATTTTGAAGGCATTTGTATTAGTTTTCTATTGCTGCCATAATGAATCACCACAGTCTTAGTGGCATAATCAACACAAATTTATTCTCTTAACAGTTCTGTAGGTAGATTGGAAGTCTGACACAGGTGTCCTGGAGCTAAAATTACGGTGTCAGCAGGACTGCAGTCCCTTCTGTTAGCTCTGCGTAGGAACCATATCCTTTCCTTTTTCAGCTTCTAGGGACCACGCATATTCCATGGCCCTTGGCCCCTTCCTCTGGGCTCAAGCCCCACCACACTGCATCCTTCCAGGCTTCTTCCATAGTCATGTCCCTCTGACTCTCCTCTTCCGTTCCTCCCCCTCCATTTTTTGGGACCTTTGTGATTATACTGGCCCCACTGGGGTAATCCAGGCTACTCTAGCTATCTTAAAGTCGCTGATTAGCCACCTTAAATCCATCTGCAAATTGTTAGTAATTCTCCTTTGCCTGAACATATTCACAGGTGGGGACTGCGATGTGAACATCTCCGGGGGGCCATTATGCTGCCTACCAACATTGCTCCTTTGTCTTCTACTTTCCAGCACTTCTGTTGAGAAACTGGTTGCTTCTCTGATTCCCAGTCCTATGTGTGCGACCTGAGACCCAGGGGTTGTAGGGAGAGGCCAAGCAGGTGAGAGGAATGGGCTTTAATAGGAATCACCATCTCCACACCTTCCGAGCATTTAATGTTGACACCAGCCTCTGTGATTCCTCCAAGGATGTGATTGGTACTGCTTTGGGTTTACTGTTTTCATTGGGAGGAGAAGCTTCAGGGGCTTCCACCTGACACTACTGTAACTGTTCTCAGGTGTAGATCCTGCCAGTTGTTAACTATTCCCACTCTACACTTAAAAACTCAGGAAGTAACCACAGAATAGATTTGTGGTCGCCACGCACCCACGCTCCATGAGTAGGACACAGACCAACCCCTTTCTCATTTGACCTGCTCAAATCCACGGGGTTGATAGGAACTTAAAATGGTGCCTGCTTGGCCACTGCACGGTCTGGAACACCTTTGCTTCATGCCGTGCTGCTAAGCCGATCCTCGCTGCCTTGAAACCCAATGAAATAAGACGACTAATTCCAGATTCCCAGTTCTTGAAAGTCTATAGCCTGCCACCATTTCTAGAACAAATTCTTTATTAATCAGTGTTCTTTGTTGTAGAAAACAGAAGTCATTCTAACTAGTTTACATCTACAAGCAATTTATTACAGGGCATCAGAGAGATTACAAGATTTTCAGGAACACTAGGGAATGAGGTTTGGATGTTTTATGAGCAGAGCCCAAAAGAAATGCCCAGTTATCCTGTGGGACTAAGCTAGAAGAAAACCCATTGCTGCAGCTGGCCATCAGTCAACACTTAGGATAGTAGAGTCTCTGCTGCAGCTGCCACAAATGAATCAATTGCCTCCAACTCAGTGCTCACTAGAAGAGTGCTCTGACCTTCACACAGCCTCTACCTCACATAGCTGACTCCTTCCAAGTCCCTGTGAAGCTGCCTCTTGCCAGAACCTAGGTCCCAAGCTGATCACTAACTGAAAAAGGGCCTGGAATATGTCTCCTCCTTCTCCTTCTCCTTCTCCTTCTCCTTCCCCTTCCCCATCCCCTTCCCCTTCCCCTTCTTGTTTTCTACACTACATTATTCTGTAGCGTAAAAAAACAGTTGGAATTGGTATCAAAGGAATGAGTCTGATCTGTTATAGCAGAGATTCACAGGAAGTAATAGCTCTCAGTCTTTGAAAGTCTAAAAATTACTTCATTATTCCCTCACTCTGGAATAATAGTTAACTGTGCAGAGAATAGCAGACCAACTATTATTTTCCCTTAACACTTTAAGGATATTATTCTATTGTTTCTGGCATCTATTGTTAGTGATAAGGAGTCTGCCATTTGAATATTTTTCCTTTGTAGTTAGTCTTTTAATTTTACCTTATTTTTTATTTTCCAGCTTTATTAAGGTATAATTGACAAATAAAAATTGTATATATTTATGGTGTACAATGTGATGTTTACATATATATTTAGACACATTGTTAAATCATTAAAACAAGCCAATCAGCATACCCATAACCTCATATAATTATTATTTTATTTGTGGGGGAATATTTAATATCTCCTAGCAATTTTCAAGTATAAAATACATTATTATTAACTATAGTCACCATGTTGTGACTCCAGAATGTATTCATCCTATCTAAGAGAAGCTTTGTACCCTTTGACCAACATCCTATGCCCCGTACCTAATTTTTCCTATTACAAACATCTTGTATTGGCATGGTATATTTGTCACAATTAATAAACCAATATTGATACATTACTACTAACTAAAGTCTATACTTTCTTCAGATTTCCTTAGTTTTTACCTAAGGTCCTTTTCACGTTTCAAGATTTCATCCAGGACACCACGTTTCATTTAGTCATATGTGTCAAGCTCCAGACTGTGATGGTTTCTCCGACTCTCCTTGTTTTTGATGAGCTCAACAGGTTTAAGGAGTACTGGTCAGGTATTTTGTAGACTGTCCCTTGACTGGGATTCGTGGGGTGTTTTTCTCATGACTAGATGGGGTTTTGGATTTTGGAGAGAAAGACCATAGAAGTAAAGTGCTGTTCTCATCACATCATGAATTATCAGTATTGATATTAACCTTGATTGCCTGACTGAGGTACTGTTTCTCAGGTTTTTTCATGGTAAAGTTACTACCCTCGCCCCTGGCCCACTTTTCACACTGCACTGTTTGGAAAGAAGTCGCTATGCACGACCCATACTTAAGGACCAGAGTTATGTTTCACTTCCTTGAAGGTGACGTAGCTACATAAATTATTTGGAATTCTGCTGCACAGGACATTTGTTTCTTCTCCCATTTATTTATTTATTTATTTATGCAATCATTTATTTATATCAGTATGGACTCAAGGATATTTATTTTATCCTTGGGTTGTAATCCAATACTACTTATTTTATTTTGCTAATTTTGTTCCAGGTTTGGCCATTAGATCTCTTTTAGTTGGCTCCTGTATCTATTTGACATGCTCCCATCAATGTGGGTTTTCTTTTTTGTTTTGGGGGGATTTTTAGTACTTTCTTACCTTCTGGAGGTACAAGATGTTCCAGGCTCATCTTGTATATTTTCTGCCCTTGTCTTAGAATCAGCTGTTTATGCAAGCAGACTGGTTCCTTTTGTTGGAAGATGATTTTATAAATCAAGATCTGGGTGCTAAGTGTGCCCATTGCTACTGGGGTGTCATTACTTCTAGGACTCCTAAGCTGGCAAAGCAGGGAAATATATACATATAGACTAATTTGTATATATATACACGTATCTGAAATATTTCTATATGTAACCATCTGTGTCTATATTAAGCTAAACATGAGCTCATTCTGATGTCTTCAACTTTAATCCATTGCCAGGATCAATGCTTCCTCCCCTTGCTTGTCTTGAAGCTCCCACTCCAACAGCGAGAAACCTGGCTCCTACCATCTGTCACCCATTGACTACCCTAAAAAAATCCTGTGCTTTACCTATTCAACACTCCACTCCCCACTCTGAACCCCTTGCAACCACTGATGTATTTGCCATCATTATGGTTTTGTCTTTTCCGAAATGTCATAGAGTTGGAATCATATAGTATGTAGCCTTTTCAAATTGGCTTCTTTCACTTAGTCATATGCATTTGAGATTCACCCATTTTTGTATGGGTTGACAGCTCATTCCTTTTTCTTTCTGTTTGTTAAATAGTATTCTATTGTATGAATATACCAGGGTGTTTATCCATTTACCTTTATTCCAGGACATAAGGATTGCTTCCAATTCTTGTCATTTGTAAATAAAGCTTCTATAAACATTCACTTGTTGGGTTTTGTGCGGATATAAGTTTTCAAATCAGTTGGGTAGATACCTAGGGGCACAATTTCTGGATCATATAGTAAGACTATGTTTGGCTTTATAAGAAACTGCCATACTATCTTCCAAAGTGGTTTTACCATTTTGCATTCCACCAGCAATGAATGAGTGTTCTTGTTGCTCTACATCCTATCAATTGGTATGACCAGTATGTTTAATTTAGCCATTCTAATAGGTATGTAGTATATCTCATTATTGTTTTAATTGACATTTTCTTAATGACAAATGGCATTGAGTGCCTTTTCATATGCGTATTTTCCATCTGCATATCTTCTTTGATAAGACCTCTATTCAGATATTTTGCCCACTTTTTAGTTGGGTTGTTTTCTTATTATTGAGTTGTAAGAGTTCTTTGCATATATTGAATAGAAGTCCTTTATCAGATATGTGTTTTGCAAATTTTTTTTTCCAATTTGTGACTTGTCTTTTTATTCTCTTGGCAGTGTCTTTTGCAGAGCAGAGGTTTTTACTTTTAATGAAGTCTGATTTATCAATTTTTTCTTTCATGTATCATGCCTTTCATGTTGTAAGCTCTATGACAATTTTTTTGCTTACTTTTAAATAAATAGATCTTTAAATCAAAAATTCAGTTTCCAATTTTAATTTCAGAAATTAATTAAAATGTTAGGTACAAGAATCAGTACTTTAATCTTCATCCAAAGCTAAATCTCCCCTGTCCCCCCCACCCCACCCCCAACTAACACTTGTAGTGGCAGTTTCCTACTCTGGGGATCAGGGGTATGATCGGCTTCTGCTCCGACATACTTCACATCCCTCACTCTTTAGCTCCTGTTTGGATCCCTGATCAGGGATAAGTCAAAGACAGGGAGGTGAGATAAGAGTTCTCACTTGGTAGGGCGACTTCATCCTCTCTGGTGGGGGCAGATAGGTAAGCCAACTCTGTTTTGTGGGTGCTTTCAATGGCTCTGCAGAGGCTCCCTCTGGATCTCTTTAACCACAATCCTCAAAACAAATGGGATGCATTTGCTTCCCTGGAACACTCTGCCCTCAGTCTCTGGTTTACTACTGGTCCATTCCACTGTGCTTCATATGCCAGAGTCCATTTCCTCCCCTAGTAGCTCCAGTTCCTCGCTCTCTCTCCATGAGATTAACATCTTGTCCACATAGAACATGCAGGCATTCTTTCCCTAGACACACTAAAGCAATGCAGGCTATTCCAGCATAGCAGCCTTCTCTTTGCTAACACCAAACCAATGAGTCAGTCCTCATCCTACCAACTATGATCCCCTGGACCAGAATCCGACACATGTTCACAGTGTCCCTAGACTCAAGGGGACACATATCAGACTCTCAAGGGAGTTCCTTTATTAGGCCTGACATGGAGAAGATTGAAACTCACACTTCTCATCTGAAGGGTGGGGGCAGGGCATAAATAGGCAACAGCTCTCCACAAAAATTTTTCCCATAAATTTCTCTCTTTCTCCAAATCTGAATCCTTTTATACCTTGATTTGGCTGAGGAATTCAAGAAAAGAAGATGGAATTTGAGGTCTATCTAACACTCACTTTGATGTCAATCTGATAGCCAAAGAATTGGTCCCTGAGTGAAAATGAAACCAGAAGAGTCTGACTTTAACTTCCTCTTTTAAGTCAGTAATATTTGTAGATCCCAGGGATCAGAAGCTTCTATCCTTGGCAGAATGCAGGGAGTTAACCCAGGCTAGTTACTTCAAAGAAAGAAGAACTATGTAACTCTTCCTCTCAGAAATGCTGTTTTAGATCTTATACATGCAGATCAATTTTATTAGCCAGAGACGATTTTCTTTCAGAGGAAGCTGGAATCTCTTTCCTCCTTTATTATACAAAGTTTTGCTGAATCACTTTTTCTCACTTCAATTTCTGTGTGATCAAATTTCCTTCCCTCTGTCAGTCCCTGAAGGCATTTGTTAGGTCTCACTTCTGGCACTTCTCATTCCTTTTTGTAGCTCCAAGATACAAAAAACATTTTTTTTTTTTTTAAATTGCACTCTTATCCTGCAACCATGCTAAATTCAGTAGTTTATTTTAGAAGATTTTTCTTTTTTTGTACATTCCTTAGGATTTTCTATGTATATCATTATGTTACTGGCAAATAAAGATGGTTTTACTATTTTTTTTCCTGTTTTTTGTAGAGATAGGGTCTCGCTCTTGCTGAAGCTGGTCTCAAACTTCTGGCCTCAGTCAGTCCTCCCATCTCAGCCTCCCAAAGTGCTAGGATTATAGGCGTGAGCTCCCAGGGTCTGGCCTTGGTTTTAGTTCTTTTTTTTTTAATTTTTTTTTAATTTCAGCATATTACGGGGGTACAAATGTTTAGGTTATGTATATTGCCTTTGCTCCACCCAAGTCAGAGTTTCAAGTGTGTCCATCCCCCAGACGGTGCACACTGTACCCATTAGGTGTGAATATACCCATCCCCTCCTCCCCCCTCTCACCTGCCCGACACCCAATGAATGTTACTACTATATGTGCACTTAAGTGTTGGTCAGTTAAGTAAGTTAATACCAATTAGATGGTGAGTACATATAGTGCTTGTTTTTCCATTCTTGTGATACTTCACTTAGTAAAATGGGCTCCAGCTCTATCCAGGATAATACAAGATGTGCTAGATCACCATTGTTTTTTGTGGGTGAGTAGAACTCCATGGTACACATACACCACATTTTATTAATCCACTCATGTATTGATGGGCACTTGGGTTGTTTCTACATCTTTGCAGTTGTGAATTGTGCTGTTATAAACATTCTAGTGCAGATGTCTTTTTTATGGAATGTCTTTTGTTCCTTTGGGTAGATACCCAGAAATGGGATTGCTGGATCAAATGGTAGTTCTACTTATAGCTCTTTGAGGTGTCTCCATATTACTTTCCACAGAGGTTGTACTAGTTAGCAGTCCCACCAGCAGTGTATGAGTGTTCCTACCTCTCCGCATCCACGCCAACATTTATTGTGTTGGAACTTTTTGATAAAGACCATTCTCACTGGAGATAAGTGATACCTCATTGTGGTTTTGATTTGCATTTCCCTGATGATTAGAGATGTTGAGCATTTTTTCAAAATTTTTTTGGCCATTAGTCTATCTTCTTTTGAAAAGTTTCTGTTCATGTTCTTTGCCCACTTTTTGATAGGGTTTGATTTTTTCTTGCCAATTGTCCTGAGTTCTATATGGATTCTAGTTATCAGCCCTTTGTCGGATGTGTAACATGTGAATATTTTCTCTCATTCTGTAGGTTGTCTGTTTGCTCTCGTGATAGTTTCCTTGGCTGTGCAGAAGCTTCTTAATTTGATCAGGTCCCATTTATTTATTTTTGTTGTTGCTGTGATTGCCGTTGGGAGTCTTCTTCATAAATTCTTTCCCTAGGCCAATGTCTACAAGTGTTTTTTCAACATTTTCTTCTAGAATTCTTATAGTTTCATGCCTTAGGTTTAAGTCTATGAAAATACCAACATAATTTTTTATAGATCTAGAAAAAATAATTCTATGCTTCATACGGAACCAAAGAAGACCCCGTATAGTAAAAGCAACCTCAAGCAAAAAGAACAAATTGGGAGGCATCAATTTACCAGACTTCAAGCTATACTACAAGGCTATAGTAACTAACACAGCATGGTACTGGCACAAGGACAAAGACATAGACCAATGGAACAGAACTGAGAACTCAGATATAAAACCATCCTCATATAGCCATCTAATCTTTGACAAAGCAGACAAAAACATACACAGGGGAAAAGAATCCTTATTCAATAAATGGTGTTGGGAAAACTGGATAGCCACCTGTAGAAGACTGAAATAGGATCTGCACCTTTCACCTCTCACAAAAATCAACTCATGGTGGATAATAGACTTAAACCTAAGGTTTTACTTTTTTCTAATGTATATGACGTAATTTTTTCCTTGTCTTGTTGCACTAATTAGATTTTCCTGTACAATAGTGAATAGGAGTGGTGAACATGGATATGCTTGTCTTGTTTCTGATGTTAGTTAGAAAGCATTCAGTCTTTCACCATTAAGTATGGTATTTGCCATAAGATTTTTGTAGATAACTTTTATCATATTGAGAATATTCCCTTCTCTTCCTACTGTGCTTAGAGTACTTATTAATGGATGCTGAATTTTGTCAAATGATTTTTTCCACATATTGAGATAATCACATAGGTTTTCTCCTCTACTCTAAGAGCATCATAAATTACATTAATTAATTTTTAAATGTCAAAACAGCCCTGCATTCTTGAGATAAATCCTGTCTGGTTATTTTGTGTGTGTGTGTGCATGTGTGTGCGTGCATAATTTGTATCCTGCAATCATACTAAATTCAGGAATTCTTTTTGGTGGAATGCACATAATTCTTGGTTAATAGTTCTTTCCTCTTAGAACTTTAAAAATGTCATGCTACTATGTTCTGTTCTGACCTCCATGATTTTTAAAAGAAATTTGCACTCATTTGAATTGTTGTTTTTCTTTAATTACTTCAAGATTGTTTTGGTTTTCAGCAATTTGATTAAGATCTGTATAGGCTTGGTTTTCTTTGAATATATTCTTCCCAGGCTTCACTGAGCTTCTTGAATCCCAAAATTGGTGTCTTGTTCCAAACTTAGGAAGTTTTCAGCTATTTTTTTCTTCAAATTTTTTTTTTGTCCCATTCTCTTTTTTCTCTAACTTTTGGACTTCAATAATGTATACGTTAGACCTTTTGATGTTGTCCTACAAGTCCCAAAGTCTCTATTTATATTTTTGTTAAAGTTTTTCTTTTTGTTCTTCAAATTGGATTGTTTGAAAAAAATATATCTTTAAGTTCATTAAGTCTTTATTCTGTTATAACCATTCTGATATTTAGCCCATCCAGTGAATATATATTTTATTGCAGATGTTATATTTTTCAATTTTAAAATTTTCAATTGGTTCTTTTTTCCTAGTTTTTCTCTGATGAGAACTTCTACCTTTCCATTTACTTCAAGTGAGATTACCTTAATCTCAAGGAGCATAGTTATAATAGCTTATTTAAAGTCTGATAATTTTAATATCCATGTCCTCTCAAGGTTGGCGTCTGTTGATTTTCGTTTTTCCTTGAAAATTTGTCACATTTTCTTGGTTCCTTATACATCATATTGAAACCACCCAATAAAGGGGTGCAAGATAAGAACTGGGGTAAGGGCCTAAAAACTCTGTGAAGGCACAGGTCTAGCTAAAAATAATGATAATAATCAGCCACTATCCCCTGGTTTGTTTGATGATAATTAGTCACTGTCCCTTGTTTGCTTTTCTATAATTGGTATTCTGGATTCACATAGTTGGTGACCATAAAGATTCTTAGCTTTCTCCATAGATAACATCACCTTTTCAAAACCTAAAGGTAGTTTCTGAGATATCTTCCAGGTCCTGCATTCCAGTAGATTGTTTGACCTACCCAATGGCTCATACCAAGAAACTGACTCAACCGGAATTGTGACCCCAGGAACTGAAGCAATACAAGACAATAATTTCTACACCTCTATAATTTTGCCCTGAACTTAGCCAATTAGCAAACCCAATTGCCTAATCTTTTGCCCACCAAAATATCCTTAAAAACTGTGTCTCCCAAATTCTTAGCGAGGCCAATTTGAGGAATTCCTCCAATCTCCCTGCTTAGAGCCCCACAGAATTAATCCCTTTCTCTTTTGTAACACCTGCTGTCTCATTTCATTGGCTTCCTCTTGGGCAGAGAACATTGAACCTGGTTGTGCAGCAGCGATATAATTTTGGATTGTATCCTGGCAATTTTGCATATTATGTTGTTTAGACTCAAGCCCTGTTATAATCCTCTAAAAGAATGTTAATTTGTTGTTTCTGTAGGAAATTGACCCACTTAGGTTCAGGCTACAAGTTCTATCTTACCCATTTTGACCAACTCTTTCAATTTTAGTTCAGTTTTCAAATCTGCTGTTTTGTGTCTGTCTCATGTCTGTCCCACTCAGTGGCTAGTATGAGACTTGAGTGTCAGTTTAAATTTTTAATTCAGTTCTCAATGACTTTGCTGTGTTTCTACAGGTCTGTTGCATGCATGTGAAGCTTAGGGGTGAGTCCAAGACCTATGCTGGTTTATACACAGAATTAGGAGGTCCTCTTCTCAGACTTCTTTCCTCGTCAGACACCCCCCAACCACCACCACCATACACACATACTCTCCAGCTCATAGACATCTCTAGTCAGGCCAGTCCCCTGGCCAGACTGATGGAGTTTCTATAGAAATGTGAGCTACCTACACTGCTCTACCATGTAGCTCTGCATCTAGGGCATAGCCTGGAGAAAAAAAGAAAAAAACAAAAAAACTGGGAAACTTACCCCTTGGAGTATCACTTCTTTAAGTTTTGACTGACCTCCACAATCTGTATTTTTTTACTTTTATTATTAATATTTTTACTTTGACAGTCCTCAGGTACTTGCTTTTAGAATTTTGTGTATAGTTTTTAGTTGTAATCAATGGGAGAAACTGTAGTGGGCTTGTGCTGCCATTGTGGTCAGGTTTTTCTGCTTGGTTTTTTTCAGCTCTCAGCTTCTGCCTTGTTAAGCCTGGCTCTCTGGAGGGCTCCCTTGTATTTGCATACTGTAGTGGTAAGCCAAGGATTTTAGCAAAATTTATATTCAGATTTTGGATCTCAGCCCTTCTGTAGTACGCTAATTCCCAGAATTTCTCTCTTAAATTTTCATCTGTTATACTGCTCTGAAAACTATCTGTGTCCCTGCCAGATGGCAGGGCTGCCACAGTTCATCACCAGAGGTTGGCAAGTTTGGGAGCTCCAAGAGGGCAGAAAGCCATAAACTCACATCTCTTACTTTATACACAATTGGTCATTCATGAGTAAACTCTTCCCAAGTTTCTGCCTGTTTGGACTTTTAGAAGTATCTTAAAATAGTTGTTTTTCATAATTTTATCCAGTTTTTATAATTGTTATCTTCAAGAGAAATTGCCTGATCTTCTTATGCCACCATTACAGAAGTCTCATCCTTTCCCCATTTGATTATTGTTTTTATAATTTCTATTTTTTTGTAGAGATTCTTTAGTCATTCATTTTTAATATATTTTTCTTTAAAATGTTTGAACATTTATAATAGTGACTGCTTTAAAGTTTATTGCCTGCTAATGGCAACATCTAGGTCATGTCAGGGTTGATGTCTATTGCCTGATTTTCCTCTAGAGTAGGGATAATTTTTCTGTTTCTTTGCATGTCTAGTGATTTTTGATTGATTGCATGCTGGGCATTGATGGTATGTTAGAGAGATTCTGGATTTTCTGTTTCTCTGAAAAGTTTTGTTTTCTTTTTTTGGTCCTGTGGGAGTTAACCTTGATATCCCTGCAGTGGGCAGCAGCTGAAACCTCTACTCAGTTTCCCCTGCTTCCACCTACTGCTTTTCTGTGAGGCTCTCTGGGGCCTCCCCCAAAACACACATAATTTAGTGGTCTGTCCAGGATTTGGGCTCAGTGTATATTCATATTTTGGGGTTCACCCCTTTCGCATCTCTCTCTCTGTTCTGCAACTTTTCCCCTAACTTTCCAGAATCTCCATGAGCCCTGAACTTTGTCCCCTGAGCCTCATTATATTGGGGAATGTCTGCAGACAAAAAATCTCAAGCTTCCAAATCACACCAATTGTAATTGTTCTATGTTGAGGTTGGACTCCTTTCCAATTTCTACATACTTTTTGTTCCTCTCTAGTGCTTTCGTATAGTTGTTTTAAGGTATTTTTCTGGATTTTTAGCTGTTACTACAGAATCCGATCAAGTTATCCTGCCATTACCATCGTGATGAGTTTTAAAATTGTTTCTCAGCTTAGGCTTTCTGCCCTCCATGGGCATTGTGAATTTGGCCTTACATCCAAGTACAGAGCTGTCTTTGCTTTCCAGCTTCTTGTGGGTAACTCTGTTTTTCCATCCATGGTCCAGGATGGGTGGGAAACTTCATGTCATTACCCATGCCAGTAAGTATTCTAGTCCCATTTCCACAGTTCACTCTGACAGCATAGCCACTTACAGGCTTCCAGCTTTAGGCAGGGAGTTCCACTCTCCCTTCCCCACCAATGAATGTAGCCTCCATAGTCACAAAAGCAATATAACATCAACATCTAAAATGTATATTCAATACTGATATCACCATGATCAGTTCTGATATCAACTCCTACTTACCAGTTTAGCTGTTAGTTTCCTTCTTGTTTATGACATCAGGATTTTTTGATTTTTTAGTTTTAAATAACATTTCCATGTGTTTGTAGTAGGCAAGGAACATCTTGCATCAGCCTCATCATGCATCTTGAATGAAAGTCCAATAATTCACTTTGTATAAAGACTCTTTAAAGTATTTTTTTTAAATCCAGCTTCTCTTACACATTAACTATTTGGGAGATGGTATACCATTTAGTCAACTTAAAAGCTTACTTAACAGTCACCACAAACTGAAAAATCAAGCAGAAATGATATGCATATTTCAGGCATGATGAGAATTCCAAGAGAATTTGAATTTAATAAATGAAAGCATTCAGAAAACAACAGTGAGATACTACTACACCTACTTAGAATGACCACAATTCTGAATACTGACAACCTCACCAAATGCTAGTAAGGATGTGGAGCAGCAGGAACTCTGATCCATTGCTAGTGGGAATGCAAAATGGTATAGTCACTTTGGAGGATAGTTTGGCTGTTTCTTACAAAATTAAGCATAATCTTACCATACCATCCAGTAATTGTACTCCTTGATATTTTCCCAGAGGAATTAAAAATTTATGTCCACACAAAAATGTGCACATAGACATTTATAACAGCTTTATTTATATTTGCCAAAATTCAGAGACAACCAAAATGTCCTTAAGTAGGTGAATTGGTAGATAAACTGTGGTACATGCGGGCAATGGAGTATTATTTAGTACTAAAAAGAAATGAGCTATCAAGCCATGAAGAGACATAGAGGAAACTTAAATGCATATTACTAAATGAAAGAAGCCAATCTGAAAAGGCTACATATTGTATCATTCCTGTCATTCTATAGAGACATAAAAGATTTCAGGAGTTTTGCAGGGCTTTGCCTGAAGGAATATGTGAACGTGTTAGTTCACATATCAAAAGCTGCCTCCCCTCAGAAGGGCATCTCACTGGTCAGTAGCGCTTTCCATGGCGACACTGTCTCAGACCTGTCGGCTTGCACCTGACGCTTCTGTACAACAAAACTCAGTATGGGGCCACAGGTTGAGAACTGATCAAAGAGTACCCACCCGACAGACACCTGCAGCTAAAAGCAATTAGCCTAAAGGACAGTTCCTACTTCACTCCTGACTACCTGTCTCAATCAACAAAAAACTAGATAAAGAAATATAGAGCCACTATATTCTGTTTAGCCTTTCTGCTAAGTGATAATTTTATCTTAGGACTTAGAAGTTTGTCTTAGAAAGATTTTGTAACCATTTGCTCACATAGATAGAGTTAATTAAGGGATCTCTAGAAACTTTTTGGGAAACTTTAAACCTAAACAAACTACCTGTTATTATGTAAATCTGTTACCACTGGCAGCCAATCACTGTACCAATAAATACTGATGTAGGACTTCACTGGTGGTATCACAGCTCACAGGAACGCTGGAGGACCCCTGGCTCCCCATCTTTGTAAAAAACTATACTTTCGTCTCTGTGTCTTCTTTTATTTCTATATTCTCTATTTTCTATTTCTATATTTCCTTATCCCTTGTGATGACCCCTGCCAAAGGGACCCGATTTTTGCTGGGAGCATAGCTAACTCCCTGCAGATTCCAACTACATGACATTCTGAAAAAGATAAAACTATGGAGATAGGAAAAATATCAGTGGTTCCAGGGGTTGGGGGAGGAAAGGATGACTAGGAGCTCAGAGGATTTTTAGGGCAATGAAGCTACTGTGTATGATACTACAGTGGTGGATACATGTCTTTATACATCTGTCCAAACCCATAATAGCAAGAATGAACTTTAATGTAAACTATGGATTTGGGATGATAATGATGTTCGTCAGTTGTAACGAATGTGCCACTCTGGTGGGAGACGTTGATAATGGGGGAGGCTGTGCATGTGGGAGGCAGAAGGTATATGGTAAATCTGTACCTTCTATTTAATTTTGCTGTGAACCTAAAATTGCTCTAAAAAAATAAAGTCTACTAAAAAACAACAACTGAAAACCCACGAGTAATTGGTTCGTTTGCAATCCCCTACTTCCTCATTTTTCTCAGGCTCTTTTCCCAAACCCTCACCACTTCCTGCTTTTGTTGGTTAAATAATCGTTTTAGTCCAACTAGTGGTGTTATATTAGTCTGCTCAAGCAGTAACAAAAAACCACAGGCTAGATGACTTAGACAATGGAAGTTTATTTCCTCACAGTTCTGGAGGCTGGAAGTCCAGGATCAAGGTGACATTAGGGTTGGTGTCCAGGGAGATCTCTCTTCCTGGCTTGTAGACATCTGCCTTCTTGTGTCCTCTTGTAGCCTTTCTTCTGTGTGTATGCAGAGGGAGAGTCAGGGAGGGAGAGAGAGGAGATACCTGGTATTTCTTCCTCTTATTACGAGGATACTTGTTTCCCTGATTAGGGCCTCACCCTAATTTAACCTTAATTACTTCCCTAAAGGCCCTATCTCCAAATATAGTCAAATTGGAGGTTAAGATTTCAACATATGGATTTTGGGGGGACACAATTCTGTCATAACAGGTGTCATTATATATAATTTGCTTAAATTTTATTTCTTTTTTATCACATTTATGCCACTTATTTTGATTACCTACCACAAAAAATGACCAAAGTAACTTTCCTAAGAGGAAGTCATTGTGGTTGGCCTGAGATTGACAGTTCAAGCTACTTTAAAGGGGAATATTATGATTCAGGTCTCTACTATGAACAGGATCTATCCATACACATAAAAAGTTAAAATAGGACTTTACTGCACTTTCAATGAGTGTCCAGTCAGTCCCAATTATTTACTAAGAGGAAGATAGAACTTGAGTGAAAAATGACAATTGGATTGTGAGGTCGTAGATGAAAATGTAATTTGGAGGGCAGTCAGATGTCAGTAAAACATATGTCATTCTGAGGGATTTGTCAAAGTCTTGGGAAAGCCCCTTGAAAATGTCAAGGATCTGCTGTCTTATGTCAGTGAGATAAAACAACTTGTTTTTTCTTCTTTTAAAGGTACAATAATGAAAGTTCAGTCGGTTGGTGAATATTTGGTATTGGAACCAGATGGTGCTAGAAATAGACATATCTGAAATCGCCCTCAAAATTCAACATGAAAAGAAAAGCACAGCAATAGGAAAAAGTACAAAAAGGGGACCGGTGGCTAGGAAAGCAAGTCACATCTTTTTATCATGAATTCTATTAAAAAATGATTTTTGAGCCTCAGTTCCTTGGCAATGAATAATTTTTATTTTGTTACCCCCCAAAAAATACATTATGTTTTTACCAATGGGGCATGATCTTGAAAGTAAGACATGAATCCCCATTGCCAACAAGTCCAAAGAAAGGTGGAGCTGTTTGTGATGATGGATGGTGACATAAGTATTTTGAAATAACATTTCAATTTCATTTTAGTCTAAGTTTCCAATTCAACTAAATAAGCCACAGTGAGTTGAAATTACAGCAGGAAACAATTAGATTTTGACAGAAGACAGAAGTTGTCAGAGCAGTCCCAGTGTGAGGCTTTAAGACATGAAATTGTTTCCTAAGCGAGGCTGAGAAATCTCTCCTTGGAGGTGCCTGTCTGGGAAATAGAACCCAGTAGAGAGGCCCTGTGCTGCATTTGTCTCCCCTGTGGCTCTGAAGCCAGGAGAGGCAGTAGGGTGCCCTGACTAATACACAAGCTTAATGTGGCTCTGCTAGGGTCAAACTGGGACTTAAATCCCTCTAGGCCATACACAACCTTCGTGTTCTTGGGCAACAAAATTAACTTCTCTGAGCCTCAATTTCATTATCTGTAAAATGGGGATAATGTAAAGATTAAATGATACAGATAAAGTGATTCTTCCTTTGCAATTGTTTAATAAACAGTAGCTATTATCATTACCAATAAGATTCCCTACATAGTTCAGAAAGAAAGTATGAAATGAATGAGCGTGGAGGGAGCTAAGGGAGCAAAGACTGGTCTGGCACTGCGCTCCCACAGATTTCTATTCCCTGTCTCAATTTTCACAACAAGTCTATGAGGCTTTATTCTTTCCATTCTTTATCCCGTTTTTGCTCATCCCTGAGGCTTTGGTTGTGGTTTGTAATTTATTTGTTTAGAGGGCACCCGAGGAAATACGTTTAAAAGCCATTGCTCTGAAGCACTCTGGTGGCTACCAAGAAGCTTACACTCTGTTCCAGTCTAAGGCTGCCTTGGACACGGATGGACACTGCCCTCCTCAGGATTATCTTGGCTCTTAAAGCTAAGCTACCTCCGCACTGAGGAGCCACCATCTCTTCTTTGATAGAGTTCCTCCCACATCAGAAGAAAAAGCATCTCTCTCTTCTCCATTGTCAGTACTCTCCCAAGCACTTCATCCCGAGCAGTCAAACCCACTTCGCTGACCACAGGAGAGAGGGATGGAGCTTTTTTGTCACACTCATGGTCATGTTTATGTGTGCTGCTGTATGTTGGGTGCATTAGTATTTCATAGGGTCTAATTTTTACCAATTACTCCTCCAGCTTGAAGGTTTTCACGAAAGCAAATACCTCAGGTAACATGTAAATGATCAGTTATGGATGCATTGGCTCATATTCTCAGCTGGAATTGGGACCAGGGTCAGGAAAGTGAGATGCTGATGGCACAATTTAAGGAAGCACTTTCCTGACTCTGAGAGTGAGCACCTCTGTAAAGTTTGTACCCGCAGCACCTCACTTGCTACGCTGCATAACTCAGTGGTCTACAAGCCACCTCCGTGTGCCAACCTTGCTCCTCTCATTCACTCTTTATGCCACATATTGATGTGACTCAAAGCTGAACCTGTCATCCCCTGATTAAAACTCTCTCGTGGCCCCAGCTGCCTACAAAAAGCTACCTGCCTGTGGAGCCTCACTCCTCACCTTCTCTTCCTGCTACTGGAAGCTCGGCACTTGTCTTTGAGGCCGCACCAGAACAAGAACAAATAGTTTGAGAAGGAAAGAGAGGTTTATTACTTTGCCAGCAAAGGAGGAAAAATGGTAGACTTTCTTATCTCAAAATCCAAATTCCTGAACATAAGCAGAAATACAGACCTTTTAAAGGGAGGGCCCTCAGTTCTAGGCTATTGTTAACCATTCTAATCACCCATCTCTGTTGAAGACAAAGCCTGCGACCTTCACCTACCTGGGCCCACCTGGGAGGCTGGCACTGGCCTGGGATGGCTGAGCTGTCTCCTGTAACACAAAGAACAAAAGGTGTTCTCCTTGCCTGAGGCAGGGGTGCAGGCCAGGCCACAGTTCCCAAAAAGAGTGAGGGAAGTTTTAAAGAGACAGAAAACATCTTTGCCATTTTTTTTTTTAGGCCATCCCCTCTGTTCCATATTCCCCACTCTCAATTTTATGCTTCCATACCTATGGGAGGAGGGGCGACTATTCTGTTACATTCCTGCCTTTGCTCCTGCAAAACCCAGACCTGGTAATCTCATTCACAAAATGGGGACAATAATGCTGACGTCCCAAGGGCTGTAGACAGTATCAAGGAAGACAATGCATATGTTAATGTTTATTGAAATTGTGGAGGCTGAAGGTTTGTCTTTACAGAAGTCTATTTCCAAACATAATAGCTTTTCACTGCCCTGAAAAATCAAAAGATTTTAGAATATGCTTACTTTCTCCTCTGTGTTCTGTGTTCTAACAAGTGATTTTGCAAAGCAAGTGAGTCACATTTTCCCCAAGGCCAAACGTCTCTTAAGGTTGTTTATGTAATTACCTTCCTTTGTTGCAATCTGTATTTCCTCTTATCTGCAGTATTTTATGGCCCTCCTTGTAGGCAATTATTTCTTATGGTGGATAAGTTGAATTTAAAAATTATGGTAGGTACCAGGAAGACAGGAATGATTGGAAAAGCAAAGAAGTGATTTGAATGTCAAAGAGCTCCGGCAAACTGTGGAATGGAGATAAGAAACTCCCCAAGTAGCCAAATATTGGAAGTCTTCCTGCTTGCCCCTTGGTTTTGTTATGAGATGTGAGTTGTGTTAGTGGTGGGATGGGGGAGGGGTAGCACGGGGAGAATGGTACAGAAGATACTATCATAATGAGAAGTGCCTGATTCCTAAAATTTTTGTGGAAGTTCCCCTTTCCTTTTCTTTTTTTTAAGACAGAGTCTTACTCTGTTGCCCGGGCTAGAGTGCCATGGCATCAGCCTAGCTCACAGCAACCTCAAACTCCTGGGCTCAAGTGATCCTTCTGCCTCAGCCTCCGAAGTAGCTGGGACTACAGGCATGCGCCACCATGGCTGGCTAATTTTTCTATATATTTTTAGTTGTCTGGCTAATTTATTTCTATTTTTCGTAGAGACGGGGGTCTCGCTCTTGCTCAGGCTGGTCTCGAACTCCTGACCTCAAGCGATCCTCCCGCCTCGGCCTCCCAGAGTGTTAGGATTACAGGCATGAGCCCCCACGCCCGGCAAAAGTTCCCCTTCCTGAAATAAACTGGAGACTTTGCATGGCCCATTTCTGCCACGTTCTTTGTGGCCACCTGAGAAAAAGAAAATCTTTTACGATTCTATGAACCCAACACAAAATGTTCATTTTTCCACTCTCAGTTTCTGCAGATAAAAGACAGAAGACCCAGGAACTGGCAAAAGTGTATGGATCACTCATCCTGCAGTCTATAAATAATTTATAAACAATAATGCTATGGGCTGAGTATTGGTCCCCCCTCCAAATTCATATGTTGGAACTTAATAGTATCAAGAGGTCGGGCTTTTCAGAAGTGATCAAGTCATGAGGGCTGCAGGGTTAGTGCCCTTACAAAAGAGGCTGAGGGGAGCTCAGCTGCCTGGCCCCTCCCACCATGCGAGGGCACAGCAGCAGGTGCCACCTATGGAGCGGAGAGCAAGTCTTCATCGGACACGAATCTAGTGCTTTGATCTTGAACTTCTCAGCCTCCAGAGCCTCCAGAACTGTGAGAAATAAATTTCTATTATATATGAATTACCCAGGCTAAAGTATTTTGTTTTGGTGGCCTGGATGGACGGAGACAAACAGTAACACATGAAACGTATGAACAGCTTTGGCGAGCACTGCCCAGGACTCGCAGGACTCCACAGGACTCTCCGTGGGTCCTGAGTGTGTGGGCGGCCTGCGGTCACTAGCCCTGATGGGTGAGGGTGCTGAGCCGAAAGGTGAGTGCAGCAGTGGGCTAAAGACGAACTTTACAAGATAACGTGGAGTGATGGTTAATGTCAGGTGTCGGCTTGACTGGATGAAGGAATACCTACAGAACTGGTAAAGTGTCACTCCGGGTCTGTCTGCGAAGGCATTTCCAGAGGAAACCAGCAGGTGGGTGGGAAAGATCTGCCCTCGATGTGGGTGGGCGGCATCCAGACAGCTGTGGTTCTGGAAAGAACAAAAACAGAGGAAGAGCAGTTCTCTCTCTGTCTCCCTCTCTAGCTCTGCTCTCTCACCAGCCACTCCCCGGGTTCTCAGGCCTTAGGCCTGGGACTGAGAATTACATTGGCTCCCCTGGCTCTGAGGCTTCTTTCTCGAACTGCCCATGCCGCTGCTATCTCAGGGGTCTCCAGCTTGCAGACAGCCTGGCATGGGACTTCTCAGCTTCCACAGTCACAGAGCAATTCCCCTAACAAATCCCCTCTCATATATCTCTATATCTCTATCTATCATCTATCTATTATCTATCTATCTATCTCCTAATGGTTCTGTCTCTGTGGGGAACCCTGACTAATACACATGGATAAAGCACTTTTGTGCGACTCCTGACACATACAAATACTCTGTGAACATTTTATTTTCTACTTTTCCCTTTTATTCTTTTTCCTCCTTGTCTTGCCTGAGGCAGCCCAAATTGAGTGAGGAACTGGCGTACAAAGGCGGGACAAGGGCAAATGGCCTTTGTGGAAGTCATCCCAAGCTGGCAGCAGGGAGGATGTGACAATGTCGAATTTGACCCAAGAACTGTGATCCTGGAAAACAGGGGAGGTTAAGAAATCCCTTTACCCTTTGTGTTCCAGAAATGGCTTACTACAAAGAACTATGCTTCTTCACACAATTTAGATAAGACTCCTGGATGTCTCCTTCGTTTACCAAGGACAAGGCCAGCAGAGACCCTCCAAATTCCCATTCTTGGCCTTATACAGGATTAGCTGAACTGTTTTTTCCCCACTGATAACCAAACTTTCTTTAAAATTCTCTCCTTCCCCCAGGCCCCTGAACTTTGGCCACCTTCAGCTTGAGCCGGCAGACAGCCCCTCCTTAATGGCCCTTCAGGAAAAGAGGCTGCCTCAGGGTAAAACATCCCACTTGCCCACACTGTGTTCTTTCTAGCCTGCTTTGCTCCTCTCTAGGAAAGACAGCCCCTTTCACTCTTACTGCTCTGGTGCCCTCCCTTCCGCAACAGTCCCCTTCCCCCTTCGCAATAATCCTTTCTAATAAAGTTTCTAACTAAGTCTGGATCTCTTTTTTTACAGACATATCTCATTTTATTGCACTTTTTCGTGTGCTTTGCAGATACCATGTTTTTTACAAATTGAAGGTTTTTGGCAATCCTGTGTACAACAAATCTAGCGGCACCATTTTTCCAACAGCATGGGCTTACTTCATGTCTCTGTGTCTGCGTCACTTTTTGTGGATTCTCCCAATATTTCAAATTTTTTCATTATTATTATATCTGTTTTGGTGACCTGTGATAAGTAATCTTTGATGTTACTAATGTAAATTTGTTAGGGTGCCACAATGACACCCATGTAAGACGGGGGACTCAGGTGCTAAATGTTGTGTGTGTTCTGACTGCTCCACTGACGGGCTGTTCCACTGTCTCTCTCTCCTTGGGCCTCCCTATTCCCTGATACTCAACAATATTGAAATTAGGCCAATTAATAACCCTATAGTGACTTCTAAATGTTCAAGGAAAAGAAAGAATCGCACATCTCTCACTTTAAATCAACAGCTAGACATGATTAAGCTTAATGAGAAAGGCATGTTGAAAGCTGAGGTAGGCTGAAAGCTAGGCCTCTTCATGGTGAATGCAAAGAAAAAGTTCTTGAAAAAAATTAAAAGTGCTATTCCAGTGAACACATGAATAAGAAAGCAAAATAGCCTTATTGATGATATGGAGAAAGTTTGAGTGGTCTGGATAAAAGATCAAACCAGCCACAACAGTCCCTTAAGCCAAAGCCTAATCCAAAGCAAGGCCCTCAATATCGAGGCATGACCCTCCATCAGCAAAAAGATTACGACTTGCTGAACGCTGAGATGATTGTTAGCATTTTTTAGTAATAAAGTATTTTTTAACTAAGGTATGTACTTTTTTAGACATAACGCTACTTCACACTTAATAAAGACTACAGTATAGTATAAGCATAACTTATAAGTATAAAAGTGCTGGGAAACCAAAAAATTTATGTGACTCACTTTATTACAATATTTGCTTTATTGTGGTAGTCTCGAACCGAACCTGTGATATCTCTGAAGCATGCCTGTATTTGACAGTTTCGTGATAGCTTCCAAGAAATGGCCCCCTGTAATCCCCCCTTCTCATTTCACTCCCTTGTATAATCCCCCTGTTTGAAAAGATCTCTGGGGGCTAGACCTAATCTTTGCTTCTAATGAATAGAATATATGGCAAAGGTGATTGGTGTCATTTCTGAGATTAGGTTACAAAAGACTGTGATTTCTTTCTTGCTTGCATTCTTTCTCTGGCTCTTCTTGGTTTGCTGACTCTGATGAAACCAGCTGCTATGTTATGAGCTGTCCTATGGAGAGACACACATGGCAAGTGGCCTCTGGCCAACAGCCAGTGAGACACTGAGGCCCTCAGTCCAACAGCCCACAAAAGACTGAATTCTGGCAACAGCCATGTGAGCCGGACAGCTGTGAGTGAGCCTGGATGTGGACCCTTCCCCACTTGAGCGTTAAGATGACCACAGAACCAGGTAACACCATGACTCCATCCTTGTGAGAGACCCTGAATCAGAGGATCCGCTAAACCACACTTGGATTCCTGGCCCACAGAAAATATGTGATCATAAATATTGTTTTAAGCCACTAATTTTTGAAGTAATTTGTTACATGGTGCTATGGTTTAATGTGTCCCCCAAAAAGCATGTGTTAGAAACTTAATTCCCAATGCAACAGTGTTGGGAGGTGGGGCCTAATGAGAGGTGATTAGGCCATGAGGGTGAAGGGAATGGATTAGTGTCATTATTGCAGGAATGAGTTTGCTATAAAAGGAGGAGCGTGGCCCCCTTTTACTCCCTCTCTATCTCCCCCTTTCTCTTTCCCTCTCAACTTCTACCATGGAATGACATAGCAAGAAGGCTCTCACCAGATGCCAGCACCTTGATGTCAGACTTTCCAGCCTCCAAAACTGTGAGCCAGTAAGTGTCTGTTTATTATAAATTACCCAGTCTCAGGTATTCTGTTAGCAGCACAAAACAAACTAAGACACCCAATAATAAACAGCTAACACAAAGTTGATGATGGGAGTCCTCCATGGACTCCCAAGGACACAAAGTCTGCCTCCTGTGGGTGGCCTCTGGATAGCTACAGAAAGGAAGGGCCAAGCATAGTGTTGAGGCTCAGAGGGGCTGAATATGCAAATGGACGATGGCCAACCATTTATTACAAAGAACTTCTATATCAACTAGGCCAGGAGGCCAAACCACAGCTTCTGCAGCAATTGTCCTAGAAGGGTGAGAACTTGGCCAACAACTATCAGCTTCCTTATTCTTTGTCTCACTTCCAACTCAGGACCAAGCATGGAAAGCCAAGTATGGTATGCTGCCCAGATCAATTGCACAAGCTGCTCCACTTCTAATCATCCTGCCTCCGGCTTCCCCACACCACAAATTCTGATCAGAACCTGAGGCTGCTTCACCCACCTTTTTTTTTCAACTATAAAGCTCTCCCATTCCCCTGCCTGCCTTTGGGTCTCTGCCAAAGGGCAAGTGGTGGTGGCTGACTTGATTGTTATAACAACCTCTGAATAGTTTCTGTTCGTTCTCATGGGGTGGTCATTTCCACAGCCCCGTCTTCCTCCACTCATGTGTGCTCTGCTGCCTCCTGCTGGCCACCTTAGGAGGGCCAGCCTTGAAGGGGGCCACATTGTTCTGGATGTTCCTGCAGGAGCAGTAGGAGCAGCAGCCCAGGTGGCTAATGACCAGTCTTCTCTCCCTTCCCCACTCTCCAGATTAGCATTCTCTGTAGGTTGTCTTGAGACTAATTGCTGGCTGACGGGAGCCTTTAATTAGTCCAAATTAGGGGGCAAGGCGTATAATGAACTAAAATATTCCTTTCTCCTTCACTCCAGTGCTCAAAAGAGAAATACAGATTCAGCATGACGTTATGGAGGTCTTTTTTGCCAGACTGTGGGAGAAAGCTCTGGATTATAACTAGGGTGGAAAGAGGTGGTCTCTATTTATAGCCTGGATTACTGTTTTCTAAGAAACAGTCCAAAGGAAGGAATTTGGACTTTGTAGTTGCCCATATTGGGGATAGGAAAGTCTGAAGAAAAAAGGAATCCTCATGGTAGTGAAATATTTTTCATTTCGGAAACCTTTGCAAAACAAAAACCGCAGCTCAGAATGGAAAACCCATCCTTCCCCACCTTCTCTCCTCCCCACTCCCTCACTTCCCAGCAGAACTCGGAGATGGGAAGGCCAGTTCCTCTAGGCCAGATAAAGCCACCAACAGTCACCATATGCCTACAGCGATGGCACTCTAATGCCCAACAAAGGCATAGGGGTTGATTATTCTGAAGGGAGGGTCAGGCAAGCTATTTGAGGCCTTAAAGAGAGGGTACTATGAGAAGAAAAGGGAAGAAAAAGAGTTAGGAAACGGCCTATCTTTGAAACTTCAGTCATTAGGCTTTATTCTGCTAATGCAAAGACCAAAAGCCACATCAAGGGTGAGGCAGTCAATTTTTTTCATCACCCCTTCCCAACCCCACGTGGCTTTTGGCAGTAAAGACTGGCTTGAATCCTCATCAGAATGCAATGAAGGGAAAGTGGGAAAGCAGGAATGAAGTGATCACCAGAGCTCACCCACTAGGCTGAGGAAACAGTTTAACTGCAGAACCCAAGATGAGGAGGACCTTAGAGCCAAGGCCCAGTTGTAAAGGTCGTTAGATGGAGTCCCTGCCTTCCCCTCTGCCTGTTTCTGCCTTCCTGGTAGGTGATTAGAGGCATAAATTGTGAGAGCAAAAAAAGTAGGTACCTGCGACGTGGGTTACCTCAATGAGTGAATCTGACCTGAATCTTGTCACGGTTTGTGTGTCCTCCCTTGTCTCACCTCCTGGCCTCTCCTGACCTGTGAAGGAAACCTGGGGCTTGGGCAGTGATGCATTGTACTTGACGGTGTTTCCTAAAACAGAGGGGTTGTAAGGATGGGCAGGAATGTTACATCTGGAAATTCCTAGCACAGAACTCAGCACATGGGAGATCCTGAGTAAATGGTGGTGCACTAAGGAGCTAGGATCCACCACGTGATGTGGAATGAAAAATTGCTGTTGGATACGACCTTTACTTCAGTAGTGCTCTGGAAATAGTAGTACAACCTCAATGAGACATAGATAATGTTTTTTGCCAGTGAGCTGTTGAAAGCAGCTGGGAGAGTGAGTGACTCTCCCTTAAAGGGATCTTCTTTTCTCCTTCCTGTAGCAGAGGCCTTTGCCGAGGATCTACCCCCATCTTCTTTCTATTTCATCAAATTCAACTTCTTGTGTCCTTTCAGAGCTCTGTCTTCCTTAGGTAACAATTCATGTTGCATTGTATGTGTCAGTAAAAGGGTGTTGATTAAGCTTATTAAATTAAAAATAAACATATTGGGAAATATGTATTTCTTCCTCTTCACATTTCTAGAAGAATTTGTGTAGAATTAGTACTATTTCTTCCTTAAATGTTTGTTATAATTTAGCAGTGAAGTCATTTGGACCTAGTGTTTTCTTTATAGGAATATTTTTAAATACAACTTCAGTTTCTTTAATCAGTATAGGGCAATTCAGATTATCTATTTCTTCTTGAATGAGCTTTGGTGGCTTTTGTCTTTCAAAGAATTCATCCATTTCATCTATATTATTAAATGTATTGGCACAAGGTTGTTTATAATATTCCTTTATTATCGTTTAAATATCTGTAGAATCTAGAGTGATGTTATCTCTTTCATTCCTAATATTAGTAATGTCTTTTTTTCTTCATCAGTCTGGCTACAAATTGTCAATTTTGTGGTTCTATTTTAGAACCAGCTTTTAAAATATATATAAATATTAGCAGGATTGCTTTAATAATGATACATTTTATTAAATGAAATGAAGGCAATGCATAATTATGAGTAAATGCACCTATATGTTTATATAGGTTTCTGCATATATAGAGACAGATAAAAAGATTTATATTTATTTTAATAGTGTCAGGGAAGTTTAGTCTTAAAGAAAAGTCTGCATTATTTGTGGTGAAAGAAGCAGCTTTTTTTTAAAAGAAGAAGCTTTTAATCTCATTGATTTTTCTCTATTTTTTTTTCTGTTTTCCATTTCATTGATCTCTGCTGCAATCTTTAGCATTTTCTTCCTTCTACTTACTTTGTGTTAATATGCTCTATTTTTTTAAATTAATTTTTTTTATAGTAGAAGCCGAATTCATTGGTGTAAAGCTTTTTTTCTAATATAGACATTCGGTGTTCTGAATTTTCCTCTAAGTATTGCTTTAGCAGCATCTCATGAATTTTTGATATTTTGTGTTTTTGTTTTTATTTAGTATAAAATAATGTCTAATATTTCTTTTATTTCTTTTTTGATCAATTATTTGAAAGTATTGTATTTAGTTTCCAAATATTTGGGGATTTTTCCAGAGATCTTTTTGTTATTGATTTCTAATTTTATTCTGTTGTGGCCTAAGAATAAACCTAGTATGACTTGAATCCTTATAACTATATTGAGACTTGTCTTGTGACCCAGAATATGTTCTGTATTGGTAAATATTCTGTGTGTGTACTTGAAAAGAATACATATTCTTCTATTCTTGAGTGGAGTATTATAGAAATGTCAATTAGGTCAAGAGTGTGGATCATGTTTTTCAAGTCTCCTATATCCTGATTTTATAACTACACATTGTACCAGTTATTGAGATGGGGATGGGGATGGGCATCTCTGACTGAAATGGTGAATTTTTTACCTCTCCTTTCAGTTCTATCAGTTTGTGCTTCATGTATTTTGAAGCTCTGTTATTTGGTATATAAGGAGTTAGGATTGTTATGCTCTCCAGATGAATTAACCCTTTTCCATTATGAAATGGCCTTTGTCTCATGATACTTTTTGTTCTGAAATCTACTTTGTCTGATATTAATATAGCCGATCCAGCTTTCTTTTGGTTAGTGTTAACATGGTATATCTCTCCATTCTTTTACTTTTTAATCTATATGTGTATTTATATTTAAAGTACCAAAAGAAAGTGCTTTAAAGATGTTGTTCCACTATGTTCTCATTTGCATTGTTTCCCATGAGAAATATGCCATCACTCTTAATTTTGTTCTTCTGAATGTATCAAATCTTTTTTCACTGCCCCCTCCCCATCCCCCCCGCCCCGGTTAAAGATTTTTTCTTGGTCACAGATTTTGAGCAATTTGATTATGATTTGGTATTGTCTTCAAGTTTCTTGTGCTGAAGATTCATTCTGCTTCTTGGATATATGTGTTTGTCATTTCAATCTGAAGTAAAAATAACATTTCTGTAGGATTTTTCATGAAAGTAGAGTTATGGACTGAAAAGATTTGAAAATTTTATATTTTGATGCATTTTACCAATTTAGCTTCCATAAAGTGTTGACCAATTCACATCCCCAGAAGCAGACAGTATCATATTTTCTAAAAATCATTGCCAATCTAACTGGTTAAAAAGGTACTCATTGTTTTAATTTGCATTTCTTTGATTATTCATGGAACCAAACCTTTGCTAATGTTTATTGACTATATTTTCTCATTTTTCTTCATTCTTTCATTTAATTATTTAAAACATATTTGTTGAGCTCCTGCTATGTGCCAGAAAATGTTCTATGTTCTCAGGATACAGCAATAAATAAGAAAGATGAAGTTCTCCCCTGATGGAACTTGCCTTCTAATGGGAGTGAAAGGAGATACAGTACACACATACACACAATCTCAGATGGTGATATAAGCTATAAAAAAATAAGACAAGGTGATATGATAGAGTATAACTTGGAATGGATACTTCTCTACATTGGGTAATTGCAGAATGCTTCTCTGAAGATGTGATATTTGAACTAAAACCCAAATCATGAAGAAGAGCTAAATATGCAACGATATGGGGCAAAAGCATCACAGGAACAGGAAACAAGCAAGTGAAGATGTTCTAAGGTAGGAAAGATCCTATTCTGTTTGAGAACCAGATTGCGGGAGAGTGGTAAGCAGGAGAAAAAGTCTTAGGAGCAAAGGTCAAACAGCTAGGCAAGAGTTTAGATTTTATTCTGAGTGATTACCTATACAAATCTTTTACTCATATTTTAAAACACTCTTGTTGTATTAAAAATATTAACACCTGTATGTATATGTTGCAAATATTTTCTCCTACTTTTCATTTGTCTTTTAACTTTGTTTACAGTTTTTTTTTTAAATTCCCCTTTCCTTTCCTTTTTTCTTGCCCTTTAGAAATATTAGTAAATCTATTAATCTTTTACTTTATAGCTACTCCCTTTAGAAAATTCACATCAAAATTACAAAAACACTCACCCAATTTTCCACCATATTTGTTACTTTTACACAGCATCAACTTTTTAGTTATTAAAAAAATTATTAAGTCATATGCAAGACAAATATTTCTACTCCACCTTTGAGCCTCCCTGGGCTAGGAAATGGGTTGAGAACTTGGTGATATTATATCTCTTACTTAATAATAAAATCATAGCAACACATATTATTTAATGTCTTCCTGTGGCTATTTTGATCCTCTGGGAGGCATCAAAATGGGAGGGGCAGGGGGACCACATTTGACTTATGTATATAGAGGACAAACTAAACTTAGCTCTTGGTGGGAAATGGGACCCTTCTGCTTGCCTTTCTTTGTTCTTATCTATGATCTGGCTTCCTGGGGCTCTGTGCTAAGATGCCAGATTTTATTCCAGGGAAAATTACTCCTTGTTCTCAAAACTCTCCCTTGAATCGAAGTAATCACAGTCTGGTAAATACTAAGTTCTTCCCATGTGACACAGTCAGAGGGCCTGACTCTATCAGCTTTGCAATCAGTGGCTGTTCTAGGATCCAGAGCTATAGCCCCTGTCTCTGTAGACAGATGCAGAGCTCAGAAAAGGCAGAAATGAATTTGTTTTTTTGCTTTTTCATTACTGGCGTCAAATTTTAGGCTCTCTGTTCATAAAATGTCCTGACCCTGAAAATAATCCTGTCTCAGTTTTTTGAATCTCACCCTTGGGTGGATTTTGGTCCTTTGGATAGTTTACACTTATGATATGGCTGAGGATAGATAAGCTGCCTGGCTGTGAATTTGGAGAGCTGGACATGAGGAGCAGCTGTCCAGGCAGTATAATGTGGCCAGAACGCCCCACTGGCCCAGAGGTTTGGGCTTCTAAACTCCCAGTAGGTGGCAAAGCCCCAATGTTAATTGAGTTCAAAGTTTATATTTGAAGTATTTTATTCCTGATATCACTTTTTAACATTTTCTCTCTTCTCCTCCAGTCTCAATGGAAAAAGTATTCTGACTTCACCAATCTTTGTCCTCAACCCTGGGTCACCTGCCCCCTTTGAACCCATGCCCGCAGCTCTTCTGCCTTCTTTTAACCTCATCTCCAGTAGCACTTTCCATTTAACCTACAGACATGCTCTCCAATCTTCCAAATGTTTGCTCAGGCTACCTCCTCCTTTAATATATCTATCTCATCTAAATTAGCACCTCCTCAACCTTCTCTGGGTCCCTTGTATGTTTCTTTCCTGACAATCATCTTATTTGTAGTTCTTTTAATTTGCATTATCTACTTATATTCTTATCATATTCTTCATTAAAAATAAGTTCCCTGAGGCCAGGAATGATGTTTGCTTTATTCATTATTATATGTTGTGGAAAGATATAATAATTGCAGAATGCTTCTCTGAACATGTGATATTTGAACTAAAACCCAAATCATGAAGAAGAGCTAGGTATACAACAATATGGGGCAAAAGCATCACAGGAACAGGTAACAAACGTGAAAATGTTTGACCACGCAAATGAGAACAAGAAAAGGCTATTTAATTAGAGCTTGCAAGGGAGTCAGCCACCATCGCTTGCATTTGGCAGAGACTCAAGGCTAGCAGGAGTGCAGAGGCTGTTGGCCGGGGAAGTGGTAGGTAGGCTGACTGGAAGCAGGGCATCTAATGCGATTGGTTAGGGCAACATATTTGGCTTTCATCAGTTGGTCCTATGTTGGAAGCAGGTGCCAAAAATAGGGAAGCTGGCAGTTATTAATCAATTCCTGATCATTTGGGGTCAATTGTTATAGGGGTTATTCTTTGGCTTCCTGTACTGCATACTGTGGATAGTAGCTTGGCTTCCTGAACTGGTTGCTATAGGCCGTGGGTCTGAGTCCTGTTTTATAAATAGTCTGAATTGTTCATTTGTATATTCAGTCTTTCAATTCCCAGGACCAGCACAGTGTCCAGCAGAGAGTAAGAACTCAGTGATTATTTATGAATAAATTAACATGTGGATGGCAACTCTGAATTTGACATTGCCCCTTGGAGATGTAGCTCTTTTTCTTCCTCTTTTCACCTGGCTTCCCTTCCCTGTCTCTTTTCTAGCTCTGTTCTCTGTCACCTCCTAGTTGAAGGTGAGTTAGAGAGACTCTCCACAAGCTTTTCATTTTTCTCTCTACAGTGATCTTAGACAACTCATCTATTTCCACAGCTCCAAGTAACACTTCCAGGAAAGTGAGTTCAAGATTCTTATCTCTAGCCCAGACCTCTGTCCTGCACCGCAGATCAACCGTCTGATGGACAACTCCATGCTGACATCCTGCCAGCATCTCAGAGCCCATTGCCAGCCCCTCCTCCCTGGGAAGCCCTCTCTCTTCCTCCAGACATTTCCATTTGGTGCATTTGTGGCAAAAGCACTACTAAAGGTGGTTTCTGATTCTATAGGAGAATAAATTTGAGCAGGAGTGTGAACAAAACAGAGGGAAGGAGGGAAAATGAAAAATGGGCACCTGGTGGTGTTGGCAGGAAGAGTGCCCCCTTAGGGTGCAAGAAGGGACTGAACACTCAAGCTAGCTCAAGGGCTGGAGCTGGAAAAGTGATCTGATGTGAAAGATGCCAGCCTGAGATACCAAAATAATCTCCAAATCTGGGTTTTCCAACAACAAAAGCAACACGATATTGGGAAACAGCTGAGGAAGCAGTCATTTTTGTGGAGGAGATCAGTGGGAGTGGGCTGGGGAGGAATGGGGGCTACCTAGCACTCCTTTTTCAGACAGTAGAGGTGATCTAGGAACAAGGTCCCTATGCAAGAATATCAGGCTGCAGCAACTTCTGTGCTCGGTAAGGGGTCTTACAGAGCAAAGTTACTTGAAAGGGGGTCTCAAATGACCAGATCACACAGAGTGGGCCATTTTGTTTTTGTCATCCGCCACCCAGGACTTCCCACAGTTGTCTGCAACGAAGGACTTGAATAGGATTTGGTATTCCCACAGTGGATGTGATGGGTTGCATCCGGGAGAAGGAATGCCCTCTACCATCTCCCTCCCACCAGGACCTAATATAATCCAGGCCAGGGGAAGTGCCTCTTCCAAATGGAGGCATCAGAGTTGCGTTATCCAAGGCTGTCAGTTCCTTTGTGATAGTTCTCTTTCTCCCACATTTCATCTTATACCTATTTTGTGGCACTTTATGTAAAAATATGGTCCAAATTTCTACTGGTTCTATCTTTCTAATAGTTCCAAACTTTGCCCCTTTATAGTCCATTGCCTCTACTGTAGCCTGGCTTCATGCCTCCTAGAAAGTTCCTCCCAATTAGGCTCCTAGCACCTGCTTTTCTGATTTAATTACTCCCCTGCAAATTCATCCTACGCATTACCCTCAGCCTCCTTGTTTTCCATTTGGTCCTGTTTTAAGGTACTCTTTACACAACAATTGGATTTTTGAAAAATCTGCAAGTACTGGTTACAGAGAGTGGAATGAATATCTGGGATCCCACTAAAATGATTGTTTATTTTCAAGTGTTCCTTTACCAAGAGCAGGTGAAGAAAACCACCAGTGAACAAGCGGTTTCAACAAACATTTAGAAGATGGAAAGCATATGAGAGCACATCAAAGGGAACAGGGAGGCCACAGAAAGGAGGAGGCAGCCAGAGTGGATGAGCGAGCTGATCCACCAGGCAGAACCTCTGAGAGGCCTTGGGCTCAGAGTTGGCAGGTGTTGGGGGCAGAGAGAAAAAGTCTATATGTACCCCTCACCTCCATGTCCTGTGCCCAAATCTAGAGCTCAGGCAACCAACTTTAACTCCTGGGGTAGGGGAACTTGGAGGGGTCTTCTCTAAGAAATTGAATGAAAATTCTGGATAATGCTGAAGTGTCACATATGGTGTTAGTGTCTCAGAGAGAAGCATCCCTATTCTGGCATGTGTGGCTGCATATACAGACAAACAATGGCCAGGCCACATATAAAAATAGAGCTCTAACCTATTGTCTGTAGTAACCAACCCAGAAGCCAGCCTACCATCTGCAAGTCAGACTTGTAGAAGTCAGAACACTATCTCTGGTGACTAGCCCAGGAAGTCAAACAATAACCCCTGTAAGAATCAACCCAAAGACCTAGGAGTTGATTAATAGCTGCCAGCTTCCCTCATTTTTATCCCTGCTTCCAACTTAGGGCCAACTGAAGAAAGCCAAATATGTGCCCCTAACCAACTGTGTAAGATTGTCCTGCCTACTGCTTCCCCTGCCAACAGCCTCCAGTCAGGGCAGACCTGAAGCCTTCTCTTTTTTCCACACTAAAGCTTTCCCACTCTAGTGCCTGCCTTTGAGTCTCTGCCAAATGTGAGTGATAATGGCTGGCTCCCTTGAAAGCTCTGAATAAATAGCCTTTGCTTGATCTCATTTGGATGGTTTTCATTTGTTTCCATGTTCTGAAGCAAAGTCTTCCAGTCAACAAGCCCTCCCCATATACACAGAACTCCCCAGCAGCTTTGCTATTGAGGGGAAAGAAGACCCACATATACAACCACGGAGGAAACCCACACCAGCTAGCTATAAAAATCAACCCAGCCCTTCATTCTTAAATACAGCTAAAGTCACCAGACTCAGAGAAAACCAGCAGCGCCAGGAGAAGGTCAAGAAAACAGAACAGATTGACGTTGGAGGAAACCTGTCATTCAGAGACTTGAAACAAGCTTAAAAACATTCCAATTGGATCTTTGGTGAGATTTGAGAAGATATTACACCCATGAAACCAAAACAGTGGGCTGTGAAAAACAGCAAGAAAATTAAAAAAAAGTCTCTTGGAAATTAAAGGTGGATTGCCAAAATTAAAGATTGGAAGATTAAGTTGAGAAACAGAACAGAGAGCAGAAAGATAGTCTGAATGTATGGTAGAAAAGATAAGCCACTTTTTGTAACTTTTTCATGGTTAAATCCAGAAATGGTTGGGGTAGGGGTGGTGTCTGGGTAAGGGCCTGGGAGTGGAGAGGTGGGTTGGCTGGGGCTCTGTCGCTTTGCATTAGAAATCCTTTGATCTATGTATGTTAGCCACGTGCACGGATCACTCTGATAAAAACAAATACCTAACTGCACATCTGACGGTTCCATTTTGCTGCTTAAAACCCATCGCTCCTCCCCATCACATAAAATGACAGAGCTCAGTCTTTTTCTTGACCATGACCTGCCATGAGCCAGCCCTCCCGTCTCCCACCAACCCCTGAATCCACTTCAGTTCCACCCAACTACTGAGCAGGCTGAGTGAGCCTTCTGAGCTGAGCCGTGGGCCAGACTTAGCTGGTTTCAAACCTACTCAATGTTTATGTCCTGATCTGAAAAATGAGGATAACAAGAGTGCCTGTTGAGGCTTTTGTGAAGATCAAATGAGCTAACTCTCCTATGTTACATATTTAGCAGAGCCCCTGGGCACACGGTGAGTGATTAATAAATGTAACAGTGATTGCAGCTCCCAGAACTAGTCTGGCTTTATCCACCTCAATTTTAACCCTCCTTTGGCTACTCTATTTATGCCTAAAAATACTTTTAAAAAATCATTAAACCCTCAGCTTTACTGTCAAGTGCACACCCACTTAGACACCTATTTAATCCTCATTTCTTAAGAGATTTTAATACATTTTATACGTATTTGTGAAGCCACAATTTAGGAGCAACTGAAAGTCTTGCTTTGTATGTGCATACCTTGGGACCTTAGCTGGTTTTTGACCAGCCGTTCATTTCTCTTCTCAGCGAACTGCCCTCCTCTACTGGGGCTCAAGGCTCATTCCTTTGGGAAGCCTTTTTGGGCCCCCCACCCCGACCCCTTTCTTGCAGACTTCCCATGAATAACTTTGTCCCCACTGCTGCTGTCATCGGTCCCCTACTGCAGATGGTGAGCACTGCCTTTGGAAGGACTCTCCGTCCGTCTCCTGACTCCAGCGCCCACCTGACCATCTGAGGCAAGCTCTGCCCAGTGAACAACCCCTGAGGTGGATGCAGAAGGGATGGAGGCTGAGTTTAGTCGGCGAGCAGGGCTTGCTAGTGCCTGGAAAGGCGAGCAGTTGTTGGAAAAGCCGGCCAAGTGCAGCAATGCTAGAACCCTTTCTTTGTCACAAGATTGTGGGGAAAGCACCATCTAATGCTGGGAAGCTTCCTGGCTCCGGGTTCCAGAAGGTTTTGAGTGGGTGATCGGCTGCCAGTTCAAGTACAGAAGGGACAGGAAGTCAGTGCTCTTCTCCAGCTATGTTCTAACACTTCGTGCTTTAGGATGCGGCCCTGCCTGAGAAGCATACGCTATTTCTTAAGCTGGCTTTTGCCTTTCTCTTCTTTCTTTTTTGTAAATTAAATCATGTGGTCCAACTAACTCAATTCCTCTCAGCAGAGAGACAAACCAAAACAGTCTTACATGAAGGTCAGAAGAGTTGCTAAAAGTCATATAGAAAGTAGAAAGACCAGATCAGAACTTGGGTTTCCAAAATTCCAGACCAGTGCATTGTGATTTTGAGGGTAAAAGGAAGGGGTTAAAAGGAAGAGGGAACCCTGCAAGCAGCTGAGGTAGCTGGTACCCAAAATACAGCTGATGATCTGGGTGGCCCATCCCTGCCCTGGCTTTGGGTCTTTTGTATGGTGTATCCCTTACGGAAACCAAGGGGGTGTCAAAAGTACTCTCATCAGAGCGGTGTCATGAGGATGTATGGCAGATTATTGAGAAGTTCATAATCATTAGGTATCTAACAACCTAACTCTGAGGCTTTAGTGCAGCAGGCAAACTGGCTTTCTCTTTGTGCACCTTGGATACCTGCCCCTAGAGCAAAGTCACGCAAGTCAAGCAGAGGAGAGGCCCACTGCCATTTTATTGGAGGCACCCTCACAGGAGGGGAGGCTGGGCTGTCACCACCAGCTCTGCCATGGATGGGGAGGACCTGCAGCCCCATCACAGCCCCCATCCCTAAAGGCAGGTGGGGGCAGGTCACCTTGGCACTCCCAGCCCTTAGCTGCCACCCAGGCTGGCTAAGGCCAACCAGAGCAGTAGAGGGGCCTGGGAAGGAATGTGCAGGACTTGCACCAGCCACTATAGCCTCAGCCCCAGCCTGTGCTGCTCCTGCAGGGAGGGCCTGAGGAGGGAATTGGCCTGGGCCTACCCTGGTTCGCAGATGGTGGGAGCGAGGGAATGTGGGTGGGAGAAGACAGGGCGCCTTCAGGAAAGGATGGACAGGAACAGAGAGAAGGCCATGAGGGTGTAGGAGAGTTCCCAGGACGGGGCAGGGTTGGCAAAGAGGCGGGCCACGGCCACGTTGGGGTTGCCCTGGGCAGGCTGAAACCACTTCTGGAGACATCGCCCACTGTGCCGGCGCTCCGGGCTCGCCTTGAAGGAGTTGCTCCAAACCTTCTCGCACAGGTCGGCCGGGGTGGGGAAGTAGTGGGGGAAAGGGAGACACCGGGCCTTTGCAGGGCAGCGGTTCTTCCCTGTGGGCACCAGGGGTGGACAGCTCACCTCCATTGCCCCACCCTCTGCACCTGCGCCCACCCGGGCCCACCCAGGGGCCTGCCTCCTCCGCCCCGGCCCCACCACTCACCCTGACTCCAGTCCCAGCCGCCCTGCCAGTTGGATTTGCAGGTGTATGACCAGCGGCAGTCTTCCCACCACTCCTCGCAGTCCTCCCGGCACAGTGGTACGTCCACCACTCGCTCTCCCTGCCCGCTCCAGGCCGCCTGGTGCGTGCACAACAAGAGACAGAATATTACAGCAGAGGTTTGAAGACTGCTAATAGCTATGATGGTGCTTGTGCTGGGTACCATCTGTACACATCTCTTATAGTCTCTAGGTATTACTTCACAAGTGAGAACAAGGAGGCTAAGAGATTAGTTTGTCCCAGGCTGAACAGCTAATAGGTACAGAAGATGGGATTCAAACTTAGGTCTATCTAACTCCACCCAGCCTCCCTGGGTGACAGCCCCTCATCCCACTGTTCTCATCAGACCACTGTCCCCATCAGCCGTTCTCTAGCAGGGGCCTCCGGCTTTGCTCTTGTCCAGAAGGGGACAGCACTGCCTGTTCCTTCTAGCATCCTGGAGATGCCAGCATGGGGTCGGATGGAAATTCCAGCTTAGTAATAGGGCATTGCACAAATCTGTGCCCTGCCCCCCACCCCTGCCTCCTGCCCCAGGCTTGTCACCGGCTGGATCCAAGGCCCCAGGTTTGGAGAGCACTCATAGAAGCACGTGGCCTGGATGAAGTGCTTCTGGCAGCCCGGCATCAATAGTCCGCAGTGAATTCGGCTGAAGTTGTAGAGCGGGGACACATCCAGGTGGGCTTCCCAGCTTGTCTCGGCCGTGCAGCAGGCATTGCCCTTCCAGGGGATGCACTGGAGGTGGAGGAAGAACCAAAAGGCACAGGGAGTAGAGGCAGGGGCTAGTGAGTGTCTAGGGCAGAAGGGTGGCAGAATGAAAGTGTCCCTTAGGAGAAGGCCTGAGCAAGTGGGATGACTTTAGCTAGTAAGCCCCTGTATGGGAGGACCCCTGATAATCTCTATCAACATTCAGCCAAAGGGCACCCCAACCTGCACCCCAACCTCCCTGCCACAGGCTGCTGTAGTCCTCTGGGAACATAACTTTTGGGGTCTCAGATACTAGGCAGCAGAGGGCTTTTGGGGAAAAGTAGACAGATGGAGGAGCCCCCACGAGACCCAGGGGAATCTGGGGTTGCACTGGGTGGAGGGACTCATAGGCTAAATGCCAGCTCTGCTCCTCTTCCCACATCCCTGGCAACTGCCTTTAGGAGTTGGGAAGGGGTCACTTAGGTCATGTTTTCTCAGGGTCTGTTGGCAAGAAGGCTTGTATTAATCCATGCTGAACCAACACGGGCCTCCGGGATCACCATCTGACCCTGTGCCCCAAGTGGTCAGAGCAGCTCAGAGATGAGAACTTGGACTTGCTTGGCTCTGATGGTGTCAAAAAGGCATAGCCTCTCTCCAGTCACCTTTGCTCAAATCCCAACCCAAGGAACCAAACTATCATGGTTGAAGGGGTCCAGAGACCATCTTGGCATTTGTGTCCCTTCCCTGATCTGCCAAAGAAGCCCCTTTCCACCCCCAGGCTAGGTCTTGACTCTGTACCTCCTCATAGAGCTTGTCTTCTGGACTGGGCTTTCTCTTGTGGTGTTTGGCATTCATGCAGATGTTGAGCAGCTCGTCCCCAGCCCAGGTGGGCATGACTGTCCACAAACCTAGCAGGAGCTGCCACCACCGTGCCATGGCCTGCTGCAGAGAAAAGAGGCATGCCACTCACTCGATGGAGAGGACATCCCACCCCGTTCCCTTCACCATCCCAGGCACTGAAGAGGGAACATAGGCTTCAAGTCTCCCTCAAGTGACTGCCACACTCCACCTACTCGTGGGACCTTCTATCTGAGGCAACATAAGAGAATGTCAGGGCAGGCGGAATAATCCTTAGAGGTCCGACACCCCCACCTCCAAACACTGTATAAATGTAGAAACTGAAGCCCAGAGAGGGGAAGAGACCAGCCCTAAGGTGAGAGTCAGAGGAAGAATGGTTCCAGCCTTCCCTGGGGGAGCTTTTCCCAGCCCTTCTCCCCTTGGAGGCAGCCTTTCTCACTCCATGGGAATTCAGAGCTTTGATCTTAGCCCACATCAAGCCCTCAAATGCTGGCTGAGTAACTGAACAGATGTTCAATAACCAGACTCTCCACAGGGCCAAAGGGCACGGTGGGACTGGGTAGTATGGCTGATGCAATCCTCGAGTGTCGACCCCAACTCTAGCCCCTAGGAGGGGTCCAAGCAAGGCCCAGAGGTCCTCAGAGCCCTGTGTCCCCTTCCCTTCTCCCCCTAGCCAGAATCCTTTCCTCTATGGCAGTAGTTCTGCTTCTACCAGCCTCAACCCATCTCACACCCATCCTGAGCACAAGGCTAGGGCAGCCAAGTGCTGGTGGCCTTGCTGGCCCCTCGGAGCCAGGGGCACACACCGGTGTGAGTCACGGGAGGAGCCTTCCACATCCAAAGCCCATCCCCATCACAGGGACAAGAACAACTTTTCCCTTGGTGTTTGTTGAGCACTCTTATTTCCAACTCTGATCTGGATAGTAGTGGTAATGGGGGAGAGTGGAAAGAGAGACGAAAGACAGAAAGACGAGGAGCCCCTTGCCCCAAGCATCCAATCCCTTAGGAAACAGGGCCCCTCAGCCAGGAGCCCATGGCTGCCCAGTCCCCCAGGCCTGGCAGGAGCCTGCCCTGGGCCCATCACGGCAGAACTGGAAACTTCTAGCCTGAGTTTTGAGCCTCAAACATCCTGGGGATGAAGACCCTAGCCCTCTGCCCCCTTTAGAGCCCATCCTTGAGTCTAAATTTAAGCCTGATCTCTTTCCATGGCACCAGTTTCAAGCTCAGAGTACTTTTTATAGAAACAAGTATGTTAGGGGAAAAGAGGAGGAGGCTGCCCCTTCTAGGGGCATACTCACTTTAAAGGCAGGAGCTTCCAGGTGCTCCCTCCCACCCCCAGAGACACAAGGCTGAGGGGAGTTCCATGATCCCACCCATTTAATACCCAATCCACCTTCTACTAGGTCCAGGTGCAGGAGCAGAACTCCAGGTGGCTCCATTTAAACAGTCTGACCCAACAACGTGGGCCTCCCATGGGTTTCAAGAGCGTTTGCTTCCTTAGAGAAACAGAGGCTCTATGCTGGGTAAGATCTGGGGTTCTTCAGTCAGATACTGGGTTCAACTCTCAGCTCTGCTACTCACTAGCTGGATGACCTTTAGAAAATTACTAAAACTCTGTCAATTTCCCCACCTGTGAAGGAAGTTGTAATGGAATTGTTGGGAAAAAGAAATTAAAGAGAAAGTTCATCAAAAACAACTTGACATTGCACCTAGCACCGAGTGAATTTTAACGGTTTGAATTCTATTCTTTTCTTCCCTGAGCCCTCTCTCTGCCTCCTCCCTGGTTCCACAGCTCTATTTTCCCCTTCACCAGCTCTGTCACCTGGTGGTCTGAGTATCAGTGTCCTCTCACAGCCCACAGGAGCTAAGGTTCCAGGCGGAGAGCAGGCCCGGCAGGATGCAGAGATGAAGCATGGCCTTGGAGACCCAAGAATTTAAACTATGATCAAAGCAAAAGCAAAAAAAAACCAAATAAAAAGTCCCTTCACAATCCACACACAAAAAATAATAAATAAATAAATAAAAATAGCCTTCCTTAGCACAGCAGGACCGCATTCCTATGAAATATTCTACAAGCGTTCTCGGTAGTGATAATACTCACAAAAACATCCATCTCAACTAAGAGACTGGAAACTTGGACAGGACTCTTGGGAGAATCCCAAAGATGATGAAAATGCTGGAAAAGGGGCCTATTTCTTTGTCTGTTTTTATAACAAATTCTCTCTTCAAAACAGTAGTAGCTGAAGTCACTGAAGTTTTATTGATACATAGGAAATCAAAACACTTAAAGCATTCTTTAACTGAAAAAAATAAAGCACACTGTGTTGTTCAGCTACACAGTTGATGAGCGAAATGTGTATTATCATCATGTTGGAAAATGGCATTTCCTACACCTGGGTAATAACAGCCACTGAGTACTAAGCACAGACAAGGACCCAGGCACTGGGCTGGTGCTATTTGTACATGGTCTGATGTCTCAAAACGACCCCCAGAGTGAACGCCTTCCTTGTTTCAGCTGTGGGAAACTGAGGCTCCGCTTGGCGTGGCAGAGCTAGGATCTGAATTCAAGTATACGTGACTTCCTATCTGAAGCTTAAGGACCAGGTGCGGGGGAGACCTCCAGGACCAAAGGAGTAGATGCTGCCTGGGTCTCCAGTGAAGTCTGCTTTTTAACACATTAACTACCATGTGAGCTGCATTTAACTCACACTCGTTTTGAGCCCGGGACCTCATGAAGCACGTATAACTCACATGTCTCTTCACCTTTGGAGCTGTGAGAACTATTTTTCAAGTTGCATATAACTCATGCACAGAAAACAATTAAAAAATCAAATTTTTCATTAAATTAGGATCATTTTGTTTCTGAAGTTCTTACTCTATTTTCATAATAAAACACTGTGGCCCCAAGGAAAAAACTTTTTTTTCTAATGTGGCAGCCAATGTGTTAAAAAAAGTTAAATATCATAATGAGATTATGTGTGTGTTGGGAGGCATGTGTTGGTTTTATCTAGAACCAGTGTTGGCTACCAGCCCAGCCTCCCTTGTCCCCACCTTAAGCATAGCCAGGAGTCTCCTCTTTAGGGTCAGATTCCAAATGGCAATGACATTGCCATAGCATGAGTCTCTTCACAAGGGTGCCTGCTTGGCAGGGCGAGAAGCCGGCTCTCATGTCCTGTTCAATTCCTCACAAATACTCAGGAAGCTGTAGCTTTGAAGGGGTAAGAGATTTGGGGTTTAATGTCACCTTAAAATGGCTTGTGGACGTGCCAGGGCCAAGAACCCAGAAATGAATCACAGAAGTAATTACCAAAATGGAAAACAGGTCCTCTGATAACTGGCCTTCATTCGGAGGGAAGAAGGACAAGGAGCGAGTTGCTAACAATCTCTAGGACAAAGCTGCAGGAAATGAGCTAAAATTACAGCAGCGCAGATGCATGTGGAGGCAGGGAGGGAGGAATTACTGCTGCCTTTCAAAGAACCATCCGGCCCACCGGCATCTGTTCCCGGGAGAGGCAGTTTGTGGCCCTTAAAGCAAAGCTCATTTTTGCCTTATTGTGACTGAGTCTTCCAGAGAAATCTGTTTTCTGACTGAAAGATGATAAATCAAAGCTGGCTGTGGATGAAGCCATTTGAAGTGGCTGATCCAAAACAATTTTATTCTTTAAAAAAACAAAACAAAAAAAAACCTCCACAACAAAACAGAACACTTAAGTTGCCAAGAGAAGAGGTAGGGCGGCGTTCTGAGGGCTGCTTTGGGGCCATAGGGATGCTAGGCAGAGATGACTCTCCCCCTCCCCTGTCATGAGGTCACCCAAGGGGCTGAAGCCCACTGAGTTCGAACAGACTAAGAAGGAAAGAACTAGAACCTAAAGTCTCCTGGCGAGAAGCTGATGTTGGAGGCAGCTGGGGGTACTTCAGTGATTCGGAGTTCTCAATGGGTCTCATGAGTCCTTCTCACGTCAAAATCTATCGACTCTCCTTGTCTAAACTCTTATTTGGTTTCCAGCCAGGGCAGGTAAAATAGGTGTGGTTTGGCCTTACTTCTTCCTTCCCTCTACGTCCATCCGATTGCCAAAGCTGTTGATGTAACTTTCTAAATATCTCTTGAATTCAAACTTTTTTTATCCCCGTTTCCCCCTTATGATCAACTGTTGTCTCACTTATTGCAACACAACCTTCTAACTGCTTCCCTTGCCCATTTCCAGAGCTGTATTCAGGCAGCAGCCAGAGTGATCTAATCTCCCAATATCTTATGGGAGTTTTCAAACATAAGGAAAGTTGAGAGAATTTTACAATGAATTTCCATATACCTGCCACTTAGATGTTACTGATACCATCCTACTATATATTCTGTTACGTCTAGCCAGCCAGCCATGCCACTATTCAGCCATCAATCTTATTTTTTATGCATTTCAAAGTAAATCGCAGACATCAGTATACTTTTTCCTAAACAATTCAAGCCTGTATGTCATTAACTAGAGTTCAATATTTGTTTGCAGTCTCTTTTTTTTCAGAATGATCTTTTTAAAATGTAAAGACAGTCATGATACTCCCATGTCTAAAATCCCTCTAGACCTTAAGATAAGTCCCAGATCCTTGACATAGCACAGGGACTCTTTTTAATCTGGTCCCTATTTACTCCTCACCCTAATCTGTTGTCCTTGGTCTCATCTACACTCCAGGAACTCAAGGGTCCATCTTTGCCCTGCCCCTTGCAGGAGGCTCCTCTGCCAGGGCTGTTCTCTCAGAGCTCACACACTGCCTGGTGACTCCCACGCACCCCTCGGCTCTCAGAGCGGATGGCCTCCCTGAGGGGAAGTCTGCACGACCCCCGTGGGTTGGTGAGATGTTTCCTTGGCGTTTACTCTTGCTGCTTCATTGCACCCACCACCTGCCTTCGGGAATGCCCGCGTGCAGGCTCCTCCCGCCTCTCTACCGTCAGCTGCTTGGGGCAGACACAGTAACATTTACAGCTCCAAACCCAGTGCCCGGCCCACAGTGCATATTCCAGAAATGCCTGTTGAGTAAATGAGAAATTCCTGGGTAGAATAAAATTGCATTTCTTAAAAACATTGTTTTAATTCAGACACTTCCCTACTTTAACCTGACTTATCCCACATCCCTCCCCTCCCACTTCCTTCCTTTCCTCTCTCCCTTCCTTCTCCTTTATCCTGAGCTCACCTGTACCTCTCTCTGCAGTTTCAAGTGACTTCTCCCTTCTCTGCCCGCTCTCCCCATCCTTCCTTCTCTTCCCTCATTTCTCCTCTCCCTTCTCTCTCCTTCTCCCCACTCCCTGCCCCACCTTCCCTCTCCCTCCCAATTTTCTCTTCCATCCCAAGTTTCGGACTGGAGCATCCTCAGTTTCTGATGATTTCTGTGAGACTTCAGGGTGTTAATGCTGGGGCCTCTCACCACCACTTGAAGAAGCCACTTTTTAGGTCTAATCACAACAAAGGAAATGAGTGTGAAGTCCGCCCGGTGTTGAAGCCCAAGGTAAGGGGAGAACAGATAGAAAAACACCCAAGTTCTATGGGAAAGGGATTAACTGTAAATTAGAGATGGGAGGAAGCTGTATCACAAAGAACAAACATCTTTATCCTCCAGCCTAGTTTTCTTCCCAGGTTGATGGCTCCTTTCTCTTCATCCAGCTTCCCTGTTGCTCATGCCACATTGTCACATTCAAACCAGGCTGCTGCTGGGTCTGTCAGAGTCTTAATAAGAAGTAACTGAGGTTTGTATGCAGTTTAAATGTACGACTGTTCTCAGTACACTTTCAACCCATCCAGCAGCCCTTCCTGGAATAGTCCTTTGACCCCAAGTTCCACCCCAGCCACCAAACTGGCTTTCTTTTCCTAGCCATGTTTCCTAAAAACCTGTATTTATTCACTGTGGCTCCTCTGTGTTACCCCTCATTACCAATCACTGATGCCTGGCTTCCACCCACCTTTCCATGGAATCCACCCTTGCCAAATTCAGCAGCAACCTCCAAATTGTTTGATCCAATGGGCAAGGTCCATCCATAGCCTACTTAGCCCCTCAGCTGCCTTTGACAGAGGTAATCAATCCCCCCTGCCTCCTTGAAACTTACCTCTTTCTTTTTTTTGAGACAGAGTCTCACTCTGTTGCCCGGACTAGAGTGCAGTGGTGTCAGCCTAGCTCACAGCAACCTCAAACTCCTGGGCTCAAGCAATCCTCCTGCCTCAGCCTCCCGAGTAGCTGGGACTACAGGCATGCACCACCATGCCCAGCTTTTTCTATATATTTTTAGTTGTACAGCTAATTTCTTTCTATTTTTAGTAGAGATGTGATCTCACTTTTGCTCAGGCTGGTCTGGAACTCCTGACCTCGAGTGATCCTCCCGCCTCGGCCTCCCAGAGTGCTAGGATTATAGGTGTGAGCCACCACGCTTGGCCTTTTTTCTTTTTTATAAATTTCAAAATACCAAGGGGGCACAGATATTTTTGATACATGGGTTGAGTCAGGGCTATAAGTATGCTCATCACCTGAATAATGTTCATTGTACTCATTAGGTGGGTTTTTGCCCTTCCCCTCCTCCCCTCTCTCCCCCACTTGATTTCTAATGACTTTTACTTTCCTCTGTACTTATGTGCCCATTGGTTAGTTCCAATTTATTAGAGATTACATGTGCTGTTTGTTTTTTCATTCTTGAGATACTTTGCTTAGGATAATGGTCTCCAGATCCTTTCAGATTGCTGCAAAAGGCATTAATTCATCCTTTGCTATGGCTGAGTAGTATTCTATGTTATACATATATCCCATTTTGTTAATCCATTCATGAATTGATGGGCACTTATGTTGATTCCACATCTTTACAATTGCGAATTGTGCTGCAATAAACATTTGAGTGCAGGTGTCTTTTTGATAAAATGACTTCTTTTCCATTGGGTAGATACCCAGTAATGGGATTGCTGGATCATATGATAGATCTACTTTTAGTTCTTTGAGAAATTTCTATACTATTTTCCACAGGGGTTATACTAATTTGCAGTCCCATCAACAGTGTATGTAAGTGTTCCTTTTTCTCTGCATCCATGCCAGCATCTATTGTTTTTAAACTTTTTAATAAAAGCCATTCTAATAGGAGTAAGGTGATATTTCATTGTGGTTTTAATTTGCATTTCCCTGATGAGTAGTGATGTTGAGCATTTTTTCATATGTTTCTTGGCCATTTGTCTATCTTCTTTTGAAAAACTTCTGTTCATGTCTTTTGCCCACTCTTTAATGGAGTTGTTAATTTTTTTTTCTTGCTGATTTGTTTCTTTGTAGATTCTCATTATTAGCACTTTATCAGAAGTATAGATTATGAATATTTTCTCCCATTCTGTAGGTTTTCTATTTGCTCTGTTGATTATTTCCTTAGCTATGCAGAAGCCTTTTAATTTAATCAACTCCCATTTATTTATTTTTGTTGCTACTGGGATCTTAGTTATAAATTCTTTTCCTAGACTGATGTGTAGAAAAGTTTTTTCTACATTTTCTTCTAGAATTCTTATGGTTTCTTGCCTTACATTTAAGTCTTTTATCCACCTTTAATTAATTTTTGTGAGTGGCAATAGATAGGGGACCAGTTTCATTCTTCTGAATGTGGCTATCCAATTTTCCCAGCACAATTTATTGAATAGGGCTTCTTTTCCCCAGTGTCTATTGTCTGCTTTGTCAAAGATCAATTGGCTGTAGGTAGATGTGTTTTTACATCTGTGTTTTCTGTTCTGTTCCATTAGTTTATGTCTATTTTTCTGCCAATATCATGCTGTTTTGGTTACTATAGCCTTGTAGTATAGTTTGAAGTCTGGTAATGTGATGCCTCCAGATTTGTTCTTTTTGCTTAGGATTGCTTTGGCTATTTGGGCTCTTTTCTGGTTCCAAACAAAGCATAGAATTATTTTTTCTGTATCTGTTAAATATGACCTTGGTATTTTGATGAGTATTGCATTGAATCTGTAAATCACTTTGGGTAGTACAGACATTTTAGCAGTGTTGATTCTACCGAGCCATAAGTATGATAATTTTCTCCATTTGTTTGTATCATCCACAATTTCTTTCCCCAGTGTTTTGTAGTTCTCCTTGTAGAGATCTTTCACCTCCTTGGTTAAGTGTATTCCTAGTTATTTTATTTTCTTTATAGCTATTGTGAATGGTATTGAGTCTTTGATTTGACTCTCAGCTTGACTATTATTGGTATATAGAAATGCTACTGATTTGTGTACATTGATTTTATATCCTGAGACTTTGCTGAATTTATTTATCAATTCCAGGAGACTCTTAGTGGAGTCTTTGGGGTTTTCTAGATACAAGATCATATCATCAGCAAAAAGCGATAGTTTGACCTCCTCTTTGCCAAATTGGATACCCTTTATTTTTTTCTCTTGCCTGATTGCTCTGGCTAGGACTTCTAGTACTATGTTGAGTAGAAGTGATGACAGTTGGCACTCTTGTCGTGTTCCAGTTCTTAGTGGGAATGCTTTCCACTTTTGCCCATTCAGAATGATGTTGGCTGTGGGTTTGTCATGGCTTTTATAACTTTGAGAAGCAAAAATAAATACTATACGATCATCTCAATGGATACAGAAAAAGCATTTGACAAAATCCAGCACCCTTTCATGATAAGAACCCTCAACAAACTAGGCATAGAAGGAACATACCTCAAAATCAAAATCACCTCTTTCTTGATTCTCATGGCTCCCCTTTATCCTGGTTTTCCTCCTACATCTTAACTAATTCCTTGCAGGTCTCCTTGGTGGATTCCATTGCCTCCATCTGCCATGTAAGAATTTTCTTGAGCTCTGTTCATGGGTCTCTTGTCTTCTTTCTGTACTACACTCTCTGAGCAATCTCATGTCCAGCGTGGCTTCAGTGACTATCCGAATACCCTTAAATATTTCTCCAATCCTGACCTGCAGAGTTAAATATCTACATGATACAGCAGTATTTCACTTGAATTTCTCACAGGGACCTAACACTCAGCCACTCTTAGCTCCCCATTCAATCTGTGTTTCTGTGCTAGTTAATGGGACCCCATCCCTCTAGTCACTCAGGCAGAGGCCAGGGCCTGTCCTGGTTTCCTCTTCTTCTCCCACCTCATGCACACACTTTAACATGACATGCAAGGCTCTTCATGGTCTGGCCACTGGTTACAACAGAAACCTCTCTCTCCCAACTCCCACCCTCACCCTGCACTACCCACACTGAACTACCTGCTGCCTGCTGAGTGAGCCACTGCTCTGTGTCTTGTCTGCCAGCAATGGCCTTTCCCTGCTTCTTCACCCATTGACCATCCTTTAGGGCTCTACTCAGGCACCATCACCTCAAGGAAGCCTGCCTTCCTCCCTTCCCCCCAAGTTAGGGTCACTTCTGTGGACTCCCCTGGCATTGAGTATTCATTTTTAGCATTGTATTTATTATGGGATGGTGTAATCTTCTGCATGTTTGCTTGTGTCCCTCCCACCTTTAGAGTTTCTTGGGGGTGAGGACTTTATTTTATCCCTCTGTTACCAGCCACAACCACAGTTTATGGCACATATAAAGGCCTCTAAATGTTTGGATAAATGAATGAGTGAGTATAAATGAGACATACCAGGTGTGATAGCCCACAGGGCCTGAACCTGTGGTAGAACTGTTTTTCTGACTCCATGGACAGTGGCTGTTTTCTTCACAGTCCCATTTTCAGTGAATGCCCCATCCTGCCGGCCTAGTATGTTTAAAATTGAAAGTGTTTGAACAGGTGCAAACTTATCAGCAGCTCCTCTCAGAGGATCTTGAATCACTCTTATGTATGTTCTTTTAGACTGGGACAATTTCACATGGTTATGACACATATGGTCCAGTGGTCCCTCCAGGCATGGCCACCCCAAGCATGGCTCTTAGCACCACTATGCCCTTCTTCCATCTCCCCCAGCCCACCATCCAAGGATGTAAGCTAGTGTTGATATTAACCTTAGAATTGTGACCGTAGTCCTATCCTTCCTGGTATGAGAAAAAGGGTCCCAAAGTCCAGCTAAACTGAACCATCTTCAATGCTTTCAACCCTCTGTGATCACTCTTGCTCCTGGCCTTGGCACCTACTGTTCTCTCTCACACAGGACCTCCCCACCATCCTGAAAACATGTAGTGCCTTCTCTTCACTGATTTCTTATTTTTTAGGACTCAACTTAGAAATATTCACATTCAAGGAGGTCCAAATCTGGGTTAGGTGTCTCTCCTGGTGCTCTCATAGCTTTTGAGTTATCTATGTCAGGGTATTTGCCATACTATTCTAGAGTTTTCTGCTGAATTATGTTTTCTCCACTAGGCTGTAAACTCCTGGACCAGGAGAGACTGTGTTTGTCAGTAACCACAGTGCTTGGTACAAGGGAGGGATTTGGTAGGTATTTAAGTGAACAAGTGATTTTTTTTTTTTTTTTTTGGTAAGATTTCTCATATCATTCATTTTTACCAAGAAGTATACCAGGACAAATTCTGGGAAACCTGAGTTTTTGCATATGGTCATACTTATAAGTGTTATATGTATGCACTATACTGGTTTGTGGATTTCCAATTTCTTTTAACAATTGTTTTTCTGCCCTTTATTTACCTTTTACCTATTACTAGGTGACCTGTGCCTGGAAGGCCTTGTTATGCCCGTCTTTCTGACTCCCCACAGCTTTATAAACCATGAGGTTTGGCAAATGTGATTGGTGCATTTTTTTTTCTTAGGCATGTATACAATTTCAAGTTTGAAGAATAGAATTGGATCAGTTTATATTTCATAGACTAAAGAACATAAACATGCATTTTTCTAGCCTTTGTCTTTGTCTTACATTGCCTTTAACCCACACTTGAGTGAGACAAAGACATAAAGTGTAACCATAATGTTTGTACCCTCATAATACCCTGAAATAAAAAAAAAGAAAATGTCTGAGAAATCTCACAGAAGGCTTAGAAGGTTCACAGTGTATTTTATGGTTTATAAAAAGAAAACAGTGGAAAGTAAATAGTTTTAAAGTGGCAAATATTTGACTCCTTATGTCCTTGTGCTTACAGATGAAAAGATTAAGAGGGGAAAATCTATTTTCCAAGAAAATGTGGGTAAATTACCTTATAATACAATGACATTATTGTTGCCATTTCTAGAAAAGTGAATTTTGTGATTCTTTAGTGACCTCTATTATAGACCAATGGGATATATCATTATGTGCAACTCTTGAATTGCTTTATGTTTATTTAAGACTTAAGTCTCTGAAAAATGTCAATAGTTGAAAATATTAAAAGGCTCCAGTTTACCAAACTAGATTTTAAGTTGTGTCTCCTCATGTTTGAGTTGATGATTCTTGTTTATGATCAAAGTCTGTGGAATGTCTGGTGCCATGGATACTGGGGCTTGAGAAGGAACATTGAGTCATCTTGCTGTATTGTCCTAAAGACAAAGCATTGCATTCATCCACAGAAATGTGGAAAGTCTTTATTGCCTCCAAATTCCTTGGCACGGTGGTCTCTGTGAATCAGAAGAAGTGCCCTGGGTTGTTTCCACTGAAGGATAAATGGTCCTGTGGGTGGAGTGAAGACACCCAGGATACGACTGTGGTTGCTCAGAGAGCTGTGCCTTATCATTCCAGGATGAAGGGAAAAGCAACTAAGATTTCTCAAGCCTTTATTCTGTTTCAGGCCCTCTGTGAAGCTCTTGACAGACTTTTCTTACTGCTTGTCTGCTAGTCAAGGGCAAAGATTGTGTCATACATGAATGTTACATGTGTATACAACATAGTTTATATTAATTGATACGAATGATTGCTGAATGAATGAATAGGCAAACAATACCCTGCATAGGTATTATAAACCTATTTTAAAGATGACTTTAGGGAGGTTAAGTTACTCAGTCTTACCTCCTTATCATCGAACATAAAATATATTAGTAATAGTTAACTTTATATCACAGTACAGTCATGCGTCACTTAATGATGGGGACACATTCAGTGAAATAGGTTGTTAGGTGATTTTGTTGTTGTGTGAACATCATACAGTGCACTTACACAATCCTAAATAGCATGGCCTACTACACACTAGGCTATGTGGTATCATCTGTTGCTCGTAGGCTACAAACCTTACAGCATGTTACCATACTTTGTATTGTAGGCAATTGTAACACAATGGTAAGTATTTGTGCATCTAAACCTATCTAAACCTAGAAAAAATACAGTAAAAATATGGTATTATAATTTTATGGGACCAACATTGTATATGTGGTCTGTCATTGACCAAAACATCATTATGTGGCACATGACTCTATTTAAGCTACAAGATACAAAAGGAAAAGAGTCAATACTATCCGAGGATCTATCTCCTTTCCTGGGAAGAGGACTACCATGTTTCTGGTTGTACACTGGATAGTCGTGTCATGTTAGGTAGAAGTATCACTTTGTTGTCTTTACTTGGGTATTAAGTATGGTTTAAGGAGCTGAGTATGGGTGCCAAGTTGACAAGGGGTGGACTATATTCAAACAGTAATCTAGGTGTTGCTGCGAAAGTATTTTGTATATCTTATTAAAGTCCATAATCAGTGGTGAGTGATAGAAAAAGGATTTGAGTCCACGTCTATCTTGCTTCAAGTCTAGGTTCCCCCTAGTCTGCATTAATCTGGAAAAAAAAGTCTGTTGGATTCTTCCTTGGCACTTAAAGCTTTTATTCATAGTCTATACTACTATTTTAATCAGCGTAAATCTGAATGGCTTCCTCTTGCCTTGAAGTTCTATCACAGGGTTACATGCAAATGAACTTTAGTCCAATTCTAAAAGTAGATATTTGCAGGTTTTCTTCCAGAGGTGCCACAGGAGTTTTACAGAGGCCAATCTAGAGTACAACTTCTGAAAGTCCACTTTACACCTCTTCCTCCTTAGGCACTTAAATCTTATTTAAAAATCTACCAAGTATTGAACACCTGCTATGTGTCAGGCACCGGGCAAAGTATGTCACTCAGATTATCACATAGTAACTCTAAATGCCACCACTTTAACTATGGTCATGAAGAAACTGAGGTATAGAATACCTCCATTTTTTGCTTAACTTTTTCCTGCACTATTCCCTAAAGGATGTTTCTTCAAGTTCCAGTCTCCAAAATAACAGATTCTTCTCGTGACCAAGAAGTTTGGGAAATAATCATGTTATCACTGCCTCCTGAGGACTCTCAGTATACATGCACAATGTGTTACAGATTCCGATGAGTCCTACGGTAAAGATATTTCTTGAACTCCATTGAACTCAGCATTTCAAACATTTTGACCACAGCAGCCCTTTTGTATGTTATACCCACCAACATCCTGGCATGAGTGTTCTGCCAATCAGACTTGGGAAAATGCTGGCCTGCCACACAGCACTAGGCATCAGTTTTACAGCAGCACCGGTGGGCAGGCGTTCAGATCATACTGAGCTACTAGGTCACGCTTATTACTCAGATAATACTTCACATTTATTTATATTAAATTTTTGGTAAAAATATTATGTATACAAATCTGTACAGTATGTTACTGTACTGAATTTCTGTTCAGAGGAGCCTGATTTTTCCCGTAGGATATGTGTCAGATTCCAGTGGAAGGCAATTCTTGCATCTGTTGGCAGAATGAGCCAGAGGGCCTCTAAATTCTTATTTTTCTCTTGTGTGCCATTTTGATTCCAACCTCATTTCTTTTGCTGTATATTTTTTAGTTATTTTCTTAGTGGTTACCCTGAGGATTAGAATTAACATCCTAAATTTCTAACAATCTAGTTTGAATCGATGCCAACTAACTTCAACAGTGTACAGACACTCTGCTCCTGGACAGCTCCACTCCCCCATTATGTCGTTACTGCCACCAATTACATGTTTATACATTGTGTGCCTATTAACATACATTTATAATTACTATTTTTGCGCTATATTTTAAATCATATAGTAAAAGAAAGAGGAGTTACAAGCCAAAAATGTGATAACGTTGACTTTCGTATTTACCTGCGTAGTTACCTTTACTGGTGTCCTTTATTTTATTCATGTGGTTTGAGTGACTGTCTAATGTTCCTTTCATTTCATCCTGAAAGACTCCTAAGAGGGAAATTGTCAAGTCAGCTTTTTAAAAATTCTTGAAATATCGGGAAATAATTTATATTCCCATCAGTACCTTCAGACAGTGAGTACTAATATTTTAAAAGCTTTTCTGATACGATATTGAAATGTAGGAAATTTAAATAATTTTTGAATTAGTAGTTCTTTCTAGTACCTACCTTGTAATGTTGCTTTGAGATTAAAGGAGTTAGTATATGATAAGCACTTAGGATAACACCTGACACATCCTAAGCATTATATTAGCTTGTGTTGTTATTTTTGTTGTTACTTTTTAAATTGTTCATGTCTTTTGCTTATTTTTTAAACTTAGACTTTTATAGGTTTTATTTTGCCTATTCATTTATCTATCTGTATATCTATCTATCATCTATCTTTCCATCCTATGATTCTTTATTCTGTTTTAATGCATCTTCATCATAATCAGTTTACCAAGTTCTGCCACTAAATGGAAGAAGCCAGCCGACTCTCAGGAGAGGGGAGATCTCTTTCTGGAGCAGTGTTGCCCCAGAGTTTGTTTAGAGAGCCCCTGCATCAGAATCACCTGGGTCACTTGTAATGATGAAGATTGCTGGACTCTACCCCTCCATTCTGATTCAGTAGGCCTGGGGGAGGGCCCAGGAATCTTCCTTCCTTCAGCACTTTTAAGATGTCATCCCATTGCCTTCTGGCCTCCATGGTTTCTGAAGAGAAATCAGCCCAAGAGTTGTTATCTTTTAACATGCTCCCCCGGGTGACTCTCGGGCTCATGAAAGTTCAGAGAACCACATCTTTGAAGGAACTTTACTTCCTCTTGCCATTCAGATACCAGAAGGCGAATTGGTGAGGGTTTGCTTTCTCCCACCTCTCATGATCCTCTTGTCCTCTCCCTCTTAATGGATGCTACTATTATTGGTGAGTGTTCGAACAAAATTCTTTAATATTCTGGTATGTTTCATTAATACACATGGTCCTTGATGACAAGCCAGAAGTCTCATCTCTTTTAATCCACCTCCACAGGCCTTGGTTTCTTAGTCTGTGAAGCAGGAGCATGGACTAGCGGTAGGCCTTCCTTCCCTTTCACTCTCAGTCTCTTCTGTCTTCACCCTGTGATGAGCACCTGTTGCTTTGCCTGCCCACATGTTCCCCTGCTTTTGAGTTTAGTAATCCCCTCCCTCAGGGGCCTGATCCCCCCTCAACTCCCTTCATATGGAGGAGCTGCTCTATTCTTTCAAGACCCACCCCTTGCCATAATAGTTTGGTTTATAGGGATGACACCTGACCCAAGTTGGGCCAATGAGACACTTCCCTGGATTTTGGGACATGAGAACAAATATATTAGTCTCTGCTATGGACTAAATATTTGTGTTCCCCCAAATTCATATATTAGAGCCTAAATCCCCAATGTGATAGTATTTGGAGGAGGTGCCCTTAGAAATAAAGTAATTAGGTCATGAGGGTGGAGCCCTTATAAATAGGATTAGTGCCCTTACAAGAAAAGATATGAGAGCTTGCTGTCTCAGCTGTACTCTCTGGAATGTGAGAACACAAGAAGACAGCCATCTGTAAACCAGGAAGAGGGCCTGCATCAGGACCTGACCATGCTAGCCCCCTGATTTCAGACTTCCCAGCCTCCAGAACTGTGAAGAATTAATTTCTGTTGTTGGAATCACCAAGTCTATGGTATTCTGTTATAGCAGACCAAACAGTCTCTCCACCATAGCTAAAACTTTGCTCGCGTTTTCTACCACATAAAGAAATTCAGTTTGCAATGAGGGAGAATGGAGCTGATATGCAGAGAATACCACTGATATGACATGGGAAGAAAGAAACCTGGCAGCATTTTATTCCCTGGTTTTAGTTTCCCAAGACCAGCAGCACCCTTGACTTTCTCAACTCTTTCATGGGGCACCAAATATTTTCAAATTCACTGTCTTTTGACCTACTGTATTTCAAGTTGGATTTCTACCATTTGCATGCAGAGGATTCTTAACATACAAATTTTCTTGGATTTTTTTCTCTTCCTAGTAGTATGATTGCCTCCTTTCATGAAATTTGGAGTACAGGCTATCACTAGTGAGAGAGAAACAAGAAATTGCCTTAAGTGGTAGCATAAATGGCCCCGCTTGAGGGCCACTTGGGTTTCAGAGAGGCTTCTGTTGGCTGAAACATTTTATCTTTCGAGCTAAGGCATAAAGAAGCTTACCATACAGAGGAAAAAGAGATGGAGATCATCTGTGATCAAAATATAATGTCTAGCTAGAGGAAGATTTCATTTAACAACTATTAATACTCATTGAGAATATTATCATGTACTCTGTCCAGGACTGAATCCCTACCCATGCATCTTACTCTGCAAAATTTTATTAGCTTCAACTGCCTCCCTTTGGCTTGGAGTCTCACCTAAGGAAATAAAAGTCTATAATCCCAAAATAAATCAAAATAGTTTAACCCTTTGCACAATGTCTTGAAAGTGGAGCACCACAAGAGCAGCAGAACGGGACCCATTTGTACTCACCATCAAATTGGTATTAACTAATCAACACATAAATGCACATATCAGAACAACATCTAGTGGATGCTAGGGAAGGGGGAGGGCGGTGGGAGGAGGGGGGAAGAGGGAGGAGGGGAGGGTATTTGTATACACAAGGAGGGCAATGCGCACTACCCGAAGGATGGACATATTTGAAACACGGACTTCGGTGGGGAGGGGAACCAAGGGCAACACATGTAACCTAAACATATGTACACCCATAATTTGCTGAAATAAAAAAAAAAATTAAAAAAAAAAAAGAAATGAAATGTTTAGAAAAAAGTTTTAGACTTTTCCCTCTATCCCTCCCTCCCTTCTTCCCTCCTGTATGGCAGCTTCTCTCAAACTCTCTCTCCTTCCTCATTCTGACGACCCCAAACTCATAAACTCAACCTGTGCAGGGTTTTTTTCCCCACTGCTTCTTTCTCTGTCCTCCATCTCCCCCTTCCCTATAACTCTCTGCAAATTCAGAGGTAAAAACATGTCCATCCAGTTTCTATGTTATTCTATCTATCATCCTAATCTGAATAATAATGTACCAAGAGCCAACAGGCAAAACAGAACTTTCCCCAGTGGGTAAGGTGTGGGTGGGGTGGTGAATACTCAATCGCTGATGCTCTTTCTGCATCGCATGCCATGCAACGTAGCCCGGGCCTCCATTTCAATTCAGGTCTGTTGGGAATGGACCTTCCTACTATATAGGTAAGCCAAGGACATGACTTTTTTTTTACAAGCCTCTTTTATCAGCTTTATAAACGGAACTCTCCACACTGAGCCAGGCAAAATTGTTTGAAAAGGATAACTTGTCAGAGCCCCACAGACTGTGGGGGCTAGTCCCCTGCCCGGCTAGGTCTTTTGGGGATATGAATGATGTAGAGTTGTTTCTCTCTAGCCTAAAAAGATGACCTGCTAAATAACAAACATGTTATTTGCTTTTTATCACTGAAGAGCTATTACAGAAAAAGTCAAGTGCTGCAGGGTCCACTGTGCTGTGTCTTTCTTCAAGATTGGCTGTCAAAATTAACAGAGATTTTGACACAAAATTCAGCATTCACCAAGCCTTTCCTCTTCCTCTGCCCAACTGAGCTTCTCATGAGTCCTCACCTAACATTCCCTCTCTTTCCAGAAGCGGGTAGAAGTTGGAGAAATGTGGATTTCAATTTCATCATGCATTTATTCATTCATTTTAAAATTTATAAATTGTATCTATAATCCATGTATTTTTCTAGGTACTGGGAGGAAAAGAGGGGAATAAGAGGCAAGTAACTTGTTCCCATAGCATGCATACTCTAGTGGAAGGAGCCAGAAAATAAACAAGCAAATAAAATAAAAAAGAGAATGACAGACATGCTATCAACAAATACAGAGTTGATGCTGTAATTTTTGAGTTGCAGCTACTCCCATTTGGGAAGTCAAGAAAGACCTCTCTGGGGAGGTGACATTCGAGCTTAATAATCAGAAGGACTCAATCATATGACAATCTGAGATAAGACTTCCAGAATCTACTACGTACAAAACCCCGTACGAGGAAAATTGAGAGGCAGAGAGTTGGGTAAGAAGAAACCCAATACTTCCAGATACTAACATAAGAATTGCTTGGGTTAGTAGAAGTCATGAAATAACATCTAAGCCAGGAACCCTAAGAGAAAAAGGCATAGATGTAGCACCTGGGTTAGGGGAGGGAGGGTGGCAGTTACCCTACTTATCTTCCTTGAGAAATGACATGTCCCATTCTCAGAAATAGTATAGAACCACAAAAGCCTATGGAATCAGATATATAAGTTTTGAAACAAAGTCATTGTTCCATTTGTTTATGATGGTATACAAGTTGCACATGTATCATCTTTCTAGAAAATATTTAGGTTATCAAGTATGAAATGTCCAATTTCCTTAAGTACTAAGTTTGACAGTTGATATCCCTGACATTTCACTTTGACATTCCTTGTTTTATTTTTATTGTGAAAGTACATCCTTATTTTTTCTTTTTTTCTTTCAGCACATTATGGGGGTATAGATGTTTAGGTTACGTATGTTGCCCTTGTTCCCCCACCCCCAACTCCGAGCTTCAAGCGTGTCCATCCCTTGGATGGTACACGTCACAGTCTTTGTGTATGCATATACCCGTCCCCTCCTCCCCTGCCCGATATCCAATAGATGTTATTCTTATATGTGCACTTATGTGTTGATCAGTTAATAC
>NW_012152507.1:6555671-6556806 GCF_000956105.1 Propithecus coquereli | reverse complement strand
TTCCAGTTCTAAGTGGGAATGCTTTCAATTTTTCCCCATTCAGTATGATGTTGGCTGTGGGTTTGTCATAAATGGCTTGTACCATTTTTAGGTAAGCCCCATCTATGCCTATTTTGTTAAGCGTCCTTATCATAAAAGGGTGTTGAATTTTGTCAAATGCTTTTTCTGTGTGTATTGAGAGAATCTATGGTTTTTGTTTTTGCTTCTGTTTATGTGGTGAATTACGTTTATAGATTTACGTATGTTGAACCATGCCTGCATCTCTGGGATGAAGTCCACTTGGTCTTGATGGATTATTTTTTTAATAAGCAACTGGATTTGCTTAGCTAGAATTTTGCTGAGAATTTTTACATCTATATTCATAAGGGATGTAGTTATAGACCTATATTCATAAGGTCTGTAGTTTTCCTTTTTTGTTGCGTCCTTTCCCGGTTTTGGTATCAGGGTTATGTTGGCTTCATAAAATGTGTTGGGAAGGAATCCATCCTTCTCGATGCCGTGGAATAATTTCTGCAGGATATGCACCAGTTCTTCTTTGTAGGTGTGGTAAAACTCGGGTGTGAAACCATCTGGTCCGGGACTTTTCTTTTTTGGTATGTTTTTTATTGCTGTTTCAATTTCAGTCCTTGATATTGATCTGTTCAGGAATTCTATTTCTTCCTGGTTGAGCCTAGGGAGGCTGTGTGTTTCTAAAAATTTGTCCATTTCCTTCACATTTTCCAGTTTGTGTGCATAAAGGTTTTTGTAATATTCATAAATTATATCTTAAATCTTCACGGCATTGCTTGTAACTTCTCCTTTTTTGTTCCTGATGGAGCTTATCAGAGATTTTTCTTTACTGATTTTCATTAGTTTAGCCAAAGACATGTTAATTTTGTTTATTTTTCCAAAGAACCAACTTTTTGTTTTATTAATCTTCCTTATAGTTTCCCTTTTGTCAATTTCCTTTAGTTCTGATTTGATCTTATTTTTTTTTTTCTTAAACTTTTTTTTTTCAGCATGTTATGGGGGTACAGATGATTAGGTTACATATGATGCCCTTACCCTCCCTCCCCCCAAGTCCGAGCTTCAAGTGTGTCCATTCCCCCGGAGGTGCGCATCGCACTCATTTTTTGTGCATATGCCCGTCCCCTCC
>NW_012152507.1:6548887-6553666 GCF_000956105.1 Propithecus coquereli | reverse complement strand
AAATTTTTTGAGACATGCTTTTTGTCCTAGAATATGGTCAATCTTAGAGAATGTCCCATGAGCTGTTGAGAAGAGCATATCTTCAGTGGTTTTTGGGTAGAATGTCCTGTAAATTTCGGTGAGGCCCATTTGTTCTAGAGTTCTGTTTAAGTCCATTATTTCTTTGTTGATTTTCTGTTTGGAGGATCTGTCCTGTGCTGTCAGTGGGGTGTTGAAGTCTCCGACTATTATGGTGTTGCTGTTTATCAGTTTGTTTAGATCAAGTAAAGTTTCCTTTATGAATCTGGGTGCACCTAAGTTGGGTGCATACATATTTAGAATTGTTATGTCTTCTTGTTGAACTGTACCCTTCGCCATTATATAGTGACCCTCTTTGTCTTTCATTACTTTTGTTGATTTAAAAACCAAGTTATCTGAGATCAAAACTGCCACACCAGCCGTCTTTTGGCTTCCATTTGCTTGAAATATTGATTTCCACCCCTTTACCTTGAATCTAAATGCATCCTTGTAGGTTAGATGCATTTCCTGGAGATAGCAGATGCTTGGCTTGTTTTTTTTTAATCCATTCAGCCAGCCTATGTCTCTTGAGAGGGGAGTTCAAGTAACTTACAGCTTACTTATAGCTTGTAGAAGAGCCTCTTTAGTGGATATTTTGGTCAGTCTGATGACTGCATGACGTGGTGTTTTCCTATTTGCATTGAATCTCCCTAAGGTCCATTGAGCTTCTTGTAGCTGTATATCTAGATTTTAAGCAAGGCCTGGGAAATTCTCCTCTATTAATTCTTCAAATAGCCTATGCAGCTCTTCAGTGTTTTCTTCTTCACCTTCCAGAATCCCTGTCACCCTCAGGTTCGGTTTTTTCACATAATTCCACATTTCTTGTAGGCTTATTTCTTTTCTCTTAATTTTCTGCTCGATCTCTGTGACTGACTTATCTAATTGGAAGGAGTTGTCTTCAATCTCTGAGATTCTTTCTTCTGTTTGATCTACCCTGTTCCTGAGGCTTTCCACTGTGTTTTGTAGTTCCCTGAATAAGTTCTTCATTTCCAGGAAATTGGTTTGATTTTTCCTTAATATTTCAATTTCTTTAGTGAATTTTTCTTCCAAGTTCTGGATTTTTCTGTGGCTTCTTTGTGTTGGTCGTCCATTTTTTCTTGCATATCATTGAATTTTCTTACACTCCATGTTTGAAATTCTTCTGTCATTTTAGTGTTCCGAGTTTGGTTAATGTCAATTGCTAGGGAGCTGTTGTTCCTCTTTGGGGGTGTGTTTTCCATTTGAGTCTTCATACTTCCAGAGTTCTTTCTCTGGTTCCTTCCCATCTGGATCAGTTGTTCCTTCTTGCCTTTAGATTTTTGTTTGGATAATGACATGCCCTGTTTAGTCTCTGAGCCAGTAGCTGGTGTTTGTGGGTGAGATTCGACCGCACCCTTTATGATGAATCAGTAGATGCAGTAAAAGGGTGTGCACAATGACCTCCCTGTCAGTAGGTGGCACTTGCTGGGAGGAGCGAACTGCAGTGCTGTTTTTGGGTCCTGTAGCCAGCTCTAATTCCTCTGGAGAGGCCCTCTTGTGCCTCGGGTTGTGGGTGGGGCCCTGGGACTTCCAGGTGTGTCCTTATTCTCCACCTCAGTGGGGGCGGGTCCTGGAGCCAGTCCAGGTGGGGCTGGGTTGGGTAAGCCTGCCCTCAGTCTCCACAAATGCTGTTAGCAGGAGTCAAAAGTCTGTTCTTTGTTTCTATGCAAAGCTGCCAGGAGGGGCTGAAATGGGTCCAATCAACTGAAAGTCTGGGCTTGGGGGGTGGGGCTGTCTGAGACCCACACTCTGGAGCAGGTCTCGCTCCCCTCCACCCTCCCCCTCTCCATGGCCTCTCCCAGGCCTCTGCCAGCAAGCAGGACCTCAGGCCGATGGATCTCCGCTGGCTGTGACGTGGGCCGGGAGGTTCCCTACCCAGGATCACAGCCTGAGCTGGGTGCACAGCCCTCTTTTGGGAGGAGGGTTGCCACTCAGGCACACTGATCTGCCCCTGAAGCACACACTCACTCCTCAGTAGGCTCTTTCACAGATCTCTCTTCTGTGCCCCGGGGCAGTGCGATGGTATCCTGGGTGTATGGGATCTGGTCTGCAGGCCTGTCCCCTGGGCCCTGAAGATCAATCCCTGACCCTGCCAGGGGGAGGGGTGCTGGTCTCAAATCACCTACAGGGTGCCCAAGATGTATCGATTTCACTCCACCTCGGGATTTGCTCTGCTCTCCTGGAGTCCCCAGGCAAGCAGCACCTGGGAGGGCTGGTGGGTAGGGAGCTCGCAGTCTGAGTACCCCTCAGTCTGCTGTAGGCCCCCAAAAGGAAAGGTCCCGTTCCTTGGAGATGCCTCCATGTGATGGCTAAATTGTCTCTCTGGGCACCCACGGGTAGGGAAGGGGAGGGAGAGAATGGAGTAATATGGCATCTGCCGATAGGCTCGGGTCTGTGTGCAGGGAGGTGCCCCAAGGGAACTGGGAGCCCAGCGCTGTGTCCGCAAGAGGCCACCTCTCACTGGCAGCAGCCACCTCTGGGCTGGTGTTGGCAGGTCTCTCCAACCGCTCAGGAGCCTATCAGCAGTCCGAGATGCAAGGGAGGGGAAAGTTATCTGTTCCACCTACCCTTGTCGCTGGTCTCCAAGCCTCTCGGGGACCTTTGTCTTCTAGTTCTCCTCTGCAACGTCTTCCCATGGAGTCTCCTGTAGTTTCAGGCACCCTTCCTTCCAACCTTCACCCGATCTATGTTTTTTTGCTAGTTTATTTTTTTCACTTTCTTCTAAAATCTGTCTTTTTTACAGAGACACTCTGACTGGCAGCTTTTCTCGTCCACCATCTTGGCTCCTCCCCCCATCCTTATTTTTTCAAACACATGGTTTGGCTTGTGATTATCCTTCAAAGTATTTTTAGATAAATTTTTGTGAAACCATGGATAAGTCAACAATAAGTGTTATTTTTGAATATGAGTTCCATCGTGGAACCAAAGCAACACAACTCGAAATATTAATGAAGTGTTTTGGAATGATATGGCTGATGAATGCACAGTACGTGGATTGGTTTGAGAAGTTCCATTCTGATGAGTTTAATCTTGAAAATGAGCCAGATAGGCAACATGAGACCAAGGTGGATAATGATGAGCTGAAAGCCGTAGGGGAATCCATCTCAACCTATGTGTGAATTAACAGCAAGGTTTGATGTTACTATTCCAACAATATTGGACCATTTGAAACAAAAGGGCAAGGTAAAGAAGCTGGATAGATGGGTACCACCTGAATTAAATGAGCATCAAAAGAGAAAGCATTTTGAAGCTTGCTTTTCTTTGGTGTCACGATACAAAGGCAAACCATTTCTACACCATATTGTTATGTGTGGTGAAAAATGGATTCTTTTTGACAGTTGCAAGCATTCAGCACAATTGTTGGATAAAGATGAAGTGTGAAACACCATTCAAAACTTAATATCCATCAAAAAAAGCAAATAGTGTCTGTTTGGTGGTCCAGAGCTGGCATTATCCACTACAGCTTCATAAAACCTGGTCAATATAGCAGATGTCTATTGCAACCAGTTAGATGACATACTGAGAATGCTTGCGATTAAGCAGCCAAGATTGGTCAATAGAGACAGGCCAATCCTCTTGCAAGACAATAGTCAACCACATGTCACACAAAGAATGCTGCTCAAACTACAGAGGCTAGACTAGGAAACTCTCTCTCATCCACTGTGTTCACCAGACCTTGCACCAACTGACTACCACTTCTTCCAGGCTTTGGACATTTCTTGCAAGGAAAAATATTCAATAAGCTGTAGAAAATGCCTTTCATGATTTCATTGCCACTCGCACTCCAGACTTCTTTGCTGCTGGCGTAAACAAGCTACTGTTAAGTTGGCAAAACTGTGTTGATAGTTTAGGCGCGTACTTTGATTAATTGTACTGCTTCTTGTTTTCGATATAATAAACTACACTTTTGACTCAAAATCAGACATTTCATATTTAATGACCTAGAGAAAAGCAGAGAAAAGTGACTAGCACTCTGATAGGTTCCAGTCAGTGATGACACAGTGGTCACACCACCTCTGTCTGTCAGCGTTTATGGGAGAGAAGTTCCTCTCCCCTGGTTTCTCATTGTGGAGAGGCATCAGTCACATGGCCCTACCCTCTCATTCAAATTCCCCAGGGGAAGAGGAGTGATGCAAGTGGCGACTATGAGATAAGGGGCTAAGAACTTGTGTTTAGTACTGCCCTCTTCCTTTTGGGGTCCACCCAACATTCTGGTTTGCTGCTACATACTGTAAGTTTTTCAAGGGCAGGCTCCATTCAGGAGGCCTGCAATTGCTTTAGCACTGCCTATGGCTGGACAGGTAAGCCCTGTTTGAAATTTAGTATTAGGAAGCCACATTTTCTACTATTAACTTTATCAGAAATAAAGCCAGTATTTGAATGTCCATCTGCCTTATTTCTTCTTCTTTATTTCTCAGTGGTTCCAAATTCAAATGGGAAAAAGTAATGCTATTTATTTGGCTTATCTCAAACCCCTACAGAATTTTACTCATTTGCCAGCAAGATCTTGAGTGTCCATACTGGGCTCAAGTCTTCCTAGTTTTGCATTAATTAATACATAAAATTCCTTCCTTCCTTTCTTTCTTTCTTTCTCTTTCTTTCTTTCTTCCTTTCTTCCTTCCTTCCTTCCTTCCTTCCTTCCTTCCTTCCTTCCTTCCTTCCTTCCTTCCTTCCTTTCTTTCTTTCTTTCTTTCTTTCTTTCTT
>NW_012152507.1:6517850-6548837 GCF_000956105.1 Propithecus coquereli | reverse complement strand
CTTTCTTTCTTTCTTTCTTTCTTTCTTTCTTTCTTTCTTTCTTTCTTTCTTTCTTTCTTTCTTTCTTTTTCTTTTCTTTGTCTTGCTCTGCCACCCAGGCTAGAGTACAGTGGTAACATCATAGCTCACTGTAACCCTGAACTCCTGGGCTCAAGAGATCCTCTTGCCTCAGCCTCTTGAGTAGCTGGGACTACACTTGGACACCACCACACCCAGCTAATTTTTGTATTTTTTATAAAGATGGGGTCTTTCTATGCTGCTCAGGCTGGTCTCAAACTACTGGCTTCAAATGATCCTTCAGCCTTGGCCTCCTGAAGTGCTAGGATTACAGACATGAGCCACTACACCTGGCCAGTAAATTTCTTAACACCCTTATTTTAATATTTCAACCACGGATGATTATGGCTTATTTCCTGGAAATGGCAATTACTTGAAAATGATTTTAAAAGAAGAGTTTTTTCCCCCTCATTGGCAATGTCTCAGTGTCTAAGGTTAGGAGAAACAGTTATGCCTAAGAGCAGTATTTTTCAAACTATAGGTCAAAACTCATTATTTGGCCATAATATCAATTTAATGGGCCATGACAGCATTTTAAAACAATAAAACAGAATAGAAACTATCAGGATGTATCACCCACAAAGGCTTACTTAATGAAAGTTTTGTTTTAGTTATATTTGTGTTGAGAGACTGTGGGGGGGGGGGGGGGAGAGAGAGAATTGAGTAATGATATAAAAAGTATTTTGTGGCAAACACTAGCTAGTCATTTACCAGTGAGCACACAAATCAGTAACATCTCACAGCCTCTTTTGCTCTTAGGTTTGGTTGTGTGCCTGAGTTTTAGTTAGTGGCATATCAGTGGAAGTGATAAATGCCCCTTCTAGATCTAGTCCACAAAAACCTGCCACACAGTCCTCTACTCTCTCTCTCCCTGTTTATCACCTGGAGGCTAAATACTGAGCCTAGAACAACCGTGAAAACGATGTTGAAGATGGCAGTCTTCTCCAACATGAATCCCTGAATGGCTGTGTGGAACAACTCCCTTACCGCCTACGCCCCCCACCCCCAGCACTAATGAGACTCTATGAGAATGAGAAAAAAAAAACTTCTAATATGTTAAGCTACTCAGATTTTGGTGGGATTGGGGGGGCTACCTGTTAGACAGTGTTGTCTTTACAAATAGATATTTCTTACTATATATTTAAAAGCCACTGTGGGACCATTAACAATTCAGCACCCCGGACAGCGACACCCTAGTACCCTGTCACCCACTGCTACAATGCAGGAGCTGTCAGGGTAAGCTGCAAATTCTCCTGACATATAGCCAGCAAGATGGATATGCTTCTTACTGTGTCACTCTGGTGACTCCTGGGCAACCACACTTGTTGAGTTGGATTAAGGAATGTCGTGGCCCATTTCTAGGGACGAGGAATGAACACAGAGACAAAGAGACACAGACACACACAAAGACAGTACAAGACTGCAGCACCTTTCTGTCGCAGTTTCTTTATTTATAACACAGCCTATTTGGCAACTGTCCCACCATAATTTCTTTGTTCTCACACTGTCCCGACTCAACACGTCCCTGTTCCTTGTTGTTTCGTCTCTGGAGAGCCGATGTTTTCATCCTAAACTCTCTAGCCCTTACTGTTTTCAGATCAGGGCGCCCTGGACTCACGCTCAAGCCCACAGGCATATTCTGAGAAAAACAAGAAACCGTTCCCAGGCAAAATGTCCTCTACAAGGAAACTAAGTACACTTGGTTACAGTGAACCCATCCATATAAATTGAGCACAAAGTTTCTCTTCCCTGTAAGGGAGGCATCTCATTTTATAGATGAGGAAACTGAAGCACAGAGAGGTCAAACCTCTTACCCAAGATCTCACCACCAGGTAATGGCGAAGCCAGGGCTGAACCTAGACAGTTTGAGTTTGTAGTCTGGGTGGCCATGATGACCTGGAGGGAAAGCTCGTCTATGTTAACTGCCTGGGCAGCATGCCAGATATCATGGCATGCTGGCTTTAGATTACCAGGATATGGGGGCTGTTACTGGGATTCAGACACTAGTATAAATTCCAACTTTGTGTTAATATACATCTTTATTAATCTTAATTAGTTCATCGATTTTATACATCCTTAGGAGGCAACATGGTACTGGGCAGGAGTTATAAAACACTCTCTAGAAGAAGGTCCTCTTCTCTGAATGAAGTCTCATACAAAAGCTCGATGCTTAACACAAATGGAAGCAGAGATGCTCAGGTTGGGGCAGGCTTCTCTCTGCCAGGCAGCCAATCCAAGCTATCCCTCCTCAGGTGAACCAAGGCCTTGTGGCACACAATTTGAAAACCATCAGTATAGAGGACAAGACATGAACTTTTGGGTTGGAGAAACTTGCCTGCCTGATTTTTTTATTTCTTCATGTTATTTATTCACTTACTTATTCATTGCTCAATAAATATTTATTGAAGACTGTGTGCTAGGTGCACTCATTTGAGTCTTGAAGCCATGGCTTACTAGTCGTGTGATTTTAACATTTTTCTTAGTCTCACTGGGCTTCATTTGCTTTCCCTGAAAATATGCATAGTGATAACCACCTTGCAAGCTTCCAAGGTCATGAGATAGAAGATGCAAATGCAACATCCAGTGAACTCCTGGCCCTTAGCGGGTGTTCCCAGTGGATATTTGTTCTTCCTTCACTTCCTATGCTGATCTGCAAAGCATGATGTAATTCAGAGTTAAATCATTTTAAAAACATGTCTAGTGCACACACATACAAACACAGAAACTTTAAAAAAACCCAACTCTACATGTTTCCATTTCTTGCCCGTTTCTTTCTTTCAAATCTGTATGCAGTTTTTTTTAATTTCAGCATATTGTGGGGGTACAGATGTTTAGGTTATGTATGTTGCCCTTGGCCCCCCTCCCCCCCTAAGTCCGAGTTTCAAATATGTCCATTCTTCAGGTGGTGCGCATTGCAGTTTTGAAAGGCTTTTTTGTTCCCCGCTCACCTTCAGCTTAATGCCATTTCTCAATTCCTGGTCTTGGACACAGCAAGAAACCAGCCTTTCTACCAATCTTCTTCTCATTTTCTCAGTCTGGCTGCCCCAGCTTATTCTCTATCTTCTCTGGACCAGCTGATCTCAGCTTCTCCCTTAGCATCTGCTGAGCCAACCCTCTCCTTAAAAAAAAAAAAAAAAAGACATCACGAGGGACTGAAAAAAAAATCACTTTTCTTCCCAGAATATCCAGCACCCCCAGTTATGAGAGGATTCCGCCCTCATTTTTTCTGAGTAAAATTTGTTTCTTCCCTGCTGGTGGAAGACTAAACATAGCCTGGCTTCGAGAATGGTCATTAATGACTGGGGTTAGTACTGAACAGGCTTTCAATGGTTTCCAGTAGCAACCACTACAGAATGTTTTAAGTCACATAATCCAAGTCAGCAAAGAAGACTGTACACATTTTAAATTTTCTCTAAGGCTAAACACTTTATCCATTATACAGATAGTGTAACAGCTAAGGTTGGAGGCTCGGGAGCTAGACTGCCTGCACCCAAATCCCAGCTCGTTCTCATATTACCTGTGTGACACTGGGCACATTGCTTCGCTTCTCTATGCCCTGGCTTTCTCATATGAAAAATGAGCATATTAATAGTGCCTGTCTTATCATACTCTTACGATGTATAAATAATAATTTACAATGGTTATAACATTGCTTGATGTGTAAAATAAGTGTTATGTATTATCATTATTTTTTAAATGGTACTATGAATAGTGTTTTCAAAGCCCTGGATAGTGGATGAGTAAAGCTCAGGCAAATCACAAGAAATAAACCATTTACTGGTTCTATGTAGGAGAGAGAAAAAGGAAAAGAAATATCTAGAAGATGAACCCTTTGTGGTTTCCTTTAGCTCTCACCATGAAGCAGGAAGATTGTGTTCATATCCGTGGTTCTTTCCCTGCCTTCTCTCTAGGGATATGGTAGGTATGCAGTCACGATTATGGAATCAGTGAAAGAGGAGAATGGACAGAGGAATGAGTGTGTAGATGAGTGGATGAATAAGTGAAGGAACAAACAAGTAGATCACTGGTAATGGAATAAACTAAGCAGCCACGTCCCTTTCCATAGTCTTTTATGCTCAGTTTATCATACTTCTCCCAAATACACTGGTCTAATTTGCTCCAGTCTCTTCCAAACTAAGAATCCTGTTGGCCACTATATAATGTCCCCCATCCTCCTCCCACACACACCAAAAAACAGAGTTCTTTGCTGTGGCTGTACTTTCTGGCTTCTTTTGATTCTTCCCAAAGTCCTCTGGGTTCACAGGTCTGCTCCATTGCTGGCCCTTGCTCTCCAGAAATGCACAGTAGGAGCCCACCTGTCTGAGGTAGAGACAAGCAGTCCTAGCCCTATCCTGGGAAGGAACAAAGATGGTGCCACATGGCTCTGCCTTCCAGAAAGACTGAAGGACACTCACAGTCACAGAAAGACTAGGATATTCAGGTGTAGCAAGACTGAATTTTCTTGCAAGAACTCTTGGATGTGGGACTGTAGAGTATTAGCACACCTGCTGGGTATTTCTGCTGTGTATTGACTCAATTAAGGTAACCCCTGTTTTTCTAACATGGCGTTGACATGATGCACAATTCCCTAATGGGATGAGATGGCATGCAGGATGTAATTTCAGAAACCCATCAGAAATGACCTGGCACAGGGGTTTCCTTTCAGTTTTCTTAATGCACCAGCAGTGGAAGGAGGCCATGCTTGCAATTTGGTCAGACCAAAGTAGGTCAGTTGGACATAGAACAAGTGAATTTGGATTGTAGCAGTTCTAACTACCTATTGCTATACTCAAGTACTTTTTTTATTTATTTCAGAAACCAAGGAGGAAGTGACAACTTAGCATAAGGTGTGAAACAAAGGAGATGTCAACAACTATATATCAAAGTACTACGCCAACTGTCAAATGTTTCACTGTTTTGTTGGTTTAATGGCATTTACTGTTATTTATAAGATTTGTAAATGGTGCAAATCTAGAATATAGAGTTACTTACATGACTGACAAGCCCAGTCAAATTTACCTTGACACATGGACTCTCATGAAATAGGAGGGATTAATGTAAAGTCCCATCCTTAGATTCAAATATCAATTGCATGAACGAGGCTAAGAGAGCTGTCTTAGGCTCAAATTTGAATCCCCCTTCCATCACTTACACTATTGAGCAAATTGTTAGGCCTCTAGAACCTCAGTTTCTTCACCTGTAACATTTGGTTAATTATACTAGCCTCGAAAGATTATTTAAGGATTCTATAAATTAATGCTTATTAAATGCCTGGAACTTTACTAAATTTTTAGTAAACTATTTTTTATCCCTCCCTCCACACTCTACTGGCTCCTCTAGCCCTCTAGGGCCTCCTAGGCAGAGGGCTTTGTGAGCTCCAAGGAAGGTCACACTCCTGTTTTGCAATCTCTACATCAAAGACAAGACCAAGGGAAACAGGTCTGTTTCATGTCCATTTCGGGAGGTGTTTTGTTTCACTTTCCCCTAATATTTATCTGACTTAGGATTTTGACTCCTGGCCATTGTTCAGCCTATTCTCTATTTCCATCCCGATTCTTTGCCTCTCTTTTCACAATATTCTTCCTAATGTGTCCTTGATATTTGCAGAACCTCTCCCTGGGGAGAAAGTTGGGATGAGGCGGCCAGTCCCTGGGACTAATGCTGACATTGCTTTAGTGATTCTTTGCAATAATTTTGTCAAGCTTGTTTTAACACTACCTCTAATAGCTTCCTCTCCTGTGGCAGAAAGAAGCACAAAATGGTGATGATGTTGGGGGTGGGGGTGTGAATTTGCAGGGAGAAGGGAAAGGAAAGAAAATACAATTATTGCCCAGGTATGGCAGATATGCAATTTTGTAATTTCAGTAAATGCAATTATAGAGCATACAGGCAATTGAAATCCATAGACAATTATAGCTTAAGTAATATTTTTCTCTATAAAACTTTTACTCAGACTGCATAAAAAGGTTTGTCATTGGTACCTTATTCCAAAGAATGCACGTAGTGAGGAGCCACGTGACCTAGGAGGAAGTATTTGGGATTGGAAATTGGAGGCTTAGCTTCCAGCTGTGGCTTTGCCAGTGACTCTCTGTGTGGCCTTAGGTAAATTACCCTCTCTGGGCCTTAGACTTCTCATCTGCACATGGCAATAATCTTACCTACCTGTTAGTGTGTGAGGATTAAATGAGAGAATGTGTACAAATTGCCTGGAGCTGTGAACAGACCCCTTTATGGGTCCTAACACCTTCATTAGTAAATTGAGGATAATGATGCCTTCCTTGAGAACTTCAATGCTGCTGAAAATGAGGACAGACTTTGAAACAGCCCTACAAATGTAAAGTGCTCTTGGTTCAACACAGGAAGGTCAGCTCGCACACAGCCCGTACTCGGTGACTGTCTGATGGCAGAGTCTGGGGACCTCTTGGTTTGGTGCCCCTGAGATGTGTGGGCTTTGGGAAGAGTCTCCTAGTAGCTTTTCTGATGTCTGCTTCATTTGCACTGACATTCAGGTGATCTCAAAACCCCAAAACGAAGTTGTGAGCCTTGCCACAGCTTCTTGTGCTGTGCTCAACCAATCTTCCCGGTTTCTGATTTTGTAGAAAAAGAGGCAGCTCCACGGATTGGCAGGAGCTTGGGCCTGGGGCTCCAGCAGGGGAAACATGAGCAAAAATGGCATAGAAATTACATTTCTGAGGCCTGGAGTTCCCATAGAGTCAAGGAGAAGGCTTGTCACTTATATCTGTGTTTGTACCTGGCACAGAGTTGGTACTTAATGAATATTTGTGCCATAGAAGAAAAAAAGAAAGCAGATTCTGAGCTAGTGAGGGTGGAGTGCACTTTTTGAGAAATCAGTAAAGCTGAGTTCTATAGATTTTATAATTTTATAAGTACTATATTTAAAAATACTTACCTATAGGGCATGGCCAACCAATCTGGCAATCTTAAATTTTTATTGATTATAATGGCTATAGTTTATTAAACATTACTTAAAAGTTCAGCACTGTGCTAAGGACTTTACAAGTATTAATAAATGTAATACTTACTACAGTCCTATGTCAGACCAAACCCTCATTGGTTACCTACACTTTAGCCATAACCTATGTCTTATTTGCTAACAAAACCCTGACTTTTTTCTGAGCTACAGTATTGCCAACCCAGGATATAAATTCTGGTTGGTGTAAGCCAACAATAGCAACCCTATTCCTTAATTTCTTAGCTCCTTGCTGTAAGCGGCGCCTTATGCTCTGGTTCTGGCTAACAGGATCTAACAGGAAGTCCAATACAGAGACTATGAAGAATCCTATTTTTTGATAAAAAGAAAGATATGGTTGCTTTGGATATAAATGTGGTGTCTGGAGCTACAGCAGCCATTTTGCAATCATGACACCATAAGGATGAGGGAAAAGCCTCGAAAATTGGGAGATAGCATTGAAACACTGAACCAACACAATTAGCCACCACTTCAGAGCTCTTGTTAAATGAGAGAAACTATACTTCTTTTTGTTTAAGCCATTTAAGTCAGGCTGCTTTACTCATGACCAAGTGATTGCAAACCCTGTGATCTAGAATACTATCATTCTCAGTTTTAGATGTAAAAATAGACTTAACATTGAGGTCACACAACTGGTAAATTCTAATGCTAAATTTAAATCTAGTTAAAGCCTGTCTTCTCAACCACTATGCAATATTTATCCTATCAGTGTTGTTAATCTACAGTATGTTTTTAAACCCCTGGGAACTCTAAAAAAAAAAAAAAAATAGAATAACACAAGAGTAGAGAAAAAAGAGGAAAAAGCAGGCTTCTCATAGCCTTTGCCATACCTGGAGTCCAGTCCTTTCTGACTCTGGGATGCTGGTCTCCAGCAAGGGGTGGCATGGCCCTACACACTTACTTGCTACCACATTTGGAAGTTTCTCCAACAGCAGAAGGAGAAAGGTGGTGGCCACATGGGGTAAGGCCAGACAGGCAGCAATTAGGACTGAGGTTTTGAGGTGCAAGCTCTGCTGGGTTGGTGAGGAAGTTATAAAGCAATGCTGGGGAGCTAGCCTGGAGTTGGACTGAGATCCAGCCTTAATGCTGACTTAGTGGGCATTGGCCATCAGCAGCATCCCCTGCCCAGGGTCAGGGAGCATAATGCCTCGGGGAAGAGGCAATGGGAGCCGGAGACTGCCACTTGCTTGCAACATGCTTATCATATAAACAGAAAGAAGAGGGAATCTTCCTAAAAACCATACTCGAACATGCACAACTCATGACAAGACACTGTGGGCCTGCCTAGGGGTGTGTGAACGGCTGGATCCTGTACTCTCAGGGTTTTCTGCTGGGAAATGAGGGCAAGGATACGTTCATTCAACCCCAACTGTGTCAAGGCATTGGAAACAAAAATGAGTAAGTTTCTGTACAATGTACCGGGTGCTGAATTAGGCACTTTATGCATGTTACTTAATTCTCACAACAACCCAATGAGATAGTTGTTACTATGCTTGAGTTGTCAATTTTTTAACAATTGAAGCTCAGAGAGATTAAGAAACTTTCCCAGGCTGCACAGCTAGAAAATGATGGGTTGGGATTCCAGCCTAGGTCAGTCTGTTTCCAAAGCCCATGCTGCACTAACCAACTCCAAAGAGACACGGAATGGGAGGAAACAGACATATATTTCTTCTGTACTGCAGAGAGAAGGCAATTAGCGGTTTGTGATTCCTTGCATTTAACCTCTGAAGGAGAAAGGCTATGGTAATCCTAGAATGAATCATGCTTGACAGCTGTCACCACCTGAAATGGCAGGAACAAGAAGGGGAGGTCCGAAAACCTGGCCAGTGGAGGCGGTTCCTTTTTCTGAAACTGCTGTGGTTCTAATTCAGATGGTTGGGTCCAGACACATTTTCTCTTCAGAATTCAGAAGCTCAGTTTGCAAATGTTGAGTTAGAGGTATCAGTGGGATATTCAAGTAGAGCTATCTGAGAGATTCTTAGATATAAGAATTTGGGCATTGGCCAGGAACCATAGGCTGAAATGCTAATTTGGTTGTCGTTGGTATGGAGAATGATCAACTCTCAGGGGGTAAAAGAAGTTCAAGGGTGAGAATATTGAAAAATATGGCCTATGGTAACAAGTTCACTAGTGTGGAAGGTGGTTATGTTGGTGGCCCCCAGTGAACCACACTTCTCAGTGTTCATACTCTTGTGTAGTCCTTCCCTTTGCATCTGGCCTGGCCCTGTGACCTGCTTTATGCAATAAAATGCTGGAACAATGATACTGTGCAAGTCTAGGACTAAGAAACCTTAAGAAGGGTCAGCAGCTTTACTTTGGTGTGGGGCTCTGAGGGAAGCCAGCTGTATTCAAGAATTCTGAACATGCTGTGAGAAGCCAGAACTAACCATGTGAGAAGGCTGGCTGCAGCAGAGCTCCTAGTCACCAGACGGGGGAACTGCCAGCCACGGGAGTAAGGCCGTCTTGGAATTTGGTCCTCCAGCCCCCATTCAGCCATGCCAGCCCATGCCGTGGAGAGCAGACATGAGCTCACCCCACTGAGCTTTGCCTGAATTCCAGAATTGTGTGCAGATGATTAGAACGGTGCTATTTTAAACCAGCAAGTTTTGGAGTTCGTTGCATAACAATAGATACCTATAACAAATATGTACCTGGACTGATATGTGTATAAACCTCTGTATCTCCATAGGTACATGCTTGCCCATCTCCCCAAGTCTATTTTTTTCTTTTTGAAGTCTCTCCTAGAAACAGAACCAGAAGACACTCAGAGACTCAAGAAGATGAGGCCTCTCAATGGCTGTGATCAGTTTGTTTTACATTTGAAAATATAGTTTGTTATTTATTGGTCATGGTTCAGCATCCTGATGTTTCCTTTTAAAATGTTAAGTCTAAAAATATGTATTGTCTAGGAAGTGGAATTATATGTGCCAGTTTTTTAGTGTTCATATCCTTTAGGGCCCAGGGAAATTATGAAGAAATGAAAACTAAACAAAAAAGAATCTCTAGGGAGAAAAGGGCTTAACCTGCCCGCATTTATTAATACAAGATCTTTCAGCGACCTTCTGTTCTATGCGTGTGACTCACCTTTTGTTGTATTTAACTTTTCACCCTTCAGTTTCTATAATTCTTTCAGTTCACCTGGCAACTCGATGCCTTTATTAAATCTCATCATATCAGTTGTATTTAACTATGTTGCAGAGTGTGGCCTCAATGAAAAGAAATACACATGACAGAGCTTGACTTCCAATTCTGACCTCGACCTGATCTCTTCAGCATGAAACTAAGAAAATGCTCTCTGAGCCACATTACTATTGGATAGAAAAAGAAATCATTGTCCAGAGATGTATTTCCAAAACCGTAGCCACTATCTATATGTGGTTATTGAGAATCTGAAATGTGATTTGTCTGAATTGAGATGTTCTCTAAGTGTAAAATATACACTTGATTTCAAAGACTTAGTATGAAAAAGGATGTAAAATATTAATAATTTTTATATTGATCATATGTTTATATAATTTGGATACATTGGATTAAATAAAATATATTAAGATTAATTTCATCCTTTCAAATTTTTTTCATGCGGCTACTAGAAAATTTAAAATTACACATATGGTTCAACTTTTTGGCTCACATTATATTTGTATTGGATAGCACTGGTCTAGAGCACTGTGCTAAAGATATAGATTATATATAGAGATACAGAATTATATGTTCAGTCAGGCTGATATTACCACAAAAATATCATGGGTTTTCACATTAACTGGACCTCCTTATTGTGACCTGACAGTCTTAGGTAGCTTCAGTGGCTGTACCAGACAGTTTCATTCTTTCTTTATATTTTTAGAGACAAGATCTCACTCTGTCACCCAGGCTAGAGTACAGTGGTGCAATCACAGCTTACCGTAACCTTGAATTGCTGGGCTCAAGGGATCTTCTTACCTTAGCCTCCCTAGCTGGGACTAGAGTTGCATGCCACCAGGCCTGGCTCTCTTTTTTTTTTTTTTTTGTAGAGACAGCATCTCGCCATGTTTCCCAGGATGGTCTCTAACTCTTGGCCTCAACCGATCCTCCAAGCTCAGCCTCCCCAAGTGCCAAGTGCTAAGATTACAGGTATTAGCCACATGCCCAGCCCAGACAATTCTATTCTGATTAAACCATTAACCCTACTGGTGGTCCCATCACTTTCCCCAAAGCACTTCTACTTCTACTTTAAGGAAACTAGAAGCCATCAGAGAGTTACTTTCTCAACTTCCTGCCAAAAAACCTACAAATGTATTTTTAAAACATTGTTAAAAGATAACTAACTGTCTAAGCAAAAATACCAATGAATTGGGCAGTTTGTAACATATGATGAAGTAAAATGGCTGACAATAGCACAAAGGCTGGGAAAAGGAAAATGGAGACTTTGTCTTATAAGGTTCTTATACCATAATAATATCACAATATCACTTGAAGATAGACAGTGATAAATTAAAGACGTATCTACAACATACTGTAATTTAATGGGAAAAGAATAGTCTTTTCAACAAATCGTGCTAAAACAACTGGATATACATATAAAAAAAATGAACTCTGAACCTTATCTCACAACATATACAAAAATTACCTTGAAAGAAATCAAAAATCTAAAACTAAAAGCTTATGTTATAAAGCTTCCAAAAGAAAATATGGGAGAAAATCTTTGTAACCTTGTGGTTGGCAAAAATGTCTTAGATAGGCAAATCATAAAAGAAAAAGTTGATAAATTAGGCTTCATCAAAATAAAAATTTCTGCTCTTTAAAATATACCATTAAGAAAATTAAAAAGTAAGGCTACAGACTAAGAAATAATATTCACAATACATGTATCTCTGACAATTCACTTGTATCCCAATTAAGTAATTAATTCTTACAACTCAAAAATAAGGAGATAACACAGTAAAATATGGGCAAAATATTTGAATAGATACTCTATTAAAAAAGATATATGAATGTCCAATAAGCACATGACAACACGCTCAACACTAATTATCAAGAAAACACAAACTAAAATCAAAATGAAACATCACTTCACTCTAAACTGGCTAAAATTGAAAATACTAACAATGCCAAGTATTGTTAAGAATGTGGTGAAACTGGAAGTCTTATAATTATTAATTAGAAATTAAAATAGTACAACCACTTTGGAAAACAGTTTGGAAGTTTCTTATAAAGTTAAATGTACACTTACTATATGACTGAGTGATTCTACTCTAATTACCCATAAAAATTATGCCCACAAAAAGAATGCACTACACAAAATTTCAGAACAGCTTTATTCATAATAGCAAAAACCTGGAAACAAATCAAATGTATGTCCACAGGTAAATCCATGAACAAACTGTGGTATATTCATGAAATAGAATACTTCTCAGCTATAAAGAGGAATAATCTCATACATGCTAATGTCAAATCGTTCATCTAAGGAATTGTATTAATTTATATCTCTACTAGTACTGTATTAGAGTTTCTAATGCTCTACCACAGTTGTTACATTTGGAGTTTTTCAATTTTTCAATTTTTATCAGCCTGATGGTTATAATAATTTAAATAGTCTAAAAATAACAATGGTAAAGAAATAAAGAAATAAATTAGTGCAAGAACGTAGAGAGCCCAGCAACAGACCCACACTTTGGTGGGACCTTGGTATATGACAGAGATGATACAACAAATAGGTGGGAAAAGGAAGGATTATTTAATAAATAAACCATATAGCTAAAGATAATATCAATCCCTATCATATATCCACAAAATAAATACTAGACAGATGAAAGACCTAAATGTGAATAAGATAAAGAAGGACATTATATAATGATGAAAGGATCAATACAGCAAGAGGATATAACAATTGTAAATATACATGCACTCAATACTAGGGCACCTAAGTATATAAAGCAAATAATAATAGACTGAAAGGGAGCAATTGACTGTAATACAATAATAGTAGGAGACTTCAACACCTTACTTTCAGCAATAAACATGTCATCCAGAGAGAAAATCAACAAAGAAACATTTGAGTTAAACTGTACTCTAGACCAAATGGATCTAACAGACATTTACAGAATAGTCCACCCAACAACTGCAAAATATACATTTTTATCAGAGTTCCAATACATGGAACATTCTCCAGGATAGACCATATCTTAGGTCACAAAACAAGTATTAACAAATTTTAAAATATTGAAATCATATCAAGTATCTTCTCTGACCACAATGGAATAAAACTAGAAATAAATAACAAAAGTAATGTTGGAAAATGTACAAATTCATGGAATTTAAGCAACATGCCCCTGAACAACAAATGGGTCGATGAAGAAATTAAAAAGAAAACTTAATAATTCCCTGAGACAAATAAAAATGAAAACACAACATACCAAAACTTATGAGATACAGCAAAAGCAGTTCTAAGAGAGAAGTTTATACAGTAAATACCTACATAAAAAAAGTAGAAAGATCTCAAGTAAATAACTTAAAGTCACACCTCTAGGGACTAAAAATCAAGTACAAACGAAAGTCAAAATTAGAAAAAGTGAAGAGAGAACAAAGATCAGGCCAGGTGCAGTGGCTCACACTTGTAATCCTAGCACTCTGGGAGGCCGAGGCAGGCGGATAGCTTGAGCTCAGGAGTTCAAGACCAGGCTGAGTAGGAGTGAGAACCCCATCTCTACTAAAACTAGAAAAATTAGCTGGGCAATTTAAATTTTTATTAAAAAAAATTAAAAAATAACAAAGATCAGAGCACAAATAAATGAAATACAGATTAAGGAAGGCAGTGTTAGATGTTCAAATAGGAGAAATAGTCTTTTAGAAGAACATGAGTGGATTCATTGATATTTGGGGAGTCACCAGTTATCAATTATTGTATTTTTCTTCATCATTGGTCAACTCTACATGTGAAGGCACAATGGAGGCAAATTTTTGGATTTAACCAGATTTTGATTTAACTAAGGGAATAGGATACAATGAGAAGCAAGTGGTTTAGGGGTATACGTGAGGGACAGTGACCAGTAGCAGGATTAACAACATTTCCCATCATATATCTATGAAAATAATGTTTTCCTAAGTTTAATAAAAATAGAATTTCAGAAATAGTAAGAAAAAGAAAATGTAAGAGAATATCTTTATCATACTAGAGTATAGGTGGAGTTTTGAGAAGACACAGGCGGTATCCACTATAAAGGAAAGTGTTGCTAAAACTGACTACCTTACAGTTGAAACATCTCTGTGGCAAACACTGCTATAAACGAAAGGGAATTCAAAAACTTACTTAGATATTGTTTTCAACATATTTACTTACAAACCCTTTCAAATCAATAATTTTTAAAAATTCAATAGAATAAAAAGTTGAGCAATTCCCAAAGGAAACCCAAGTGGCCATATAAATATATGAAAAGATGTTGACCTTCGCTAGTTAATAATCAGAGAAATAAAACTTAAAACAACCAGCTGATATTTCCACCCCTCAAACTGGTAAAAATTTTCAGTTGATGATTGCATGGGACTGGTCCTCATTCTTGAGGTCTCAATTTGGGGGACTCTAACCCTACAAAGACTTCCCAATCTCCCCCTGTTGCTATGCACTTCCCAGAGCAGAATTATTTCTTTGCTTTCTTCCTTACTATTAAATATACATTTTTACTATTATTTGCTTGTATATCTATCTTTTTGACTAAACCATAAGCACATGGAAAGCACATAGGACAACATCTGTCCTTTTTCTGTCACCAATCCTGGCACCATTCATGGCTTGTAGTGGGCTCAGAATGCATGTTTGCTGCATTGAATACGAACCACTTTTTTTCTTCCAGAAAAGTGCAGAGGCTGGTCACCAATAAATTCATCTGAGCTTGTGCAGTTGGGTGTATGATTTATAAATTAAGGATGAGCCTGATTCAGGAATCTTCATGTCAAGGAATGCTGGGGAAGAAGCTGATTGTTAGACATGAATGCATGGAATGATTTTATTGATTTTCTGGATTCTTTTACACTTGTTCTGAAGGATGTTTTCTCCTGGTTGGGGAACCTATGGAGAGAAGTGGTATGAGGCTGCTTAGGCATCAGGGAACATTTTCATCAGGCATTAATAATTCGAATCTTATTTGGAAATACTTTTATCACTTTAGTCTATGGCTCCTGAGGCACACTTGTTATCAATTTTTAAAAATACAAGATACTGATAGGGACTGGCATTGTTTTGAATTAATTAAGACAAGGTCCCATGTGGCAGATGAAATTAAAACCATGGCTTTGCTAATCTGTCTTCCTTATGAAATTGTTCTGCAAATCTGATTTCATTTTTAACACAGGAGTTTTAGGAGACCTTTGGGGAGACAGAGAGACAAGGAGAGGGGGAAGTAGGACATACTGTTTCTGGTCAATTATACCCTTCAGTGGAGAAGGTAGTAGGGGATGGACTTCTGGGGCTCACGCGTACATGCGTGTGTGTGTGTGTGTGTGTGTGTGTGTGTGTGTGTCCACAGTCACAATGGACTGCATATATTAATGCAACAGTAGTCCCATAAGATTATAATGGAGCTGAAGAATTCCTATTGCTTAGTGATACTGCAGCCATTACAATGTTATAGCAAAATGCATTACTCATGTGTTTAGGGTGATGCTCGTGTAAACAAACCTACTGCCCTGCCAGTTGTATAAAAGTCTAGCACATATAATTATGTATAGTGCATGATACTTGATAATGATAATAAACCACTGCTATTGACTTATGTAATTACTATGCTTTTTGTCTTTGAAGTGTACTCCTTCTGCTTATAGAGAAAAAATTAACTGTAAAACAGCTTCAGGCAGGTCCTTCAGGAGGTATTCCAGAAGAAGGCATTGTTATCATAGGAGATGACAACTCCGTGAGTGTTACTGCCCCTGAAGACCTTCCAGTGGGACAAGATGCGGAGGTGGAAGACAGTGATGTTGATGATCCTGACCCTGTGTAGGCCTAGACTAAAGTGTGTGTTAGTGTCTTAGTTTTTAACAAAAAATTTTAAAAAGTAAAAAAAAAAAAAAAAAAATTAAATAGGAAAAAACTTATAGAATAAAGACATTAAAAAATGAAAATATTTTTGTACAGCTATACGGTGTGTGTTTTAAGCTAAACGTTATTACAAAAGAGTCAAAAAGTTAAAAGTTTAGGCTTACAGTTACAGTAAGGCAAGGTTAATTTATTATCAAAAAAAGAAAAATATTTTTTATAAATTCAGTGTAGACTAAGTGTACAGTGTTCATAAAGTCTGTAGTAGTGAACACTAGTGTCCTAGGCCCTCACATTCACTCACCACTCACTCACTGACTCACCCAGAGCAATTTTCAGTCCAGCAAGCTCCATTCATGGTAAGTGGTCTATACAGGTGTACCATTTTTTATCTTTTACACCATATTTTTACTGTACTTTTTCTATTTAGATGTTCAGATACACAAATACTTATTGCATTACAATTGCCTATAGTAGTCAGTACGGTAACATGTGGTACAGGTTTGTAGCCTAAGAGCAACAGACTGTACCAAATAACCTAAGTGTGTAGTAGGCTATGCCATCTAGGTTTGTGTAAGTACACTCTATGATGTTCACACACTGATAAAATTGCATAATGATGCATTTCTCAGAATGTGTCCCTATCATTAAGCGATACATGACTATAGTTGTTATTAGGGGGGCTGAGCCCTGAGCTAGATTCTATTAACAAAATAAAATATTCTATCCATTGTTTTTCTGAATGAAGAATCCAGTGGTGGAGACAAGTAAGCAGGCTATTACAGTACAGTGATCTGTGTTACAATGGAGACACGTGCAGGGCACCGTTGGGATGCAGAGGACGGGTGCCATCTCAATTATGTGGTGTCAGGAACTATTAATACTTCCTGGGTGAGCATATTCTTCCCCTCCCTTTTTTCTTTTCTCCTACCTGTGCTTTTGCCCTGCCCCACCCAAACAAGTGTCACTGGGTGTCCATAGCAGCCCTCAGTCCTAAAGAAGCTGGGACATCTAGGCTACCACCTGCCACCAGGCTGAGAGATGCCTTTGCCAGGGCCCGGTAACGCAAACATTTGCCTCCCAAGCCTTGAAGACTCCCAAGTCTTCCATCTGGCAAATGTAGGAATTCAGTCTTGCCCAGGCCTTCCTTTCCCTGGTTTCTTTTGCGTTTGTCCAAACTGCCTTTTGTGGTTTCCATAGAAATGAAGGCTTCTACTAGGGCCCAACCCCTTGGAAACTTCAAGGAGATTAACAGCCATCATTGCTACATTCTGTTTTATTTCTCATTTGCTGATTTGATTAAAAACTCACAATTCCAGCTCCTTATCTCCCTGGTGCAAGGGAGGAGAAATTCATCACCTTGCTAGTAGGTTACATGTAACATATACATTTGATTTGTAGGTCGTTGCTCTGCAGTTGTGCCAACATTGTATTTGCTGGTTTGGAGTAAAAAAAAAGTGTATATATTTGCATAGATGCTGATGACTGATGAAAATGACTGACTCTCAAGGTTCCCTTGTTAGCTGATGGAATCTTGAAGAACAGGGCAGGACTTTACCCTTGTTTCAATGGTGTGGACGGTCATACGGGCTCTAGCAGCCACTGGGATGCTACACTTGGTCGCACCCAGCCCTCCCGGGGCTGAGTCCACGTACCCTAGAGCAATGCTTTCCACCAGGCAGGGAGGAGTTGGCAGGCAGTCCTAGGGGCTGAGGGAGGGTTTGGGGAATGACAAGCTTGGTTTGTATAGCACCTTGAGTAACCTCAGCAAGCTCAGAGCTGTGACTAAGCCTAGATGGCTGTCTTGGGCTAGACTGAGAGAATTACTGTGTCTGCACATTTTATTTCCTCGCATTATTTTTAAAAGCAGGTTTATTGAGGTATAATTTACATACAGCAAAATTCATCCTTTTTAGTGTGCAGTTCTGTTGATTTTGACAAACACATACATTTGTGTGGCCAGCACTATAATCAAGATACAGAATAGTTTCATCACCCTCAACAATTCTCTTGTGCCTTTTGTAGTCCATCCCTCCCATCCCTCACCTCTGGCATCCACTGACTTGTTTTCTGTCCCTATAGTTTTGCCTTGCCCAGAAGGTCACATAGTGTAGGCTTTTCAGTCCAGCTTCTTTCCCTTAGCATACTGCATCTGAGACTCATCCACGTTGAGGTGTCTCTAATTATTACAGCAATTCATCAAGGTAAGAGTTCTCTTAATTTCTTAGATGAGGTTCCTGAGAACCTCAGATAGGATTCATGATCCACGAAACCTCACCCAACTCATAAAGCTGAACCTGAGATTTGAACCCAGGTCTGTGTGGTTTCAAAGTCCACACTGTCTGCACTATCCCTTGGCAAAGGTGACGCTGGCCAAGGAGGCTGCATCTCTCCTGTTGGGGAAATTTCAATGCTAATTCCGCTTAAAACCACAAAAGCAGCTAAGTAGAATTATGCACCTATTAGCTAAAACCGCAAAACAGTTAAGCAAAGTTATGAGCCTGTTATAACTTTACTGCTTGTAAAAAGTGCTGCTAATTGGCTATCTTTTAAATCCTATTGCTAATTGGTTAACCATTTACACTTGTATGCTATTGGATATGTCTAACCCCAAAAAGTATAAAACCTGACAAAAATGAGGAAGCAGTGCTCAGAATTTGGAGACTTGTCTCCTCTGGGCCCGCTGGCGAGATTAAATGCTGACTCTCCGACTCTCTGCGCGCCGCTCCGTTATTCTTTTGGAACCGGTCGCTGTAGCACTGGCTGTAACACTCCCTGTCTTCGCGAGCTGAGGGAGGTGGGGACCTGAGGGGCGGACTCCAGGGAAAAGACCATCCGTCTGAGTGGAGAGACAGCCCCTCGGTGAGCTTTGCCAGGCATCGGGAGGTTTGAATTCCACATGCACTTCAGAGCTAGGAATGCTCCCATGACAGAATGTGCAGACTCGCTCCTCCCATGCCTCGGAGAAGGTCTTTTATGAGTGTTCCCATATGCCCTAGTTATTTTTACAGGGTAAAACTGCTATTCTGGAAGAAGGCTTTCCAGGGAAAGACTTGGGTGGGCAAGTGAATCTCAGTGGTCGGAGCAGATCCTCTGAGCACAGCAGACAACAGAAGCAGGTGCTGCTCAGTGCTGTGCTTCTCTTTCTTTTTAAGGAGCATTTTGAAAAATGTCATAGAGAGCAGACAAGTTACTCGAAAACCTGGTTGGCTTTAAACAACACATGTTTGTCATTTCACAGTTCCTGTAGGTTAGGAAACTAGGCACAGCCTCTTTGGGTGGCTCCGGCTCGGGGTCTCTCCCAGGGCTGCTGTCACGATACCAGCGGGGGCTGTGGTCTCCTCTCAGGGCTCCACTGGGGGAAGATCTGCTTCCAGCTCACACGTGTGGCTGCTGCCAGGCCTCTGGTTCTTGCTGCCTGCCGGGCAGAGGCATCCAGGCCTCTCCATAGGGTAGTTCACAACAGGGCACCTGGCCTGTCCCCAGTGAGCAAACAAGGCAACAAGAGAGCCAGAGACGACCCCTGAAAGCCATAGGCTTTTGGTAATCTCATCTCAGAAGTGACAACTCATCACTTTTGCCAAATGTTTGTTAGAAGTGAGTCGCTATGTCCAGCCCACACTCCAGGGGAGAGTATTACGCAAGGATGTGGATGCCAGGCATGAGGATCATCGTAAAGGTCGCCTACCAAAAGGTATAATTTACATATTGTAAAACGCACAGATCTTAAGCATTCAGCTCAATGTGTTTTGAAAACTCTAGGAGCATGTCACCATCACTCAAAATAAGATATAGAACATTTCCCACCCTCTAGAAAGTTTCCTGATGACCCTTTACAGTCAATGCACCCACCCCCTCCCCAACCTTACCCCCACCCCTGCACACACATTGCTAGCTACTTCCTTATTTCTGCCATCATAGATTCCTTTTGCCTGTTTGTGGACTTCATAGAAATGGAGTCATTCAATCTGATTTTTAATTCTTGTGCTTTAGTTTACAGTCAGCTGTGTGAAAATAAGTGGAGACCACTCAGAGGAGAACAAGTACAGAGTATTTATTTGGAGCTTGCTATAATGCAGTCAGCCACCAGCACTTGCATTTGGCCCAGACTCAAGGCAGTGGGGAGTGGGAGAGCTGTAGAGTGGAAAAAGGGAAGGCTTCAGGTGAGGTCTGACCAGGGAGGCTGGTGGCAAGAGGGAGCTGTAGGCAGCTAACTAGAAGTGGACATCCCACATGCTTGGTGAGGGAGCATATTTGGCTTTCTGCAGTTGGCCCCAAGTTGGAAGTGAGGGCAAAATTAGGGAAGCTGTCAGTTGCTAAGTTCTGACCATTTGGGGCCAATTCCTACAGAGGCTGTGGTTTGTTTTCCTGGACTGGTTGCTGCAAATTACAGGTCAGGGTTCTATTTCAATAGATGGTCTGGCTGCTGGTCATTTTTATATTCAGCTTTTTAGCTGCTTTCAAAATGTGGGGAGAGATATCCCAGGTGACTCATCCTACTTATACGTCGGTGGTATGGAGGAGTAGTGAGAAGGAACGAAGGCTTCATACACAGGCAAAACCAACCTCGACAACTATCAAACATGCTGCAGGGAACCCAACAGGACAGAGAGAGCATGGCCAATGCTGACGGGAAAACTTCAAGGGCATGGAATCAAAACTGGCCATTTTTGAGGCACCTGAAGGATGAATTTTTATAGCCAGTGAGAAATCTGCCTTCCTTGTTTAGAGGGGTCACCCTGGGTGGGTTGGAGCCTGGAGAGATGAGGAAGGGGGCTCTCCTGAGCCTGAGAATCCCACCAGAACTAGTAACCCTATTGCCAGCTTGGATTTCCCACAGCCCACTCCTGCACAGGTGTTCTGATCATTGAGGATGAGTCCCCGGGGATGACTTGAGAAAGGGAGGCAGGAGCCAGGACCCCAGACTACTTGTTCTCAGGGAAGTCAGAGAGATGGAGACCTGGGGGAGAACAGACTGCCCTGCAGGGTGGCCGAGGTGGTGGCAGTCGAACAGAGGAAACACAAAATGTGCCTTTTCAAGACTCCAAGCCAGGGGTGGCATGCTGGGAGAAGGGGCTTGAGTTCCGCTCCTCCTTCTGCTTTGTAAGTGTAAATACCCGAAAATCTTGAGAAGTCGGGACACAACGTACAGGAGGACATTCTGCTTCTGGGGGGGGCTATCCTGGGGCAGCGCGAAGGAACCTCTGTCTTACTAGGCTTGTCCATCTAAATCTCTGTTTCTCGGCCTGCCAACACTTTGCTCAGTCCTGCCTTTGGGACTGTTTTTTTTTTTTTTTTCCTTTTCTTTTTTCCAGAATGTGCTTGGGATTTCAATTATATTTTCAATCTCTTTCATTGGTCCTCCAAGAGAAATTTGGCTTATAGACTCGCCACTTAAAACACAGAGATGTTACTGTTTTCCCAAGCAGTAGATTGCTTTAGAAGCCAATTTTGTCATGAAGCAGTTTCTTTTACAGTTTTTTGCACAGATCGTCCACTGCCAGTAACATTTGTGTTATGGTTAAAATCCAAAAATGATCGATATTGTATGTGTGTGCTTGCTCTTTTCTTCGTTTGATTTTTGGAACTACACTTCAAATTCTGTCTATTATCACTTCTCTTTCTGAAATGCAGCTGCTGAGCTGGGATGGGGCCCAGCTGGTGAAAAAGTGGAGGCCAAGAGCAAACCAGCACCTTCCCCTCTTACCACCTTCAGGCTCACTTTCCTCTCTCCCCCTTTCCCTCCCTTCTTTCCTAAATCCCATTCTTCCTTTCCTCCCTCCCTCCACCCCTCCCTATTTTATTCCCTTTGCTTTTTTTTAATTTTTATTTCAGAATATTACAGAGGTAAAAACATTTGGTTACATAAATTGCTTTTGTACCATTTGAGTCAAAGTTATAAATGTGCCCGTCCCCCAGATGGTATGTGTTCTGTCTGTCAGGTGTGAATTTACCCATCCCCTCCTCCCCCCGCCCTGCTTGATTTCTGTTGAGTTTTACTTCCATATGTGCATAGAAGTGTTGATCGATTAGCTCCAATTTAATGGTGAGTACGTGTGGTGTTTGTTTTTCCATTCTTGTGATACATTGCTTAGAAGAATGGTCTCCAGTTCCATCCAGGTTCATATAAGAGGTATTAGATCACCATCTTTTTTATCGCTGAGTAGTATTCCATGGCATTCCCTTTTTCCATTGTTCCATCCTTCCTTCCCTTTCCTCATAAATATTTCTTGAGCATCTAAGAGCACCATGGTAGGCATTGGGTACAGACACACGAGAAGGAAAGAAGACCAGCATATGGGGAAAGAAACAAACAAGATTGTTTTGGTAATGAAGAAATGAGCAAAATGCAGCCCAGTCCAAAATGCAGGCATCCCTAACGCTGCCTGGAGGAGGTCGGGGAGGGCTTCACAGAGGAGGTGCCCGTTAGGCTGAGACCTGACTCGTGGGAAGGAGTTTGCAGGTGGATAAGGGGGCAGGGAAAGGGTGGCATCCAAGGCAGAAGCGATGGCGTGTTCACAGGCACAGGGGCCTGAGAAAACTTGGTGTTTGTGGAGACCCACACGTGGCTCCACAGTGGTCAAGTGTGAAGGGCTAAAGTGGGAGCAGCAGGTGCGATTTGGGGCCAGTCCTACAGTGAAAGTTCCTATGAGCTGTGCTAAGGACTGCCAGTTTTTATTGTGTGGATAATAGAGAGCTGCTGAAGAATTTTGAGTGGGGGAGTGACACAAATCAATGCTGCCTGCTAGAAACATCACGCTGTCAGCAGTGGAGAGGGTGTGTTTGAAGAGGGCTAGACTGTGATTGGGGAACATGTTGGAGGCTAATGCAACACTCAGGATAGAGATGAGAGCCTAGGCTACAGCGGTGACAGTGGCAATGGAGAGAAGAGGACACAGACACATGAGGTACTTTAGCGGGTAAAATTGGCAGGCCTGAAGATTGATTGGATCTGATAGGTCAGCCCTGGAGAAGGATTGGGGATTAATTCAGTATTGGACCTGTTGAGTTTGAGGAACCACAGTCAAGCAAACCTCCAGTCCATTCGCTCTGTAAGCCAAAGTGTTCGTTCTGATGAGCCTATCAGATCGTGTTACTCGGAAACGTTTTATGACCCATGTCCTGACCCCAACCACCTTTCCACCACTTCCTACCATGAACTCACATTTCAGACCCACTTTGAAACTCATCCTTGCCCAAACGCGCTAATGTACGTTCAGGCAGGTGTGCCTTTGCTTATTACTTTCCCTGTGCAGAACACCCTTCCTGCCTCCTACTTCCCTACTGAAACTCTACGCATTCCCTAAGGACTTAGCACAAATGTCTGTGAAGCCACCTCCTCCAACCTTGGATTAAATTAATTGTTTGTTTCTTTATAGCAGATTTTCATATCTCTATTTTAACACCCAACATAATCTGACTGGTCACCTGTGCGTTTCCTTTGTTCCACCTCTGATATACACCCTTACAATACATTGTGTTTATCCTTTATATTATGGCTGTGGTCCCCACCCCCTGGGCTGCAGACCAGTACCAGTCCGTGGCCTGTTAGGAACTAGGCCACACAGCAGGAGGTGAGCAGCAGCAAAGCTTCGTCTATATTTACAGCCACTCCCCATCGCTTGCATCACTGCCTGAGCTCCACCTCCTGTCAGATCAGCAGTGGCATTAGATTCTCATAGGAGTGTGAACCCTGCTGTAAACTGCACAGGCAAAGGATCTAGGTTGCACACTCTTTATGAGAATCTAATACCTGATGATCTGAGGGGGAGCTGAGGCAGTGATGCTAGCCCTGGGGAGCAACTGCTAAATACAGATTATCATTAGCAGAGAGGTTTGACTACACAGAGACCATAATAAATCAATTGCTTGCAGACTCATATCAAAACCCTGTCAGTGAGTAGCAAGTGACAATGTGATAATAATAGAAATAAAGTGCACAATAAATGTAATGCACTTGAATCATCCTGAAACCGTTCCCCACTCCTGTCTGTGGAAAAATTGTCTTCCACAAAACTGATCCCTGGTGCCAAAAAGCTTGGGGACTGTGGAAAAATTGTTTACCATGAAATGGGTCCCTGGTGCCAAAAGGGTTGGGAACTGCTGCTTTATAGTACTTATCTGATTATAACCAGAGAATACATTTCATAATTAGTTGTTCACATTCCCATTATTTGTCTAATTAATGTCTGTTGTACTCTCAGTGCCTGACACATGGTGAACATTCCATACAATTTTGTTGCAAGGGAATAAATGTTAGTTCTCTGTCCTGCCTCCTGCCCTGTTCCTCTCCCACTCCCAGATTCCTGAAAGGTGACAATGACAAACAGTCATGGAAAGATATTTAATAGCATCTCAGTCCCTCTGGGCTGGAAGGAAACTTATTGATCATGTGGTCCAATGCATGGACGCATTACATCTTTGTCGTGTGTTTGCCCAGATTTCTCCATGGCTGCTCATCCCATAGTCTTAGCATAGCTTGGTGAGTAAGGAAGACAATGTGTATTTTAAAAACGGGCTGCTGGGCTTGATGATTTACTCCCAAAGAATAGAGTAGGAAAAGGGAAAAATAGAAACCTGGCAAACACTACCTTACCAAGGTGATGAAGGTTAATTAACATCATCAGGGACATCGGTGGCTGTCATGATGACGTAGCAAGAAGGTACCTCACCTCTGTGGTCTTCTTTCCAAAACCCAGAGCCTCAATCTAATCATGAGAAAAACATCATACAAACCCAGATTGGAGAACATTCTACAGGATACCTGACCATTGCTCCTAAAGACTGTTAAGATGATGACAAGGAAAGACCTGTCACAGACCAGAGGGGACTAGGGAGACATGGTAACTAAACGTGATCTCATACTTTGCATTGGATATGGAACAGAAAGAAGACATTAATGGAAAAACTGGTGAAATCTGTATAAAATCTGTAGTTTAGTTCATAGTAATGTGCTAATGTTGGTTTCTTGGTCTTGACAAGTGTACCATGGAAATGTAAGATGTTAACAATGGGAGAAATTGGGTGAGGTGTATATGAGAACTCTCTTCCTGGTCTTTGCAACTTTTCTGAAAATCTAAAATTATTCTAAATAAAATTTATTTTTTTTAAAAAAAAGTATCATAAAATTTCTGATATGTCCCCAAAGGTTAGAACTATAGTCCTAGGGGATCAGAACGGGCAGCTTGACCTCAAACAAATCTGGGCACCAGTCCTAGTAACACCTTTGAAAGGACGGTTGGTCTTGCTGGTGAAATAATAGAAAAATGAGCTCTCTCTGCTCTCTCTCTCTCTCTGCTCTCTGTCTGTCTCTCTGCTCTCTCTCTGTCCAGGCACCCTGTGGAGGTCTGTTTTTACAACATCTAAAAGGAGCCCAACAGACAGAAAGGATGTAAATTTTTTTTCTTTTACAATTGCTAGACCTATTGACTAAGACTCCTTTTAGAACCTGCTTTTATAGCCTCAAGGAGTTCCTAAGAAGTTTCTGGATGGACAGCAGAAGGGACAAACTTCAGGCCTCAGATCATGCCCCAAATCATATCTGCTATCAGCCTGCTACTAAGAGAAGGAGCGGATATGACAGTTCACAGTACCCTGTTAATTTGGCTACAGCCATAAACCTTCTTCACCCCCTAAATAAAAAGCCTGAGTACCTGATTTTCTCTGTCAACACTATCTCCCTCTCTTGCACTGTGGTAGCCCTTTTTTGCCAAGGGAAAAGTAAATAAACTTCTTTCTATCCTAACCTTTGTCTGGACAAATCTTTCTAAAATCCCACGTGCACTAGCTCACACCTTAACAACCTTAGGCTAGACATTTAAAGCCTCTAAACTTCTGTTTTATTTATCTATGAAAGGAGAATGATACATGCCTAGGGTTATGAGAATTTATTGGGATGGCGTAAATCTAAAGTGTTCAGCCCAGTGTATGGGATGCAGTAAGTTCTCAAAAAGTAATAACAATAATAGTAATTATTATCATTAGCTATCCCTCAAAGCTCCAAAGAATAAATCTAATCCCTCTTCCATAATCCAGCTGACTGAGGTGTGTATATGGAGTCTCCAAGGACCTAAGAGGGAAAGGTAAAGGATTTAAAAGAGCCCCATACATTATGTAGGATAACATGACAAAGCACCCAGCCCAGTGCCTGGAACACATAAAGCGCTCCATAAATGTTAGTTAAACCTGCAAACGTAAATTCCGAGTTTGGCCAGAAGGTAAGACCCTGAAGGAGCCCTAGATTGCAAGACAAAGCCCAGTCAAGGTGTGAAATGTTTTATCAGCTCTCCTCCCTTAGAGGGAAGCAGGATCTCACCCGGCAGAGAGCCTGTGGGCATGCCAACTCCCTGGCTCTACTCATATCCAGCCCTCCTGTTCTGAGAGAAACTTGAGTCCTTCAAGGCCTCACGGGAGTCCCACCTCCTCCAGGAAGCCTGCCTTTCCAAACTTCAGGATTGCTTGATAATTTCCTTCTCAGGAAAGCACCTATAAGAGTTACAACAGAACTGAGGACAACTAGTGAGTGGAGAAGCCCATTAAAGAGACTCAGGGCTGCTAGGTAGTTGTGTGGCGGTGCCTTTAAGGTAGTTCTCAGTCTTGACTTCATACTGGAATCATCTGGGCAGCTCAGAAAAATCCCAATATCCAGAATGGGCAGCTTGACCTCAAACAGATCTGGGCACCAGTCCTGGTAAGACCTTTGATAGGAAGACCTTTAACCCCATTAAATCAGGCCCACTAAATCAGGATCTTGGGGGAGGAAGCCCGGGCATCAGTACTTTTTAAAAGCTTTCCTCAGCATCTGTTATGTCTAGTCAAGGTTAGGAGTCACTGCTCTACGGACAGGCCTGCCCAGTAGAATAAAAACAGGCTGTCCTGGGCTTCTTCCCTAACCCCCGCCACCCTTCCCAGTGTCTGGTAACCTCCATTCTACTCCAAGTTCCCATGAAATCAATTGTTTTCAATATTTATTAATAGTTCCCACATATTAGTGAGAACACATGAGATTTGTCTTTCTGTGCTTGGCTTATTTCACTTAGCATAATGTTCTCCAGTTCCATCCATGCTGTTGCAAGTGGCAGGATTTCATTCTTTTTGTGGCTATATTATATTCCACTGTGTACAACAATTTCTTTATCCATTCATCCATTCAGTGTTGATGGACACTTAGGTTGGTTCCATATCTTGGCTATTGTGAATAGTGCTACAATAAACATGAGCATGCAGATGTCTTTTCAATATATGGATTTCCCCTCCTTTGGATATACACCCAGCAGGGGGATTGCTGGGTCATATAGTAGTTCTATTTTTAGTTTTTGAGGAACCTCCACACTGTTCTCCAAAGCCGTTGCACTAATTTACCTTCCCACTAACAGTGTACGAGGGCTCCCCTTTCTCTACATCCTCGCCAGCATTCGTTATTGCCTTTTTGATAAAAGCCCTTTTAACTGGGAGGAGATGATATTACATTGTATTTTTTATTTGCATTTTTCTGATGACTAATGATGTTGAGCATGTATTCATATCCTGTTGGCCCCTTGTAAGTCTTCTTTTGTGAAATGTTTATTCAGATCCTTTGCTGATTTTTTAGCTGGATTATTTGATTTTTTTTTTCCTATTGAGATGTTGGAGCTCCTTATATATTCTAGTTATTAATCCCTGGTCAGACGGGTAGATTGCAAATATTTTCTCCCATTCTGTGGGTTGTCTCTTCACTTTGTTGATTGTTTCCTTTGCTGTGTGGAAGCTTTTCAGCTTAATGTGATCCTGTATGTCCAATTTTACTTTGGTTGCCTGTGCTTTGGGGGTATTAAGGAAATGAATGTTTTGATCAGTGGGTTTCGTAAGGTCAGTTATCCTGAGAATTTCAAGTCAACATGACCTGCCAGAAAATAAGAGTACCTGAGTCATTCAGAATACTGATGATGTGATTTGAGGACTCTATCAGCCATGTCATCATGTCTGTGGACCTCATGTGAGGCCAATGCTTAACTCACGCTATGGAAGACACAACTCCCTCCTCTCTTCCCTCTGCCTGGCTTTTCTGAGAAGATTGTGAGGACCTGATGTTCTGGACAGTGCGTGGGATGGGCAGTTTGTTCTGCCACCCAGCAGGAGGAAGGATACATGCCTTCTGTTTTGGTGTCAAAGGAAACAATTCTCAGATGTTGCAGTATTGTCAATGCAGAGAGAATGCAGAACTTCCCAAATCCTACCTCAGTTTGGTCTCATCTTTTAAGAATGAACAGTTGTCAGATTGGGAAAAGCAATGTCATAGTAGCCAGAAGATATAGAGACCAAGGAGATAAAAAGATCATAAGAAAGTTCAGAAGTTCAGGGTTCATCTAATATTTGTCATTGTGCTGCAAGAGGTTGCAGATGAAATTGTAGACCTTTTGCTAGCACCTCAGGGAAAGTGGGTGGAAGAGAAGTTCAAGACAAAGAAAGCCACTGTTATCCTATCTGTTTTAGTTAAGGTGACACTAGCTGCTGTATGCTAAACCCTGCAGTCTTGGTGGCTTAACACAATATAGGTTTACTGCCCAGGACACTGTCCAGTGTGGGTGGCATAGTCCAGCAGCCTTCCACATCAACCCAGGCTCTTTCTAACTGTGGCCCTGCCCTCCTCATGATGGTCAGAGTTTTTCCCATTGAACTGGTAGATGGGGACAGAGATGGTGAGAAAGGTACACCCACCTGCTTCTGCCCAGAAATGACACACATCATTTCTGGCCATATTTCATTGGCCCGGGCTCTGTCATATGGCCACACCTATTTGCAAGAGACATGGGAAATGTGGTCTAGCTGTGTGCCCAGGAGGAAAGGGAAATGGGCTGGACATGACAAAGTGGCAAACCAAAACAAAAAGCTAACTGGAATAAAGATGCACCAATATAAATGAAACATTCAGAATTTTTATGTTGATTCCCTAATTTACTTCAAGCTGGTTAAGACAGTCCTTGAGTATTTTGTTCCATTCAAGATGTCACACTTTAATAGAGGTATTGAAATATTGGTATGCACCCAAAATAAGTGCCAAGTTTCTGAGTGTTTGTGCCTCCCCCACAAATTCGTATGTTGAAACCTAAACCCCAATGGTAGGATATAGGAAGTGGGGCTTTGGGGAAGTGATGAGATCATGAGGGTGGAGCCTTCATTAATGGGATTAGCGCCCTTATAAAAGAGGCCCCAGAGAGCTAGCTAGCCCCTTCCACCATGTGAGGACACAGAGAGAAGGTGCAATCCATGAACCAGGAAATGGTTTCTCACCAGACTCGAAGTCTGCTGGTGCTTTAATTTTGGACTTCCCAGCCTCCAGAACTGTGAGAAATAAATTTCTGTTCTTTATAAGCTACCCAGTTTATAGTGTTTTTGTAGCAGCCTAAACAGCCTAAAGGGAAATGAGGATGAAGAGGAGACTTGACAATATGTCATATGAGAATCATCAGAGAGAACTGGGACTGTGAATGCTGAGAAGAGAAGCCACAAAGGAACATAATAACCATCTCCAAATGTGTGAAGGGTAGTGTAGAAAAAAATCATGCAATGGTGGAAGCTATTTATTATCTAGAGAATACTCCTCCCAGGTTATCTGATTGTAGTCCATCATCATCTTTGAGCTATTTTACCACTCTGTGAGTCATAGGTAATTAACAGCTATGCAAAATAATTCTTATAGATATGCAAATTATGTCCTGTCCTCCTTGTAGAAAAGCCAGTTTTGCCTATATCTGCCTATTAATTTAAATATTCCTGATTTATAAATGCATCTATCCTTTAGATTCTCATTTGAACCAGTTATAAAATGAATAGAATAAAATCTTTCACATATGCTCATTTTTATATCTGTATGAGAGACATGATTTTTTTTTTGAAAATAATTTTTTAACAGTGACTGTGTAGGGAAAAAAGAGTACAGATTATGATAAATAGGAAAAATGAATAAAAGTAGCTTTGGCTCAAAATAAGGAAATGAGAACATGAGTTCAAAAATTGGAAATATCTAAGTTCAATTCCTGGCTCTACAAATTTCTACAGTGTGATTTGGACACGTTACTTTACCTCACTCAGTTTCCTCAGCTATCAAATGGGGATAAAAATGATACCTACATCATAGAACTCTTGGGAAGAGTAAATACAATAATCCAAACAAAATGCTTCATGCCATGTCTAGCATATGATTGTTCAATAGATAGAAGTGGTTATTATTGTTATTAGTTTTATTTATTATTCTCCATGAAAACAAGAGTCTGCTCAGGGGTGGCAAGTAGGTTATCATGGAGGTTTCTGAGAAGAGACTGAGCAGCTGTGGTGGAGGCGTTGTGGAGGGATTTCCGGTTCAGGTGGGAGGATGGGTCCCCTGATTATCTACACACAGGGCTCACGTGCCACGTCCTTTCATGCTTCTGAGCCTTGGCACATTTCCTCTACTTGAGAGCTCAGAAGCCTCTTCCACCCAAGCCTGTGGTAAACTCTTACCTCAGAACTCAAATGTCATCTCCTCTGTGAACCTTCTCCGTGGCCCCAGGCGGTCAGGAAACCCCATTCTCTGTGTTCATGTGGCACTTTGTTTGTATATCTGAGAATCCAGCTCATCACTTTTTTCTTGATTTGAGCTTTGAAGGCTCATGAGCTGGGACCACACTCTTTTTCACCTGGAAACCCTGGCAGCTAGGACAGAGTGACCAAGGGTAGGGAACCTGCAGCCTTAAGCCACATATGGCCTTCTAGATCCTTAAGTGTGGCCTTTTGACTGAATCCAAATTTTACAATTCGGATTTTTTTTTACAAATTACAAAACAAAGACTATTGCAAGAATGTGGAAACAACCCAAGTGCCTGTCAATCCATGAGTGGATTATCAAAATTTGGTATATGTTCACAATGGAATATTACTCAATCATAAGAAATGACAGTGATCTAGCACCACTTACACT
>NW_012152507.1:6364861-6517645 GCF_000956105.1 Propithecus coquereli | reverse complement strand
AACACGGACTTGGGGGGGGAACCAAGGGCAACACACGTAACCTAAACATCTGTACCCCCATAATATGCTGAAATAAAAAAAAAAGATTTATATAAAAAAGAAAAAAAGAAAAAAAATTACAAAACAAATCCTTTGGATTTAGATTCAGTCAAAAGACCTCACTGAGGGATCTAGAAGGCCACATGTGGCCTTAAGGCTACTAGTTCCCCATCCTGGAATAGGCTCTTAATCATTGCTTATTGACTTAAAGATCTCTAATCTCTAATAATGCCACAGCTGTGACTTCACTGCCATGGAGATGTACTACAGTCCCCTGCATTCCAAACCGGTGGGCAGCTGATCAAATATGCATTTTAAACATAATTAAGATGAAACATGCAAGTGTTGGTGAGCATGTGAAAGAATTGCAACTTTCATGGACTGCTGGTGGCTGAATAAATTGGTACCACCTCTTTGAAAAACAACTTAGCCACATCTATTAAAGCCAAACATGTGTATATGCTGTGACCCAGCATTTCACTCCCAGGTGTACAGCCAACAGAGATGCACACATCCACTCACTAAATGACATGTTCTAGAATGTTGAAAGCAACACTGTTTATAATAGCCCCAAACTGGACACTACCCAAATGCCCACCAAAAGTAGAATAAACATGTTAAATTATAGTGTAGACTACAGCAATGAAAATGAACAAACTATGACTACACACCACAATCTGGATGGATTTCACAACTGTAATGTTGTGTGAAAGAACTTAGCCAGGAAGGGATACATGTTGTTTGATTCTATTTACATAAACTACAAAAACAGGCAAGTTGGAATCAGGAGTGATTACCTGGGAGGTGGATAGTGACTGAAATATGGGAGAAGAGGCTTCCTGGTTGCAGATAATGCTGTTTTTCCATCTGACAGCTGGTTACAAGGATGTATTTGCTTGTGAACATTTATTAAGTCAAAATGTTGACCTATGCTTTTCAAAATGAGTATACATTATATTTTGTTAAGAAATATTTTTAAAAACTAGGATCATCGAACTACAAAAATCCAAAAGGACTTAAGGCCACACTGTGCCTAGCATAGCGCCTTGCATATAGTAAGTTCTAGAAAAATTAATTCAAAAAAAATTTTTTTAGCCACTATTATATTCAAGATCCTAGCAATGCAAAGGTGAACAGGACGGAATCCCTAACCTCAAGCAATTGCTACTAAAGCAAGGGATAAATCAGGATCTTTAATGATTGTAACGCCAGGTAGGATGTGATGGTAGCAGCTCACAGAGGTACACAGGCATTATTAAGTGCTTTATGTATATTGACATTTCGTTCTCATAACAACCCTAAATGTAGATATCCTCTTTGCTCTGTTCTCTAGTGACAATTGTCTCAGTTTCTCTAGGTTGGTCCCCCCTATCTTGTGCCCAGGACTTTGCCGAAGACACTGTGCCCTCTGCTGGAACCGTTATCCTTCCTCTAAGCCCTGTTACCCTCCACTCGTTTATCAGCTATCTACAAAAACATCACTTCCCCAGGGACCTCCAGGTAGGTACAATCTGCCAGTTACAGGGTTTCAAACATTATGTACCTACCTTCAGAGCATTTGTCTCAGTTTCAACCTTTACATTTTTTGTGAGATGATTTTATTAAGATTTTCTTTATCATTAGACTATAAGCCCTGTGAGGGCACAGACCATGTGTGTTCACCGCTGTTATCTAAGTGGCTAGCATATGACATTCAGTAGCTACCTAATAAAATAAATATGTGTTGAGTAAATGAGTTAAGTACCTACCATGAACAATTACTATAAAGTGATACAAAATTTAGAGCAAGAATTAAATATAAATGACATGATATCATCGTGTACACTTTTCATTAATTAAGTACAATCATTGCTTATTCTTCGAAGCCAACCAGAACATGTTCTTACAACTCACCCTGAGCCTTTTTATTAGGATGAGAATAATAAATTTTTAAAAATATTTGGGGGCACATTTAGGGCTCTGTCTCCAGCCTGTTTTCTACTACCATGTGATTTTGTTTTTTTCTAGTAACAAAGAGAGTCTTTGCGTTGTTGCCTGCTTGAATGTTCTCAAGAAAAAAGGCCTTGGTTGCCCTGCCAACCTCTCTGTTTGCTCTTTTCCTCAAGGCAGAAGCAGGGAGATAAGACCGTGGGGAGAAGATTGAAAGCACAACATATGCCTATATATCAGCAGTGTGCATCCTGCTAATTGTGTTTTTCAAATTACTGGTTTTCCCAGAAGTGGGCTGGGGGAGCATACTAGAAACTTCCTCTCTGGTAAGATTGCTTAAGATTCCCAGAGTAACAGTATCTTCAGTAAACCCTGAGTTCCTAGTAGTTTTAAAACGAGGACTCTGGCTCCACTTTTTAAAATTTTAAGCATAAATGTTATGCTGCAATTAAACAGAATATAATAACATTCTCAGACAGGGACAAAAGCAGTTGTTTGCTGTAACTCTGCCATTTTAGGAGTTTAAAAGTCAAGGGCTATTCCCAGTGTCAACCAAAGTACCTTCTGCTGTATCATCATTTCTCTTCATTGTGGGTTTCAGGTTTGTGGGGTACTGAGACTTCAAGTTTATCGCCTTTTCTGTGTGTCGAAGCAACTTACTGTCATCACTCAATCTTCCAGGGAAGCGAAAACTCTCATTAGGACTTTCCCTCAGTCTGTGCTGTACCCAAAGTGTGAGTTTACAATTATAAGCAAGAAGTCAAGGACTAATGTTTTCTCCCATCCTCCTTCCAAAGGGCTCAATCTTTGGGAGACCCAACACCAAATACAATGCAAATGTGCCACAGGTCCAAATGAGGGTAGATGCTTCCTGCAGGACTGCCTTGGAGAGAAGCCCACAGTCCTTCACATTCCAAAAGCTATCATCAGCAGGTAATGAGGACTGCCCTTGCCTGTCTCTAGGGGTTCACTGCTCTTACTTTTCTCTCTGAATCCAAGGTGGCTTTTTGTAAAGGATGCTTTGTGGCAAGGATATCTCTGGATAATCCAGAAGCCCCTGCCTGAAGCTTCTGGAAGGTCCTTCTAGACATCAAGGCCAAGCAGACAAGATGCCCAGCTCAGCTCTGGTGCTCACTCAACTCTCTGCCCTTTGGGGACTTAATGCAAAAAGTCCATCCTCCAATTCCCAAAGCCTGTTCCTTAGGCAGGAGCCTGGGACATTCGGCAGCTTTTGGAGGGGGAAACTTGAGACAGGACAAGAGACGATAACTGCTGTCACTTTATAGGAGGCCAATATAGTTTGGAGATAGAAGAATGTATATCTTACTAGGGAAAACTCCTAGACTCCTCCTTCTCAGAATCCACACTGGGACAGTAAAACGAAAACAGTTTCCCACAGATTAAATCTCCTCTCCTAGAACAGGCATTGGGGTTTATCCCAAGTGGCCCTTTCCTTGCCCCGTTCTCTGAGAGCGTGGTGGGATTTTGGGGTGGCGTTTCTTTCTTCGGGGAGTCCTCATTCACTTAAATCACTGCAAGTGCAGTACTCTGGCAGCCTTTGAATCTGTGACTTGGAACCGGGACAGGTGAAGAGAATCTAACTTTTTTAGAGTACTTACTATCTGCCGAGTGTTCACAACTATTATTTTACTTGTACCTCACAACTCCCTGAGCTAGAATGGAAGCTCCATGAGGCAGATGTTTCGGTCTAGTTTTCCCACTGCCACATCCCTGGCACTTACAACTGCCTGGCACCTAGAAGATGCTCAATGAATACGTGAATAAACCCAATCAGGACTGTGTAAAGCTGATGTTCTCATTCCCACTTTTCAGCTAAAAAAGCTAAAGCACAAAGAGATTGTGGAACGTATCCAAAGTCACAGGTCTTGTGAGTAGCAGAGGCCTTTCTGATGCCAGCTTCTCTGCTCTTTCAGCTCTGCCCTGCGAGATTCATTCCTCAATTTCCCTACCCAACAAAGCATCTTCCCTCAGTGTGTTTCTTCCTTACCTTCCTCCTCCTCCCCTACTCCTTCTCTCAAGCTAAACCGCACTTCCACGCAGCTTATTCCCTTTCTCCTCTGTTTCCTCATCTGCACAAAGAGAGGAGTAACCGTTGCTCTGCCCACCACCCAGAGCTGTCATAAAGGAGAGCAAGATCTTGGCTGTGACAGGACTCACAGCGAGAGAGGTGACAAGGTGCTGGACAGGAAGGGCTGAAAATGTGGCCTGCTCCCTGCATATCATGTCTCTTTTGCAGTCACCCACTGAGAGAAATGCCAGACCAAGCTTTCTTCTCCCGAACTTCTGGTTTTCTTTCCTTTTGAAGACAATCTGAATCTCCTTGATGATTCTTTTTCTACCTTCACTTTGGCACTACAAAGCTTAGCTGTAGAACTTTACAATGTGTGCTGCTATGTACCCACTCCCCCACCCCCAAAATTCAAGTCCACCAGGATCCCCAGAATTTGACCTTATTTGGAAACAGGGTCTCTGTAGATACAATTAAACTAAGATGAGGTCGTACTAGATTAGGGTGGACTCTCATTCAATAACTGGTGTCCTTAGAAGAAGAGAAAGCAGAGACAGACAGAGACAGAGGACAGATAGGGAACGAAAGTCATGTGACGACAGAGGCAGAGCCTGGAATGTTGCAGCCACAGGCCAAGGCGTGCCAAGGATTGCCGGTAACCACCAAAAGTTAGGAAGAGGCAAAGCAGGATTCTTCTCTAGGGCCTTCACAGGATGCAGGCCCCTACTGGCACCTAGATTTTGGACTTTTAGCCTCCATAACTGTAAGAGAATAAATTTCTGTTGTTTCAAGCCACTCAGTTAGTGGTGCTTTGTTATGGCAGTCCTAGAAAATTAAGACAGAGGCAAATTCCTTGCCATACTAGAAATCAAGGAATCTATCAAAAACCACTAGGACCTTTTCAAAAGGACTCAGGAACTAAATTGAGGAGACTTCCCACTGGCCAAAGATGGAACAGATTGAGCAACAGTGATTAGTAAATAGCAGTAACTAAAATGAATTGAAACATATTAAGTATTAATATGTTTAAATCCATGATTTATTATATAATAATATAGAATCTGCCATTAATCTTCTTTGGAGGATGCTCTAAACCCAACTGATTTGAAAACTGGCAAAAAAGGGAAACAATCAAGCATTTTCCTTTCTTTCCTTTGAGTAAGAAATAGTTAATGAGGGGAAGTTTCACTATATATAAACCAATAAGGAACGATAGAATTAGAGCATCACCATTTGCAACCCCTAATAAATGAATAGATCTAAGTCATGATTAGCAACGATTGCTGACATCAGAGAACAAGAAATGGTCAGAACTTAAGTGTGTCCTGAAAGAAGTACTCAACACTACCTATGAACTAGTATTGCACGCATGCGCATCCACACACACACACACACACACACACACACACACACAGAAATGTGAATCTGATTAAGTCTCTAGACTTACATACCTATTTGCCGAAAATATAGGGAACAGAGAAACATGTTAAATGACATCATAAATATGCAATCAGCAAAATCAAGACTGTGGGAAACCCTGTAGGAATAGCAACTTGTTTTCTTCAACCAACAATTTCAAGGGGAGAAAAACTGATGAAGGAGGTATTACTAGATCAAAAGAGACATAAGAGATAAAAAAAAAAAAACAATGAATGGATTTTAATTGAACCTGATTCAAATAAACTCTATCTATCTAAAGAGGCCACTCATGGATAGAATATTTATTATCAGGAAATTATAATTAACTTTTAGGCATAATAAATGCATTACAGTTATTTTTAGACTTATTTTTTAGAGAGACATACTGAAATATTTATGGATGAAATTATATGTCTGAAATGTTCTTCAAAATAATCCAGGGCACGAGAGAGGTACATGGGGTATAAATGAAGCAAAACTGACTGCATCAAGCATCTATCCCAGGGTACCAGGTAAATACGCCCATGTATAACATATTATGAAGAAAATGAAGTTGGATGAATAAAGATATAGTCCCTGGCCTAAGGCACTACGAGGCCTGACTTAGGAGGCACTGGGCATTTGAAGACCTACAGGGACACTTCAAGGGCAAGGCTAACCTGAAAAGATTGAGCTGCACAGGAAATACAATCACCAGAGGAGCCGGTCCGTGGGATCTGTCTGTGGTGCTGAATCAGCTCTCAGCCAGGTTGAGCCCGTCTCCTCTCTTACTGAGCTCTGACCTCTGCTGTTTTGATCTTTTCCCTTTTTACTGGTCTTGGATGATGATCTTACTTCATCTCTGAGGCCATTCCAACCAATCGTGGCAAATTCATGTGTAACCCAGCCCAGACCACCCACTGTGCTGCTAACATTCATCACACCTGAGGTTGTCTCTGCTCCCAGCCATGCAGGAATCTGCCCCTCCCCAGCTCTCCTCCTCAGGACTGTGTCTCCTGCAGATTAGTTTAAAATGTGGTAACTAAACGTTCAAGGGACAAAGAGCCAAGAGGGTTGTTGAATTGGGGGAGGAAAGATCAGTTGGACATGGCAAAATATGCCTCTATAAGCCCTAGGGTTAGAGGCCCAGGCATGTATGGAGACTACCAGCATTAGTCAGGATAGGCTAGGTTAGTCTGTGGTAACAAACAATCCCCAAGTCTTCTTGGCTGACCATGGTAAGTTAAATTCTTGCTCAAGGCAAAGTCTGTTGCTGGACCAGATAGCTTCCCAGAGAAAATGTCCTCCATGTGTTGGCTCATCATTCCAGGCCATTTTGGTCTTACAGCACCTCCATACGAGAAAGTGCTTCCATCTGTTGGAAGATGTAGCAAGGAAAGAGGGAGAGCTAGTGAGTTGACCACCAAGAATTAAGTGCTTTTGTCCAAAAGCAGCACACATCCCTTTTGTTCTCATTTTATTGGACACATCTGGTCACACAGTCATGCCCAACTTCAAGGAAGCCGGGAAGCACAATCTCGTTTACCTGGAAGTAGAGAAGAAGCAGATATTGGTGCCCATTTGTACGGTCTACCACACTGGGGCAGGGCCTTGGTGTGATGAATTCAAGTCAGACACACCCTGTGTGAGTCACAGCTCTGCCACTCACAGGGACAAGTCACTCCATCTCCTTGCGTTATTTCTTCTCTTTATGTAAAATGGAGATGACACCTGTTCTTCCTGTTGAGACTCAAATAAGTTAATGTAATTGCAAGTGTTTTGAGCACTGTAATCCTTAGCTATTAATTGTTAAAATTATCAGAAGCTCTTACAAAATTTAATAGGAGAGGGAGATGAGGTTTCTAAATAGAGAAACAACAAAGTACAAAAATACCCTCAGGGGAAATATTTCTAGCAGTTAGGATTAGAGAAGGGATTCATTTTTCATTTGGTCCTTAGCCCTTATTGCCTTGTACAGATATTTTTTTTTTGTTCTTCTTTTATTCATGAATTGTTGATTGACTCTTCCTGTACATGTTTAAGCTTTAAGGGACAATAAATAACATCCCTCTTTTCTACCTGAGTTTGGAACTGACTGAAAAATAGGAAGGAGTCAAGCAGAAAGAGAATAAAATATCAGTTTTGTTAATAGTCAAGCAGATATTGGAACACATGGCATTAGTGTGCACAACAGTAAATTTCTGAATACTAAATCCTAGAATTAGACAGACATATCCCCCCAAATCATTTCAATATAATGTAAGTGTGATGAAAGAAATGTATGCAGAGGGCTATGGAAGTAGAGCAAATCACTTCTCAGCTCTCTGGTGCCAACCATAAAATTAGTATACATTAGAATGCAGGCCCACTCTCCATTGTTGTACAGGTTGTGCACTGCACAACTCTAGAGGATGTTTTAGTCTATGTGTTATCCCTCCTCTCCCAACAAGTTGAATAAAGCACAGCTTGAATGACTGGACACAGTGAGCCTGTGTAGAAAGAATAGATAACATTTTGGTGATGTGAGCTGCTTTGAGGCTCTAATGAAATACAGGGATATCACTATCTCTAGAGAGATGCACATGCTCATGGTAGAATTTTGCAAATATAATAATTTTGGGGGTGACACAAACTGCCTGAAGTCCATCTCTGAAGAGCAAATTAAGAATTCCTTTAGAAGATGATCTCCAAAATCCTTTATAGCTCTGATAGTCTATAATTCTAGTCCAGCCCTCTGGTTGGCTTGAAGGGTTTTTTTGTTTTGGTTTGTTTTGGTTTGGGTTTTTTTTGCAACAACCTTGGGAAAATGTATGAATGATAGATTAAGAGGAAAGACATACTACAAAACACAATGCATGCATCAGCACAGAGCACAAATGGGTCAAACCTGAAAAACTCATGTAAAAATATACAGTAGCCATTAGGTTAGGCTTTTGAAATTATGGATGGCTTCATTTCTCTTTTGACATTTAAAAACTGCTGTGTTATTTTTACAATGTTTAAAGGAAAAGAGAGATTTGTAGTTTCTGTGATGTTGTCATATCTTTGGGAACAGTCTCTGTTCCTGCAGGGAAGGTAAGACTCATAATACATCCTGGATTGCCATTTTCGTTGACTCTTCAGTAATCATTGTCAGTGAGACTCACCTCAGATCCCTGGGCCTTGGCCTGGTTTTATTTCTGAAATCACATGCAGGAAAAAGTTAGACAAGCAGGGCTATATGTGGGCTGACCTTACTGACCTTGGAAATCTGCTTCCAAGATATGGTGGGCCCTGCAGAAACACAGTTGGGTGTATACTAAGCTTTCCAGCTGATTTATGTCTAAAAATGAAGATGTCTTTTTATTCCCCTCAGTTAATTTATCATAAAATGATAATGCAATATCTCAAAGTAGTTTTTTTAAATACTTCACTTTTGCTGTGAAGAACATCTTTTTATGGGAAGAAAGTGATTTTCATTTCCCACAGATGTAGGAACACCTAGGGAGTAGACGCAGAGGGCACACAGTCATTGATGTCCCCAAGGACGTGGGAGAATGGGAGGGACATGGACAACAGGCCAATATTCTCTCTTCTGAAGGACTTCCCTCTTCTGGGAACTTCCAAAAAGCTTCAGGGGTGTGAATCTTTTGTCCCTATCTCACATCTACTGAATTATAAACTCTGAGGGCGAGGCCAACTATCTTACCCAACTATTTTAACCATCCAGGTGATCCTGAAGTTGGAGAACAACTGATTTAAACCACTGCATAGGATGGAAAGCACCAACTTTTGGTAATAAATTAAACACATATATGAAAGCTGAAAGCTTTTCCTCCAAGATCAGGAACAAATCAAGCATGTCCACTCTTTCTAATTCTATTTAACATAGTACTGGAAGTCCTAGCCAGAGCAAAGGGAATAAAAGACATTCAAATAAGAAAGGAAGAAATAAAATTGTCTGTTTGCAGATGACCAGGTCTTATATACAGAAACCGTAAAGACTCTACCAAAAAAATATTAGCACTAATAAACATATTCAGTAAAGTTACAGGTTACAAAATCAACATACAAAAATTAGTTGCATTTCTACACACTAACAACAAACTATCTGAAGAAAGAAATTCCACTTATAATAGCATCAAAAAGAATAAACCTTAGGAATAAATTTAACCAAGGAGGTGAAAGTCCCGTACACTGGAAATTTTAAAACATTGATGAAAGAAATTGAATATGACACAAATAAATAGAAAGATACCCCATGGTCATAGATTGAAAGAATTAATATAAAAATTAATAAATCTTACTTTACTACCCAAAGTAAGATTATATTAAATCTATAGATTCAGTGCAAAGCTTAGGAAAATTCCAATAGCACTTTTCACAGAAATATAAAACACAGTCCTAAAATTCGTATGGAAATGTAAATGAAACCCAAATAGCCAAAGCAACAAGAACAAAGCTGGAGGCACCACATTACCTGACTTCAAAATATAGTACAAAGTTACAGTAATCAAAACAGCATGGTACTGGCATGAAAACAGACACATAAACTGATGGAACAGGACAGAGAGCCCAGAAATAAACCCACACATTTATGGTCAACTGATTTTTGACAAAGGAGCCAGGAACACATCAGGGAAAACACAAGCTCTTCAATAAATCATGTTGGTAAAACTTGATATCCATATTTAGAAGAATAAAATTAGATCCTCACACCATATGAAAAAATCAGCCCAAAATGATCTAAAGCCTTAAACATAGACCTGAGACTGTAGAACTACTAGAGGAAAACACAGAGGAAATCTTCATGACATTGGTCTGGGCAATGATTTTTTTGGATATAACTCTAAAAGCACAGGCACAAAAGTGAAAATAGACAAAAAAGATTGCATCAAACTAAAGAGCAAAGGAAACAATCAACACAGTAAGGGGACAACATACTAAATGGAAGAAAATATTTTCAAACAATATATCTGATAAGGGGGTTAATATCCAAAATTTATAAGGAACTCAAACAATTCAATAGCAAGAAAATAACCCAATTTTAAAAATGAGCAAACAGCCTGACAACAGACATTTCTCAAAAGAAGACATACAAATGGCCCACAGGTATATGAAAAAATGGTAAACATCAATAATCATCAGGGAAATGCAAATTAAAACCACAACAAGATATCGTCTCACAACTGTTAGAATGGCTATTGTCAAAAAGACAAAAGATAACAAGTATTGACAAGGATGTGGAGAAAAGGGAACCTTTGCACGCTATTGGTGGGAATGTAAGTTAACTCAGCCAGTATGAAAGTCTCTCAAAAAATAAAAAATAGAGCCACTATATGATCTGCCAATCCCACTATTGGTTATACATCCAAAGGAAATGAAATCAGTATGTCAAAGAGACATCTACACTCCCATGTTCATTGCAGCATTACTCACAATAGCCAAGATACGGAATCAACAAATATGGAATCTGTTGTCAGTCAATGGATGAAGAGAGAAAAGGTATATTTACACAATGTAATACTATTGAGCCTTAAAAAAGAAGGAAATCCTGTCATTTGTTACAATATGGATGAACATGGAAGACATTATGTTATGTGAAATAAGCCAGGCACAGAAAAACAATAATATCACATGATCTCACTTATATGTGGAATCTAAAAAAGTCAAATTCATAGAAACACAGTAGAATGGTGACTACCAGGGGTTGGGAGTGGTGGGGCTTGGGGAGATATTGGTCAAAGGATACAAAATTTCAGTTAGAAAGGAAGAATAAGTTCAAGAAGTCTATTGTACAAAATAGTGACTATAATTAATAACAACGTATTGTATTCTTGAAAACCAGTACACAGTAGATTTTAAGTGTTCTCACCACAAAAAAAATGATAAATATGTGAAATAATGTATATATAAACTATGTCAATTTAGCCATTCCACAATGAACATGTATTTCAAAATATCATGTTTTACGCAATAAATATATACAATTTTTATTTGTCAATTATATCTCAATAAAGCTGGAGGAAACAAGAAACCAACTTTGGATTTGAGGATGCCTAAATCAATGGCCAAAAATTGATTTCATTTGAAGATAGCTCCATGTATAGTTTTTTTTTTGTAAATGGTTGAAAGTACTGAGGAGACAGTGTTTGCCTCGAAGCTCATTGCAGATCCCAGCAGATTTCATTTGGATGAACTGCTTGGCTTCAGAAAGAGACATGGAATGCAGCCAGGCACCTCATGTGCACGGTTAATAGAGCCCATTCAAAGAGTGAAAACACTGAAGTCTAAAGAAAAGGTCTGCTGTGCTTTATCCAGAGTTTTATAGGGCGGTGAAGCTCAAACTGCCCATAGGAATCACTTTTTGTGACCCAAATGTGACCCATCAAAAGGATGTGATGAAAATAAAATTCAGACAGTTCAGAGCCAGAGACAGGGAAACTGAGTGTCATAAGCCATCTCGATAGTTTTAAGACACGTGCAGCCATAAAATGAACATAACATTCAGACACAATCTTGCCAGAAGTTGGGAATTATCTGCAAGGAAAAAGAACTGGAGGTTGTTTGATAAGCAAAGACATTTGAATTCTCTTTGGTCCTCAGAATCACTGTGTCACCCTAGGCCAGTCTTCATCATGGCAGGAGCAGGGCAGGTAGAGACTGACGGTGAAGGTGAACTCACTGTGTGCTCTGGTGCCAGGCTTAATCCAGGAATGCTCATAATTTGAAAGTTGAGGGAAAGTTGAGAATCAGGATGAGGCATGTATGACACAATCAGAAGGACCCAAGTTCTCCCATGGTGGTCAAAACTAAGCATCCAACCAAGATGACACAGGCAACTTCTCACCTAGGAAGTTTCCTAGAGCAATCATCTTCCTCTCAATTCACAGAAACATGAGAGTCCCTCTCAAAATGTCCTGTTATGAGTCCAACTTCAGCCATCCTGTTATGAGCACAGTCTTCATTTGCAATATGAAAGAGCTGAGATTCAGTGGAGTTATTAATTCTCATGATCTGAAAACTATGGAGTGCATAGCATTTAAACGCATTGGGTTTGCCCATTCTAAATCCTTTCAACAGCTTTTAATGTAACCCTGTGAAGTTATGCATTCATGTATCCGTTCACTTACTTATCAACAGATACGTATTGCTACTAACTGCCTTACTTCTTAAAATGTCACAACCCCATCTCCTGCCCCATATGGGATACCTTCTTCTTCTATTCTTCTTGTAATTCCTTCTCCTTTTCTGCCTGGAAAAAAAGACTCTGTGTTCTATTTTATTTGCATCACTTCATTTCTCCAAGCAACCTAAAGGCACAGGTATTATTATCTCAATTTTACAAATGAGGAAGCTGAAGGGCTTAACTAAAGTTGAACCTAATATGTGGAGGAACTGAGATTTGAAGCCTGGTCCAGCTTGAACCTAAAGTCCCCAATACCCATAATCGCTGTGTAGGTTGCTACCGATGGAATTTTCCACATCTTGGGGCATTCACCCCGCGCCATTGAATTTCTTCATCCAGGTTACCACCATTCCCACCTTCCTCTTGGAGCTTCTGCCTTCGGTTGCTCCTGCTAACCCAGATGGAAGTGACACATGGAGAAGCAAGCCCAGAAGGTCAGCATCTTGTCAAGCATAGAGGCAGGAAGGAGTTCTCACAAGTGCACTAGCATCTGGTGGTTCCCATAGCAACAGAATTGACAGAATCAATCAGTTAATCAACACGAAATTCTTGAATGTTATCTGTAAACTCAGCCTGGTGTTCCATCTGAGGGGCATGGAAGAGGGAGGGGAAGGAGCGGCACTGCACAGAGGAAGGAGACAGGGCTGGAAGTTGGCGTGATTCAGAAAGACAGATAGACATCTTTCTGTGCTGCCACTCACCCCACTAAACCCCACAGCAACTGCTAGTCGATCCATTGTGTTCAAGTATCTTAATAGAAACCCTGACAGCTTTTGAATGGCAATAGAAGAGGACTTAGAGTTGGTTGGGCATGGGCCAAAGGTTTTGTTGTGAAGCTGCATTTATTTAGAAAGTGCATCAACTTTTACTTCAATTTTATATAAATATGGGGTAGCTGGGAGGTGGGTGTGTCTGATTAGGGGGGTGGCTGGGAAGTGGGTCCCCTGAAAATTATGAGGGATTAGGCATCCCTCCCCTGCCCTTGACAACAAGTATTTATTAAAGATCCCTTAAACAGAAGTCTCTCTGCCTTTTCATTGGGGATTTTATAAGCAGAACAAAGATTGAGGAGAATGGAACACACTCTGAAGAATGGTGAATTTAATACACTCAGAACAGATATAAATTGTAAAAATTGAAATTTGCACGGAGAGCTACTGTGCAGCTTTGAGGCCATCTCCAGTTCCTCCTCACTAGGCGGTGGGTAAAATTCTCAGCAGGAAAGGCTGGGACCTGGTCTTCTGCTGCTCTCACTGGCCCATAGCAGTTCTTGGAGGCTCTGTCACTTGTTTTAGTCGGAGATGTCATGCCAGCCATGGAGGTAGCTCTCTCCCTGTTAGCTTTAAGGGACAGAGCCTTTGCCAACTGCATTCCCGGGTGCCGGCTACTTCTGCTGCCTGCTGCTGTGCATGTGCCTGTTTAAGGACTGGAACGGAGGTGGCCAGAGAGCTAACTCTCCAGCTGCATCACACACAGGAATCACGTGAGCTCGTGAAGAATGCAGTTTCCGGGGCCCTCACTGCCGAGATGCAGTCAGTGTGTCAGAAGAAGGGCCGGGAATCTGCACTCGTGAAACACCCAGAAGATTCTGAAGCCTGGGGGACCACCCCTGGGAAACGCTGGTGTGCATAGTGGGTAGGAACAGGAATTCCAGTCAGGCGACTCTGTGCTCTCACCTTTTAAGTCTCATCCTCTCAATTTTAAAATGGTGAGGACACACCTTCCCTTGAGAGGCCAGGTGGCCACCTGAGGCCCTACAGCTAATAATGGCAGAGTAGGACTCGCACTCAGGTTCTCAGACCACAAAGCTGTGTTGCTAGAGTGGCTCTAGAAGCTGTGGTCTAATCCCTCCCCAGATCTCCAGGCAGCACAGTCCAAGTGGGTGCCGTGTCCACCGGGATTCAAAAGAACACGTGAGCAGTGCTCAGCACAGATGATGTGCTTGGGAAATGTCTGATGAATGGCTGATTAGACAATAATTGGAGTAGTACCATTTAGGTGGTCCCTTCTGTGCCCCAGACCCTCTGCTAGTGCTTCTGAGTCCTGCCCTGCAGGAGGTGGGCCCTGCTATTTATCCATGTAGTGACCATCTCTCCTCCTCCCCAACTCACAATAAACTGGGGGATGGCTCCCTTCACCCCAGCTCCCGTCCCTCCAACTCTACTCCCCACTCCCTGTCTCAGCCCTCATCTTTCTCATCTGTAAAGTGGGGGTAATCAACTGTCTCCTGCTGTTGGGGGGCAAAATGGGATGACACCAGTGCTATGGACTGAATGTCTGTGTCCCTCCAAGGCTTATGTGTTGAAGCCCTAATACCCAACGTGATGGTATTTCGAGGCAGGGCCTTTGGTAGGCTATTAGGTCATGAGGGTGAAGCCCTCACACGTGGGATTAGTGCCTTTAAAAGAAGGAGCCAGAGAGCTAGCTGACTTTCACTCATGTGGCAATATAGCAAGAAGGCATCCCTCTGCAAACCAGGAAGTGGGCTCTCACTAAGACTGAATCGGCCAGCACCTTGGTCTTGGACTTCCCAGCCTTCAGACTGCAAAGAACAAATTTCTTTTGTTTAAGCCACCCAGTCTGCAGTATTTTTGTTTTAGCAGCCTGAACTGGCTTAGACAGCCAGTAAAATGCCTCCTTCCACAACAAAAGGTGTTTCTGAGCCCTTTTGCTCCCTTCCAACTAGACAGCCAAGCACATTGGCAGCACTTATCCCGGTTCAGAGCGAGCTGTACTAGGAGTAGGGTGTGGTGCACAGGCCATCGGGGACGCTCAGCCCTTGGATCAGGCGGGCAGCCAAGACTGTCCAGGGGGCCAGAGCTGGTGCCGCCTCATTGCTTCTGTGAATGCAAGTGCCCTTGCAGAGCACTGGAGATTTGTCTTTTCTTGGAACTGGTGAAGGAAGTTAGAAATGTGTGTGGGGCACCAGGGCCTGAAATGGAGATTTCCTTGGGGATCCTCACTGTTCTTGCAGTTCCTGAAAGCTCCATGGGCTTCATAATGGACAGATGTAGGCAGATTCTTATCCCTCTGCTGGAACAGCTTCTCCTCTGCCAGCTGGCTCCCCCTGGGTGCCCCAGCTCAGCGCAGGGAAAAGCAGTGCAGCACAGGGCAGGGGGACAGGGATTCTCAGATCTAAGTGCACTTCAGAGGAACCAAGAAGTTGTAATATGTGCACAACCCTAGGTGCCACTTCACAGGTCCTCACTCAGTGGGTCTGAAGAAAGGCCCCACAATCTGCCTTCTTTTTTTTATTTTTTTTTTTTGAGACAGCGTCTCATTTTGTTGCCCAGGTGGGAGTGCTGTGGCACGATCACAGCTCATTACAGCCTCAGACTCCTGGGCTCAAGCAATCCTCCTGCCTCAGCCTCCCAAGTAGCTGGGATCACACCCTGATAATTTTTCTATTTTTTTTGTAGAGATGGGGTCTCACTATGTTGCTTAGGCTGGTCTTGAACTCCTGGCCTCAAGTGATCCTCCAGCCTCATCCCCCCAAAGTGCTGGGGTTACAGGTGTGAGCCACCATGCCAAGTCTAGCATGTCCCTTCTGATGAATCAATGGCCTGACTGCTGGTTTGTTCTGGGGTCTGCAGGAAGATGAAGGTGACCCTGGGGTGGAGGTGAGCTGAGAAGAGATAGAGCCCAGCCCAGCCTTGCCTCTCCCCTCACTCCTCTTTGCCAAGAGACCGCTAACCCTTCCCTGAGGCACAGGCCTCATACTCTCCTCTGTCACACCTACTTGCCTGTGCTCTTGAAGATCTCCTGCCCAAAATGCCACCACTGTCCCGGCTTCCTAATCTGGTAAACGAGGAGCCATGTTTCTAGGCTCAACCCAAACTTGGTCTCTTCTGTGAAGTTTCCCCTCTCTGTGTTCCTAAGCAATATTTCAGTGGTGTTTTATACCTAGCCCGCGATAGCACTTAACAAATTGTGCTGGAGTTCCTTCTCACTCTGTCCCTTAACTTCGAGGCCTTGAGCTCTCAAGGGCAGGGCCTGGATCTGATTCACCCCCAGTGTCTGTCACAGTGCCAGAGGCAAAGACTGATTCAAGCTGATTCTGCTCCAAGAACCTCAGTCCTCACCTTTCAAAGAAGAGGATCAGCCTGGTGCAGTGGTTAAGCGCAAGCTTTGGAATCTAAATTCTACTGCCCTTAAAAGCTGCTTGATTTAGGGTGAATAATCTGTATAAGCTTCGCTTTCCACATCTGTATAATTGGAATTGACAGTATGTATCTCATACCATCGTTACGGGCGTCAAATGAGTCAACGCCTGTAAAGTATTTGGCACAGTGTCTGACACATAATAAATTCCCAACAAACTCCCAGCAGCCATAACTCTTGTCAAATGGCCTAGTCAAACCATATACATTACAGATGACTTTTATTTTATTTTTTGTGTGTATGCTCCAAATTATCCCCCGTGAGAGTATATTGCTAGTTTAATTAGGAAAACATGTAGATCCCTGCTGCTAAGCCCTGCCCACCGGAACTGACTCCTGTGGACGTGGATTCTAGATCACCAGAAGCCTAAATTCACCAGGCTTCTTCTGGGCACTGTAAGCTGGATGGATTCCTACTGGGAGGTGACCACTAGGAAACTGAAAATGCAGTATAAGATGACCACCCAAGAGTTAAATTGTAAGGCAAACACAACGGATTCTAAAAAATAACTAGAACTAACATTAGGCCTCACTGGTGCGAGGCACTCTGGCTGATTACATCTGTTCCCTAGTTTAATCCACACAACAGTCTTCCAAAGTAGATGACGTTGTCCCCATTTTTCAGTCGAATAAGGAGTTGTGAGGAGATTGAGGAACTTCCTCAAGTCGTGCAGCAAAGCCACAAATAGGAGTGGTCTGCTGGCCTTCAGAACCTCTTTAAAACCACTTGGAAAAGAATTCTTCTCAGACCAGCAACACTTGATTGAAACATTATATGTTGATAGAATAATATGCTTAAATATGTGTGTGAGGAAATTATGATGCTCTTTCCCTTCTGGAACAATTCAGTCCTAAAATCATTAAGTGGGCAAGCAAGGCAGGTGTCCAGGACAGACGCAGCTTAGTGTGCGGTGAAGGATGAGTAAGGAGATAGACACTCGAGTGACAACTGTGACTCCACCGGGCAGCAGGACAGGGCTTGGGAGAGGCAGTGGCGAGCAGAGGACCTCTGCTCCATGTACAGTCACGTGCCCCATAAGACGTTTCAGTCAACGGGGACCGAATATACCACAGTGGTCCCAGAAGATTATAACACTGTTTTTACTGTACCTTTTCTATGTTTAGATACACATATACCTACCATTGTGTTAAAATTGCCTACAGTATTCAGTGCAGTAACATGCAGTATGGGCTTGTAGCCTGGGAGCAATAGGCTGTCTACACCACACAGCCTAGGTGTGTAGTAGGCTATCCCATCTAGGTTTGTATAAATGCACTCTATGACGTTAGGCAAAATCGCCTAACGGCACATTTTTCAGAATATATCCCTGCCATTAAATGACGCATGACTGTATTTCTAAATTATCTAATTTTTGTTTTGCAATGATTATGTAATCATGAATAACATGCATCACCTTTTAAAATTAAACAGAAAACTAATAAATGACAAAAAAGGAAAGGGGAGTAGAAACTGAGAGGAGCCGTGGCCTGTTTTGGGGATTCACCACTGGCTGCCCTGCCAGGCTGGGAAGGATGAGCTGGCGTCCCTGGCCGGGAACCACAGCAGGGACGCAGGCAGGAGCAGGCCGCCCCACGCAGGCTTGCACAATGGGCTCGGGGGCTGGGGTTCCCCACTGGCTTCTCCAGCCTGTGCTGCAAATGCTCGGGAGCTTCACACCCACAGGGGCCATCTGGCTTATGTCGGGGGCTCTTTGAGTCAAGGATATTCCTGAATAGTTTTCAAAATACCCAAGTCACCTTCACAGCTCTGCCCAGCCTCTGCTGCCTCTCACCCGGGGCCCAGCAACAAAACCCGGGGGTTAAGGGAAGGGTGTCTCTGCTCTTGGAAAAGGTGGGGGTTTTCCTACCTTAGCGGCTGCCTTTCCGGGATACTTTTTCAGCTAAATTTCTCACCATTGGGTTCCATGAAGACACTTGAAATGACTTCCCTTTCACTTAGCTATTGTGAATGGGTTGTGATTTGAGGTAAGACAAATAGCTATCACTATTTGCTGTGCTCATATTGAGTGCCTGGAGCATTGTGTCACTGAATCCTGCAACAAGCCTGAAAGGTAGACATTGGTACAGAGAAAAACATTTTAAGTGCCTCACAGGTTACCCCTTGTAAGTATCAGAGCTAAGCCTGCAAACCAGATTTTCTGATATTAAAACCCAAATGGAGCTTTTCAATATGCCAAACTGCCTTTCTGTTACGGTCCAAAAGTTTGGGATTTTCTAGTTTTCTCAAACATGGCTTTCTTTGTGAACAAAGAAAATGCCGTTAGACTTCAAAAGAAAAAAAAAAAAAAGAGGATTGAGGTATTGAGTGTTTACTATGTGCCGGCACTATGTTTAGGGCCTTTTAAAAACCTACTTTAGTCCTCATCAAAACCCACAACTCTTCTGTCATAGCTGAGGGAAATGTGGTCACACGGCAGTCTGTGTGCCACCTTGGGACAGAACTCAGACAGCTTGTCCTGAGAGCCCACTCCCTTAATGTCCCTCACCCCAAAACTAAGGGAACATCCTCACTGGATTGTGAAGATTGGGTAAGCTAGTATGTATTTTTAAATGCCTGGCACATAGGTGCTCAATAAATACTAATTTTCTGTCTTCCATCTGAGTTCCAGAGATCTGCTGTAGGACACTTTAGATAAAACATGATGTAGATCTCAGAGGCACAGACTGTCAGACTTTAGAGATTGTTAAGTCTGAGCCCCTCACTGGGCATATGGCTCAGAGAGGTGAATTATAAATGGAAACAAAGCTTTAGTCTTCCTTGGCCTTCTCCTCCCTTTTTGCCACCATCATTCCCAGGAAATTCCATGAAGCCAAGGGCTTGCTGGTTTGTTCACCTTTATATGTCCACTGCCAGACATATCAGGTGTCTGAAAAACCTTTGTTGAATGAATGAATGAATAAATACGATTTTGCAAGTGAGCAGAGCTTAAAGTCATGACGGCTTTTTCCTCATTGGAGTTTCCTATCTAGGGAAAAACCGGCAATCCTTGGCTCTCTGCCCCAGGTTGATTGATCAGTGCTCAGGGATGACTCACTGGCTTGGGCGGGAGCCCAGTCTCCCAGCTGATGTGCTGCACTAAGACTGTCCTGGGGCCGAGTGGGGGTTTAATCACTGCGCCTTCTGCAGGCCCGGAAGAAGGCACAGTACAGTGGAGAGTGCACTGGGCTGGGAGCACATGGGGTATGAATTTTTCTCCACCCTGGGCAGTGGGATTCTGTGATGTAGCCAGCTCATCTGAGGGAAAACTCTTTTGGAGTATTCTTCTTACACTGTGCTATTATTACACTGCTTCTTCCCCCACCTCCATGGAGACTCTGGTTGAAGGATAAAGAATGACTCTGAGCACCTGCAGTTTGTGCTCAGAGGAGTGAAACACACTTTATCACCTACACATTGACTTTCAGCTCCCTCACATCTCCCTTCAACTTGCTACATGGTCAGCATGTTACTAGACTGAGGTTGGGGTGGGGAAGTTGGCAAAGAGTCTTTGCTTGAGTAAACTTTAATCAGATTCCTGAACCTTCTCCTAGGCCCATCTGTGGACTTCCCTGTAGAATCCAGTCTTAGCAAGAACCCGCTCATCATGGATATCTGATCACCACCGATATCTAATCAGGTTCTTCATCCTCTACCACTCCCTAGGCGATGTCTGATCGCCCTGGCCTGTCTCCAGCAAGAATCCTGTTAAATTGGTTTAGCCAGAATCCCTCTTACCCCTGATGATTCCTCTTAGTGATTTTCCATCCACTGACCCCCCTCCCCACCCTATTGGCTATTAATTCCCACTTACTCATGCTGTATGCGGGGAGTTGAACCCAATCTCTTCTCCCACCGCAAAATCCCATTGCACTGGTCCTTATAACTATTGTGATGGCTCTGAATAAAGTTTTCCTTGCCATGCTTTAAGGAATGTCACTGAATAATTTTTCTTTAACAAAGTCTACTAAGAAGGCACTACAATAAACTGCCTAAATTTAACAGCTTACGATCAGTTTGAGAACAAGGACAAGTAGCAAAAAACTCCAAAAACAAAACAACAAGCAGCAATAATGCCAAGGTACGACCGTGTGGGGATTGGGAAAGTAGCCACCAGCTTTTACCAGCTCTTACTCTGGATTAAAACTGCTTCAAGAGAAGGGGATATTTAACGTGCATCTCACTGAGCAGGTGGTATTGCTACTCAAAGTTCAGTACTTGTCCCTGAGGCCGATTGAAGAACATGAGAACAAGTGGTTTGAGGAAAAGGAAAGAGAAGTTTATCAATTTGTTGGCAAATGAGGAGGATGGCAGACTCTCATGTTAAAGAACCATTTTACCCCCTTTAAGCAGAAATAAAGGGCTATTAAAAGGGAGTTTCAGCAGCTGGGCATGGCTTTGGGCTATTGTTGTTTAACTATAGTTGGTGGTTTTGGTCAACCTTATCTCCGGTGATGATGATCTTGTGACCCTTCCCCGGATAATTCTGTTGAGCCATCTACTGTGGTCTAAGACACTAGAAATCAAAGAACAAAGAACATTTTTCTGCCCCTTTGATTACTGGCCTCCTGCAGGAATGCAGGTATTAATTACTCAAAAGGAGCGAGGGCTTTTAAAAAGACAACTCATGACACATTTTACCCTTTTTCTGCCTTACTTATGTAACAGTCTTCACAAACTCGTTGAGTTTCAAGATAGCAGAATATGCACCCGGTTAATTAATTCTGCTTAGAAGGACAGATACATTTTGCCCTTTTTCAGACCCTTACTTCTGTTATAGCAAGTCCTCACAAACTTATTGAGTTTCAAGATAGCAGAATATGCACCTAGTTAATTAATTCTGCTTAGAGGGACAAATAATCTTTCAGAAAGGAAATAGACCTCAAGGGAAGAGAATACCAGGCCAAAAGAAAGAGGGATTGGCAAAGACACAGGGGCAGTAAACAGCATGTTATTGGGTGGGAGCAGACTTGCATAAAACAGTTTGGACATACTTTGTCCAATATGGTAACCATTAGCTACATGTGGCTGTTGAGTATTTTAAATGGGGCTAGTCTGAAATAAGATATGCTGTAAACATAAAATATACATTGCATTCCAAAAATTTAGAATAAAATTTTCAGTATTTTATATCGATTACATGTTGAAATATTTTAAATATATTACATTAGTTAAAATAATTATTAATGTTAATTTCACCCATTTTATTTTTTATGTGGCTACTAGAAAATTTTAAATTACTTATGTGTCCCTCATCATATTCTATTAGAGAAAGTGTCCAGACTATTCTTATTCTTTTTAATGCTTACTCATTTTTTCTGCTCCATTTTGCCTCAGACATAGTTTTGAAACAGACTTTTACACAAATCAATAAGCAAGGTGCAAGGCAAGAACTATGGTAAAGGCCTAGCTAAAAATAATAATAATTAGTCACTGTCACCCCGTCTGCTTCTCTATAATTGCCACATTGGAGCCACATAACTGGCGTCCATAAAGATTCTTAGCTTTCTCCCCATAGCTGTTATCCATAAAGATTCTTAACTTTCTTCATAGATTACATCACCTTTTTGAAACCTAAAGGTAGTTTTTAAGATATCTTCCAGGCCCGCATTCCAATGGATTCGTTGACGCACCCAGACCAGCAGCCCATACCAAGAAAATGACCCAACTGAAATTGTGACCCCAGGGACTGAAACAACACAAGAAGATGATTCCTACACCCCTATAATTTTGCCCCAATTAACAAACCTAATTGCCTAATCCCTTGCCTGTCAAACTATCCTTAAAATCCCTGTCTCCCAAATTCTCCAGGAGGGAGATTTGAGAAATTTTCTCCCGTCTCCCTAAGTAGCACTATGCGACATAAAACTTTCTCCATTGTAATCCTGACTGTCTCAGGGCATTGGCTCTTCTCTGTGCAGCAGGCAAATGAACCTGGTTGGGCAGCAACAGTTTTGGGCAATTTCTTTTTTCTTAAATGAAGCTTTCTTTATCTCAAGCAGTACTTAGACGGGAAGGAACCTGAGGGCCATTGTACTTAACAATGCTTCCTGTGTCACAGACAGTGTTGATACTCAAAACGAACAAATGAGACAAATGTTAAAATCTTTATGGGTCTCTTTACCTCTGAAATTACCCTCAGAACATTTCCTTTTACATTCCTGAAATTTTCATGAAAACTTGGGTTCTTTTACTGTATTCTTTGCTTCCTGAGGTAATGCGAATTTCATTTCTGGGGATTTGGAAGTGATTTTTTTTATAGTTCTTCTGTTGTTTTTCACTTCCTTGCATCTGAGAAAAAGGCACATTGAAACATTGGAATAGGCTCTTGGAAGACATGCTTTGATTGTCCTTCATTCACGTGCTTGACTTGCTTCTGCCTCTCGAGGGCTCTGCCCAGTCTCTAGTGTACCATAAAGGAGCATTCCTCCCTTCTCCTACTCCCCTTGCAAGGAGAGGAACTCAGAACACTGACATTGTTTGAGGGGGGAAGAGGTGGGATTTGAATCAGCAAGTTCTTTCAATTCTGCATTTTATTACTGTAATTCGGTTTTATCAGGAAGAGCACAGGTCACAGCTTCAGCTCAGCTTCTCTCCCTCCTCCCCTGCCCTCACCCCTGCATCTGGGGTGAGGGAAAACATCATAGAACAAGCCTCTTTCCTGGGTGCACACAAATTGTGAACAAAAAAGGTGTCACTCTTTTTACTACAATGGCATCAGTATCTCATATCAACAGCACACCCAACTGTGGGGTTCAAGTCAGATGGTGTATGTTAGAACCCTTAGAAAAGGAATCCAGACTACTTGGGTATGAATTAGCATGGGTGGAGATGGGAAAACACAGCAAGGAGGAAAGTTCCTTAGGAATGTTTCAGAGAGGCCCTCCCCGCTTAAGCTCTCAATCATTAAAATGGGAGAAGGAAATGGAATTGTACTTGGCCACCTTGAATTGGGCAAAATGGAAGGGGTGGTGGTGATGGATTATCAGCCTAGGGGAGAGTTCACTTCTAATCTGATGCTCTCATCCACACCGGGCATTCTCACAGGGTATTCCCAGGGGCATGACGGTATAAATCCCTCCATGTACAGGCACTGGGCTGTGTGCCAGGTGCTGGGAGTACAGGGAGAGGATGGTGCCACCCTGCCTCAAGGGCCTCCGAGGTCGGGGGAGACAGACAGGTCCATGATGACAGTGCAGAGTGCTAAGCACAGAAGCAGTGGGCAATGTCAAGTGCAAGAGGGACATCTAAATCAGGGAAAGCAGCTCACGGGAACCTCCTGCAGGGGATGCTGGATCTGACTTCTAAATAGAAGGTAGAGGGCAGTGGGGACAGAGAATATCTGAGAAGCAGAGAGGCCTTTAAGGAACAGTGCAGGTGGCCACATCAGAGAGGAGGGTAGCACAATGATCCTAAAGCAGGTTGGGGGGACTGGAGATGGGGGTGAGGGAGTGGGGTGGATATGTCTAAATCACAGTTTGTTTTTTTTTTCATCCTGAAATTCAAGGAGAGTCCTGAGGGATTTAAAAGTGGTGGTGGTGGGGTGGTAGGGAGGGTTGGCATGATCATATTTGCATTCTAAAAAGTCCAAGGACAGGGATGTGGAAGATGGGTTAGACACAGTGGGTCTATCAGAGGGATGCAGGAAAGACAAGGGCCTGAATGACAGCACTGGACACAGAGAGAAGCCTCAGAATGTTGAGGCGGTAGAGGTACAGGTCTCCCAGACAGACAGGCTGGGACTTAGGATAACTTCTGCGGCAGACAAAGCCTAAGGTGCCCCTGTGATCCCCCGCTGTGCAGTGTGGGCAAGACCTGTGACCTCATTCCAGCCAAAAGAATATGGTATATGATACAGGTGGTGGGATTTTGCAGATGTGATTAAGGTCCCAAATCAGTTGTTTTGAGTTAATAAAGAATTCTAGACCAGGTGTAGTGGCTCATGCCTATAATCCCAGCACTTTGGGAGGCTGAGGAGGGAGGACTGCTTGAGCCCAGGAGTTCAAGGCCAGCCTGGGAAACATAGTGAGACCTCGTCTCCACAAAAAAAGCCTTTAAAAAATTAGCCAGGCATGATGGTGTATGCCTGTAGTGCTAGGTACTTAGGAGGCTGAGGCAAGAGGATCATTTGGGCCCAGGAGTTTGAGGTTGCAGTGAGCTATGATCACACCGCTGCACTCTAGCCTGGGTGACAGAGCCAGATGCTGTCTCCAAAAAAGAAAAAAGATTTTTTAAAAAATGGAATTCTGTCAACAACCTGAGGCAGCTTGGAAGCAGCTCCTTCCCCAGTCAAGCTTCCAGATGAGAATACAACCCGTCCACAGCTTGGTTGCAGTGTTGTGAGACTCAGAGCAGTGGACCTAGCTAAGCTTGTCCAGAATCCTGACCCAAAAACTGTGAGATGATAAATGTGTATTATTTTAAGCTGCTAAGTTTGCAGTAATTTGTTATGGAGCAACATCCAATGTTCCTGTGGGTGTGCCTGCCATCATGGGGAATAGCTGGTGAGCAAGAGGTGGTGATGATAACTGAAGATAGCACTTATGGAATACTTACTATATACCAGGCACTGTACTATGATTTCGCATGGCTCTGATTACCAACAACAGTAAACTGCACTAATTGACCACTGTACAAAGGAGTCCTCCTCTCGAGAGAGCTGGACAGGCCAGCCCATGTTTAGAGCACATGGTCCCTACTTCTTCTTTCCCAAACCCAGGCAAACAATTCTCAATCAGAAAGCATGTGATTTCTGCTTTAGAAATTCCAGAATCTGTGGGCCCTTAATCAAGGACTTTCTTCTTTTAGTTACTGCCAGCTGGATTTTAGCAAGTAGCAACGGAATCTGCTGTATTTTATGTATCCAGCAGACAGAAATGAGCCTCAAGACGTTTCACGACTCATCTCTTGTTACATCTTCCATGAAATGACTCTCCCTAAAGGGAAGGCAAGAAATATTAAGACATTTTTCATTACTCAAAGAAGGTTTATTTAGGTGGATACAACAGTGCAGAACTAAAACATTGTTTCACCTTTACCTATAGACACAGTAGCCTTGATCTTTAGCCTTTCGCCCCTCTGTTAAATGAAAGTCAGCATGGTTGGAATGCAGCTTTGGCTAAGTGACTTACTTTCACGGAAATATAAAATACAATAGTGATGACCACCAAAATGCAGAGCTTTCAAGATTCTTGTATCTTTTTAAAAATCATTTCAAACACTATGATTTGTTCTCATCTTCAGATCTTCGTGGAAATGAAACCAAGATGGTTTTAATTTTAAAAGTTATTCTTCATCTGTTGGCAGCAGTCTTACGGTGACAGCAAAAAGAATACACGTGTTTCTTTCAAAGTTTTATAGAAATTTAATCATTAAAAAGAATATAAATATGCCTAAAGTACCACTTTACAGAATACCATTAAATTGTAATTATGGTGCTTTTAAAAAGCCAACTTGTTAAAGAGGAGCTGATGGCTTCAGTTTTTGTAAGGAACATTTGTAACCCTGCAGAATTCTACAAGGATTTTTCTCCGCTGGTGGGCAGGGAAAAAAGCACTCAAGGCTTAAGTAACTTTCATAATTTTCAGGAACTCGAGGAACAATTACTGATTAAATCGCATGCTTTGGTGACAAAGTATTCTTACAGCTAAAGGAGAACACAGAAACACAATACATTTCATTTAAAGCAGGCAGGAAAACCAATCACGAATTAACATCTATTATATTCCACATACGACACAGAATCATCTTTGTCAATCTTTTTAAAGGTCTCACTTTACTTGTGAAAATAGGGCCAAAATGTCAATGATTGCTCAGAAGGAGCCATTTCATCTTGGTGCCCTCAGATAAAACCTCAATTACTGGTAACTGCACTTTTCAATCAACATCCCCTTTCAAGAGGCTTATTCTGGGGAATTGCTGAGACCAGGACCTTTAAAACTTCAATTTCCCTAATGACTGTATGTCAACATTGAACTTGTACTGAACTTAGAAAGTGGTCATGACTTGCTCCACAATAAAAGGCTAAGGACGGTCACTACCTAATGTGAAAACTATTTGTGGAAATATTCTTCTCTCTACCAAGAGGCTAAATGAGCCTCGCATCACCTTCTCTTGCAGGGGATCATCTGCCCTTTAAAATCAAATCAGAGTTGCCAATAAACTAGGATTTGTCCTAACAGTTTGTTGATTCACTAGACAAATATTTACAGAATGCCCAGTCTACTCCAGTCACTGTTTTAGGAGTCTGTGCTACAGCAGCAGATAAAACTCCTACCCTCACAGATCTTTAATGGATCCTGGACTGACAATAAGCAAAATAAACCAAACATGGACACATTTTAAAAGGTGTCTAAGGATCCGCCTCTTACAGCTGACCTAATTCTCACAGGCACAAAGGCTGCAGTGGACAGGAGGTGATGTAGCTTCCAGGACAGGTAGCTTCCACCAGCGAAACATATTCATGCAAACCAGACCCACCATGCAGATGGAAGTTTCTAGCTTTCTCACAGCACAGCTGCAAAGCAGGACAGAGCATTTTGTAAGTGTTATGCCCATCCTCCCCATATTCCAGACATGCTGAGAGCAGAGACGATTACTTGAACCTGCAAGATCATGCCTTGTGGCCGGGGAGAAAACAGCTGTCTACATAGGCTGCCTGGTCATCCCAGGCCTGCTGCTGCCGCTCAGACTTTGACCTTGCTCAGTCTCACTCTGGAAAAAGAAGGCAGTTACTCAAAAGGTACAGTTCACTCAAAAGTATGCAAACATGACTTAACTAAGCAAACAGACAGCTGAGTCTTACTGCTAGAAGTTGTTTCTCAAGGGCAAAGGGAGCCCTGTTCTCTGCCGTGTGGCTTGCTGGCTTGCTGTTTTAGAGCACAGCTTCTCAACCTCTGATGCACACACTATCACGACCTCTGCAGGTGCATTTAAAATGTGTGTATATCTGAGCGGAGGGGCCATAGCTTTAAAAATATTTGCAAGGGGGTTTGTAACCCCTCAGAGTTTAGGAACCTCTACATTAGAGGTCTCTGCCTGTCCCTTGGTAAAACTGAAGGTGTGCTGGACACTGCTTTCATAATGACCTGTGTCATTTCTAGCTGCAACACTGTTGCCACAAGTCTGGTTCAGCAGCCTCACGGTGGTTTACTAGGGAGACATGAACTACAAACAAAGTCAGGAAGTAACCTTGGAGTGGTCATTTAGGACCTATCCTTCCCGTTTTATAAAGCAATGAGTACTTTATAAAAGCATTCCTTGCCACCTCAGAAAGTGGCTCCTCAAAAGTAGTCCTCCAAGTCAGCAACTCACAGTGGATGGATGAGTTAACTTTCTTAACAATACTTTTTTCCAAGCTGAAAAGCATCACCAGACGTCCATGCTAGCCCTTTGGAGCCATGACGGTTATTCATCTACAACTCTGTGTACCGGCCCCGTCCCCAGGCTCGTTCTCCCCATCCCCTGCAAGGTAAGACTCAAAAGGCAAGTGGAGCCCTTACTGTTCAAAATCACTATTAGTGTTCCGCCCAAACTTCAACCTAGAGGGTATGTGGCTAAAGAACCTTAAGAGGGTCATCTGCCTCTGGGAAAAATTATAACTAGACTCAAAACCATCTGTTACAGAAACTATGTGAGAGAGAAAAAAAACAAAAAACTGTGTCTCCCAAGAACACACAGCATTTGCAAGGAGTTCTCTGGCAGAGCCTTTATTGTGGCTCTGCCTTCTCCTCCTAGTACTTGCCTTTGTCTCTGCTGCTTTTACTTGACTCCGAAGTCCTTAAACAGGGCACCTGCCGGTTCATACCTACACACCCAGCCTGTTACTGGTGTCTGGGAATCACAGACCCTCCTGGAGCTCAGAGAGCTCCAAGAACCCAATGATACTGACTCTTGATAAAAGGATTACATGTGGTGGGGCTTAGAGAGTTCCTGGCCTCCTAAAATAAAATACCCATTTCTACCACTTCAAAATACGAATTAGTGGTAGTCTATAGGGAAGATGAAGCTTTTTGAAAAAAAAAATCATGTTCTAGAAAAATATATTTCATACATCTTTTCAAATTTTCAAAAGAAACCAGTGTAGAAAATTGTGACGGACTACATGAGATACAGTGATATAAAAATGTAGCAAAATCAATCATTTAGGTTTCCGCCATTTCTAAGTCACACTATAATGCAACAATAATAAATATCATGGAATAGAGATTAATTTAAAGCACTGTTTGCAACCTTGATATTTATTACTAGCTTTCAGAAACTGTCACAGAAGCACAAATAAAATCTGCTTTTCTCAAAATTCTGAAAGGCAGACAGCAGCTTATATAATTCCTGTCCATCACAAAACAGTAATTTGATTAGGTAAACAACTGTCCCTAAGAATCAAAAGTAAACTTTGTGGTTCCTGCGGATGACTCACTTAAGCTATGTGTTAATTTTCTAAGAATAAAAATGGGAATGTCCACAGATGTTAAAGTTTTTTTTTTTTGTATAAAACATGAACACAGATCAATTTACATGGTTAGAATTGGGAACAGTTTTTTGATATATTCTGAGTCAGTCTTAAATGTTTACGAAATGATGCTTACATTGTCTTAGCCACCCATTTGTGAGCTTTATTCTGTGTTTCTCCATCAATGCTAGAATGGTTTTCACAAATGGCCTCAATTCTAACACTATATGTAAATTAGAATGAATTTTTAAAGCTGTGCTTAAATGTAAACAGAATAAACCTCTCAGTTGTTCTGGCTCCAAGCACACCACACGAGCACACCAGTGTCACTTATGTGCTCTACCGTATTAGGCAAAGTGCCCCTTACTTTAAATATTCCTGTGTTTCATTAAGGCGTTTATCTAAAATCCTGCTTGAAATGCCTTTGATAACAGGGGAACGCCCTGTAAACAATCTCTTTGAAAGTGACTAAATTAACTTCTGTAAATTCAGATTTCTCCGCTGGGCTCTTTTTGAAGCGTTCTTTCCTGAATCGAAGCCACTGTGAACATCCTTTAGATTCCATCTCCTTAACTAAGTTTTCGTTCAGAGCAGTGCGTGGGCCTGCTGCCCTTCAGGGCAGAGTGCAACAAATAGTGGCGATGGGACCTCCAATAGCCAAGCTGACAGGTACATGTAAAGAGAGCTTGAGTGTGCGAGAGCCCAGGCACCAGATTTACACCCAATTTAGGACGCTGCCAAGAACAGGTCGACCTGTGGGCCATTAGTCAGCCGGTGAACGTTTTTCTCATCCAACAGTCATTAAGGGCCCATAAGAGATTCATATTAAATTATGTCCTGATGTACTTATTATTATTTTATAAAACAAAACATATCTCCCAAAGTGCTTGCTCTCCAGCAGCCCTGGGTCTCATCGCATTGTGGGTCCAGCAAGATGTTTCTCTGAGGCTCTTAAAGGGCTACTTCTCTTGACTACTCGTCCCAGTCTCTCCATTTTTCCCGTGATGAGGACTTACCCATACGTGCTTGCTATGGGTTACCTATCTCCCAGTCGCTTCTTCTGGGAAGTTCATAAACCATTCTTCCGTAACACTTTCATTAGGGACTCAACAAGACATGCTTCGTCTCTCTACTGAGAGCCATTTACTGCAAATCAGCTGTGACCCCAACAGGGGTGCTTTAGCCAAAATGAATCCCATGTTATAGAAGTCACAGATTTGAAGTTCAAGGAAAAAAATCATCAGCAAGAAGAATCCAGAAGTCTCTGCCGTGCATTTGTCGCTCCATTATTTGCTTTAGTTTCACTAGATATGTTCAGACCTGCCAAAATTGAAAACAAATATTTATAACAGAAGCGTGGCAGGGACTATCAGTGCTAACCAACTTCTTTTCTGCTAAAAATCTATCTCGTGTTCTTTGCTTTACCACATTTTGCTTCTTAGCCTAACTTCGGAGTGCAGCGAAGTTAGGTCAAGGCAATAATTAAATTAACAAACTTCCAGTCTCTTTCGAAAGCCAGAGAACAGGCCAGAGGATCAGAGGCACAGAAAGAAAAGCCAGGAAGACGAGACAAAAACAAGCAAGAAAGACAAGGAGGAGTGCTGTTGCAATAAGCAGCACATGAGACATAGCGAGGGAAGGAAGAGAGAACCACTAGCAAAAGCGAAGATGTTTTCCTTCTTTGGAAATTTGGGGCAACACCAATTCGTTCCTCATCTCTCCTCATACTGAGGGTTCCACCTAAGACCATGCTTGGAAAATAGTTTAAATGGTGGGCAGGGTAAAGACTGTCAGTATTCCTAAAAGGCTGCTGCAAAGGTGCTAACGTGGGCTCCCACAGCCTCTGCCCTATAGAGCTAACCCTACCTTTGAGCTCTGTCATCTGGTCCCCCTGCTCCTCTCCCGCTGTCTCCGCAGACATGGGAGTTTTGCCGTCCACAATATCCATCTTGATCGTGCCAAGGTTAGTCAGGAGGAGCAGTGGGTCGATCCCCTGACCACTGCTTTTAATATTCTCCAGTATCTTAAGACACTTGTAAGACTTGAGCTCACTTATGTTCTCCTCCAAGAAAAGATGGTAGAGGCTCAAGTCGTTGTGCCCTTCAGACTTGAAATGCAGAACGTCGAAAGTGGGCAGGATTTCGTATACTTTGAGGACGTCTGTCTTCTGTCTGAATGGAACGAACAGCGTGTAGACAACCACAGGAACCAACAGGACATAAACCACGAGGTTAATGAAGCTGAGCAACTGGAAGATGCCGACGGCGATGAGCTTGCACTGAAACTGATCGGGGATGGTGCTGTCGTTTCTCAGGATCCCTGATTTGATGCTGCAGACAAATTCGTCCGAGAGCGAGGAGAGGCTGAAGTAATAGCCCAGGTAGACACATGCCAACAGTACAATGATGAGAGTCAGCAGCCGGCAGCTAATGTACTTGACGATTAAGTTATTAGAATTTTTCTTTGTCTTCAAGTACTGCTCCACAATTGGATACTTGAAGTGGCTTTCAGATATCTCCCAAAAACTAAAAAGAAAGGAAACAAAAATAATTTAGACACTCACCAAGACCATCAAATATTAAAGGCATAAATACATCCAACAATGTGACACCAAAAATCTCAAACTCCCACACTTCTCTACCTATAACTTCATTAGAGTATTAGAGAATAAAATTAGGTTACAAAAAAAAGAGGAGGAAAAGTAATAAAAAAATACTTTTCCCCTTACTATTTTAAAGATATTAACATTATTAATTAATTAAATGAGTTAGTATTTAGAACATCTTAAAATGACACCGGGCACTTAGTAAATGCTAAACGTTTGTTAAATGAATTAATTAGTTCCTGAACAGGAACTGCGTTTTTTGGTTAAACTACAGTTTTTCACTAAAGTATGCAGAATAAGGTAAAGAATTTTTTAGCCCAGCCATAACACATTTGCCTCCTACAGGCAAGGAGTGGGGACAGCTCAGTGGGGGCGGGCACAGCCTGGGGGCCCGGACAGACACAGTTCAGGTCTCACGCTCCCATTTACAGCTATAGGACAGTGTTTTTATCCAGAAAAAAGGGGAAGAGAAGGTAAATAAATGCACTTAGTTAATAATGTTGTTCTGGGGGTTAAATGAGATAATGCACTTAAAGCACTCAAAACAGTGTCTGGGATATATTAAGCATTCAACGCTTGAGAGCTGTTCACGTGATTCCTATTGTCAGTAACAAGAACCAGAGGCAGAATGTGGGAAGGCAGGGCACTACTCACTCCTCACGTCTCTCACAGCCTTTCTCTCAGCTCAGCTGTCTAGGAATCCTGTGTGCTTCTCCATTAAGGAGAAAGCAGAACAAAGCAAGTGAGCTTCACGTAGTAGCTTAACCTGCTAGCCCTGTGAGAACTACATTTCAGGAGGTGAGATGGTGACTCCTTCCTCAACAAAGGAAGGAGTCTGGACAGAGGACAGATGCTGGCACAGACGGGTGGGGGTGAGATCTGGGGAGAGTGAGAGTCCCTGGCTCCCATGGGCTGTCACTAGGTGGATGACGCCCTCCCCACTCCCAACCTACTAGTGACGGGAACTCTAGGCCCAGACTGGCAGGAGAAGGACAAAGAACTACAAAACCAGGCGAGCTCCGCTACCTGCTGGGGCTAAGTTACCTTTGCCCTGTGTTCTCAGTAACACCCGGAACTGGGCAGGCTCCATCTCTCAAGTCAAGGTCCTGTGCGCTCTTTGCAGCCTTAATCGCACGGTTGTAAACTTTGTCAAGTTCTTCCATGATAAACTTCAAGTCTGAGCAGAGATGAGGGGCAGCTGCGAAACGCCAGAACAGAGGGGGCATGTACAGGAGGATCGCGAACAGTAACAGGATGTAGGGGAAAAACTGAAAAGAGAGAAATCATGGCATTAACAGGCCCCCCCGCCCAAACACACACACACTGCAACAGCCTAACAGCGCCCAGGGCTGCTCTCAATTTTTCTCATTTTGAGACAAATGTGCATGCCCACAGCACTTGTGGAATTTGGGCTTATTATCTAATAATGACTTCTTACAGCTAAATTCGCCTCTCCAGGTAATACTTCACACTGGTAACTACCTTTTTTTTTCCCCTTCTTCATTAGACATTAATTGGAAGTAACTGGCAACTACATGGTGATACACGGCATCTCCTTCCTAATTACAAAGAAAAAATCAAATCACTCCCATGTCCTTTTGAGTAATCAATCCCTGAACAAAATCCCAATTAAAAAACAGGTAAATATCACAATGGCTTTTGCTGGGTTTTTGTTGTTGTTGTTTAATTTTTGTGGTTTTAAGAGGTACCTAAGGCTTAGACATCTCTGCTCTTCCTTTCTGGAATCTGGGAAAATGCCAAAATAAATAAATAAATAACTTCACCCAGAACAAATTAGAAAAATTTTGGCTTCAGTGATTCAGTAATCATCCCAATAAAACAGCTGAAATAAGCAGTTAAAGGCACAGAATGTGGATGAACCTTTAGTCCTGGAACAGACCCTGAAGACAGTCCAACACCCTCATTTACCCGGTAGCTAATGCGAGGTCCAGAGAAGCCAGCCACAATGGGCAACAGACTTGTGAGAGCATCTGCATCTGGATGCAGCCTGGTAACCAGGTCTACTGGGTGGCTAGGGAGGGCTTAGCTTCAAGAGAAGACTTAGGATGACCACGTACTGCAGTCAGCGCAGATCTGCATTTAGCTTTGTGGCCTTTGGGCAGTGAGGTCACCGAGCCTCTGACCCTCAGGATCCCTATGTATGAAATGGCCATGTAATGCAAGTGTCATAAAGATTAAAGGAGATAATTTATCAAAAATGCTTAGCATGGGGCCTGGCATGTAAGAGGCACTAAAGCACTCCAGGTAAACCAACAAAAGAGCTAGCTAGGTGGGCACACAGGTTACCTTTAGTCCTCATGATGACCCTCATAAGTCCTGTATGGGTGGCTCCATTTCACAAAGGGGAAGAAGAAGAGGTGGCCCAGAGCAGTTTCTGGCCCCAGATCACAGAGCTGGGGAGAGGCAGAATACGACCTCTGACCTCTGACCTTAGAGCCATGATAATACATTCCAAATTACTTTATTTCTCTGGAAAACTTCTCTTTACCTTTGGATTGGTCTATCTCCACGGTTCCTCAGAGTCACAATTGGAAGAGGCCACAATGGCCTCAAGTTGACACAAAACTCCTCATTTCCAGCATCTCTGGGAGTGGGCAGCAGACCCCCCGTGGACCCCACACCATGGCCCTCCCTGTAATTGCCAGTGTACAGAGAAGTTGCAGAGACAATAGAGAATGTTCCCACACGCTTACCAAGACTGAGAAACCAACGTTAGCACATTACTATAAACTCCAGACTTTAATTTGGATTTCAACAGTTTTTCCATTATTGTCCTCTTTCTGACCCAAGATCCGATCCAGCGTATCCACTGCATTTAGCTGTCCTGTCACCCTAGTCTCCTTGGTTTTGCAAAAGTTCCTTAGTCTTTCCTTGTTTTTCATAAAAAATAACATTTTAAAAAAGCATAAGTAAGGCATATAGTGTCACGAAGGAAATGGTTCATACTGATATAGTCAAAATACTAAAAAACAAATTTACATGTGCTTCTTTATAACACACTAAATAGCTTCTAACAGATGATTTCATAGCTATTGTAACTTTGAAGTAGTGAAGACTAACCATATTCCAAAATATTTGTGATTTCTATGGGTGACAAACTCACAGGTACGGCTAATACCATTATGGATGATTGCCTGTATATAATCTTTTTTCATGTTAAACTTTAGTTAGAAGTGAATGAAAACTAGAGCTGTCGTGTATTTCCCTATCCTAGTTTGCAGACTTCCTGATGCTATCATGAACCCACATTAGGAATCTCTGCCCCAGAGGGAAGAGGGCAGTACAAATGGCCCTGAAACTTCAAAAAGGCCTCTCACCAAGATGGCTACTTTACTTTGGGGCTCTGGCATTAGATGGGGTTTCTCGAAATTATTAACCCAATTTACAAAGGGCTGTTACACAATGACACACACAGCAGGCTATGATTAGCTGAATGCTGGCTGCATAGTTCATAGCTGGCTGTAGGGAGAAGCAACGTTCGCGTGCTCAATCCGTGCTCACTCTCAAGGGTGTCCATTAGCATAAAAACATTAACCGCATGCCACAGAGTTTGTGCCGCTTCCATGACCAAGAGAGCCAGGCATTTTCTCTGGGAATCACTGGGAGACAACAATGTCTAACTTGGGCTTATGAAATATTTTTATAAATCACTTTTGTTTCAAAGCAACTTGAATAATGGCATTTTACCTCAAACTGTTCCCCAGAATTAAAAAGTGACTGTTTACAGTCTGTTGCAATTTTCTAACATTCCCAAGCAGTGCAATAGTTAGTGCCAATGAATGGTTCAGCAAAGTTCATTGTAATTAGAAAAACAAACGTTTAAAGTTATTACCTACTGGGTATTTGCTTTTTGCCTTAAAGTGCATCTTGAGCACCTCTGTAGGAATGTAGTTGAATATCCCATCTCTTGGTTTTCTCCACAGTCAAACCTCTTTTTCCCCCCATTAAAAATGAAAAGGTGACTTTCAGTGAGTCTGTAACAAGGTAGTAAAATCAATTCAATTGAAAAAGGAATCCAAACAAGCATTAAATTATAGCCTTTAAAATTCTTTTGCCCAAATAAGCAATGTGGAAGAGCTACAGTGCTTTGAGACTGCTTCTGTGGATGGGAACAGCGTTGCTCAAAAGCTCCACCTACTCCACATTTAGTCTGAGATGCTCAGCATCTCTTAAAACCATGATTGCACTATTCTGCATGATGTCCAAATTAGTATTCAGCTCTTCTAACGACAGGGAAACTCCTCGGAGCAATGTGGAACCAAGCAGTTGTTGCAACCACAATTTTCAGTCTATTTGCCTTAAAAATGTGTGCTGTTTCTGGAAGGGGTTGTCATTAGAACAACAGGACTGCCAGATGGAAGGAACCTAGAAGGCATGGCCTCCTACAAATTCTCTCCATGTCAAATGCCCTCCACCTCATCTAGCACAAAGAACCATCCAAATAGGACTGAACAGCTCCTCCCCTGAAATGCATGTGACCTCATCTTAGGGATTAATGCAGATGGGAAAACCTCTCCTGGGCTCCTGCTCCATGCCAGGCAGGGGCTGGACGCATGGCTCCCACAGACTAGGTGCAGAGTACTGCCCCAAGATAACACAGGCCAGGGGAGAACATGCCAGTAATTAAACAATCAAAACAGAAAAGTGATGGCCACAAAATATGTAAGGACTAAGTACTGAGGCAATGGAAAAGTCCCTGGGGACGTCACAGAAGCTTCATAAAAGAGGTAACACTTGGTCTATGTCTTAAAGTGCAGTGAAGCAATAAAATAAAATAAAACCTTACATTAAGACTCAGCTCACATTTCACATCCTCTGTGGCCCTTCGGGCATCCTCTTTCGTCTGCCTGCAACCCTTTTCTCTTGTCCATCTGGTGAAATTCTTGCCCCTCCAAAGCAGCAAAGTGAATGAGCAAGTCAGCAAGTGAGGAAGTCAAAAGAGCTGAGGCTGGAAGGGTGTGTGGGTTGAATAGTGTCCCTCCAAAATTCACCTCTACCTGGAACCTCAGAATAGAGCAATTGTTTAGAAATAGGGTCTCTGCAGATGTAACTAGTTCAGATGAGGTCACACTATATGTGCTGTCGAAGTGAGCACAAGATGAGGTCATGCTAAATTAGAGTGGGCACTAATCCAATGACTTGTGTCCTTACAAGAAGGCCATGTGAAGACACAGGCAGAGACTGAGTGACGCATCTACCAACGAACATCAAAGATTGCCAACAACTACCAGAAACCGGGAGACAGGCACGTAACAGATTCTCCCTCTGAGCCCCCAGAAGAAACCTACCAACACCTCCAGAATGATGAGCGAATAAACTTCTGCTGTGAAAATTTGTCACAGCAACTCTGGGCAACTCATAGACACGGCAGGAACCTTATTACGAAGGCCTGAAACTCCTACACTTTACATAGCGGGAAACCATAGGTGTAGGGCGTGATCAAATTTATTTTAGAAAATCATTACAGCTGCAGAGAAGGAAACATACTGGAAAGGAGAGGGATGGGGCAGGAGGTCACTGCAGCAGAGGCAGGATGTGTTAGGCACTGAACAGAGGCAGCAGCAGCGAGAGAAGGGAGAGCAGAGGAGAGGGACAGACATCCGCTCCAGCGCCCACTCGGAAGTGAGGGAGTGAAAGGGAAGGAACTAGGATCATGCTGGGTTTCCAGCTCATGTGAGGGTGTGGGTGGTGGCACCACCAGTTGAAACAAACAAACAAGGAGGACCAGATGCAGAGCAGGGAGGAGCGAAACTCTGAACATGGGATACCTGCACTCAAGAACATCCTGGCGTGTGGCAGAGACCACTGAAAATAAAGGAAGGGACTTCAGCTGTCCTTACGATCAGGATTTGGCAGCACATACATGGTTAAAGCCGAGAGCACAGCTGAAGTCATCCAAGGAGAATGGGTAGAAAGAGAAGACAGCAGAAACCCAGGGATGGGCCTGTGTCCCTATAACACTTAAGGGTTGGGCAAAAAAGACTCTTGGAAGAGACAGGGAGAAATGATCAGAGAGCAGGAAGTAGGTGAACCAAGAACATACTGGTGGGGAAGTGGGATAAAGAGAAGCATGAAAGATGTCTGTTCTCGCTACATGCTGTTCAGATAATAACCCACTTACAGACAAGGGGACTCAAAGGAGTAAAGGGCTCCCCTCAAAAGCTAATACACTCCCTAAGCAGCTTGCAGAGGGCAGAAATAAAGATGGTACGCCTTCTATTCTGTACCAAGGGAAGACACCCAAGGTACTACACTTCATAGCGGGTGACATTCTTGGAGGGAGGAGACCCAACATGTGGAGAGACCTGGAGAAGAGAAGATGGTGAGCAAAGCCTCTGTGCACAGAAGAAGAAAAAGATGCCACCAAGAGAATCAGAACCAAGTTACAAGGAAGAGCCTTCCTACAGATATGCAGGCAATGGAATGAACTGTGCTGTGAAGCAGGAGCTCCCTTTTGGTGGAGTTCATGACCAACTGGGAGGGCTTTAGTATTCCAGATCAAGTGATGGCGAACCTTTTCCCGTGAACAGCCAGAGAGGAAATATCATAGGCTCTGGGAGCCATATTGTCTCTGTTGCAAATGTTCAACTCTGCCCTCATAGTGCAAAAGCAGCCACAGATAATGTGTGAACGAATAGGTGTAGCTGTGTTCCAATAAAACTTTATTGATGAAAACAGGTGATGGGTTGTATTAGGCCCCAGCAGATGTGTCATAGTTTGTCAAGCCCAGCTCTGAATTCTTGCTTCTCAAAGAGTGGTGTGGTCCACAGACCAGCAACTTTAATCATCCCCTGGGAGTCTGTTTGAAACGCAGCATTGCAGGTCTCCATCAGACCTACTGAATCAGACTCCAGATTTCAACAAGATCCCCAGGTGATCTGCATGCACAGAGAATTTGAGAAACACTGGTATAGATGGGTGGTGCCCACAAGGGACCCCAAGCTGGGCCCCAAACCATCGGAATCTCCTGGGAAATGATAAAAACACTATTTCTGGCCGTAACCCAGGAGGTTCCAACCTAATGATCTAGATGGGGCTCAGGACCCTGTATTTTCACAAGGCCCTTGGGTAATGCTAAGTTTGGAAACCTCTGGTCTGGCAGCCTCAGAGGCTCACTCTAGCTAAGTTTCTGTCAATCTATGGGAGAGAAATTAAGAAGGATCTGCACAGTTAAATTTTTTTTGTTCTTATTGTTTTTTCCCCCCAGTCAAAACCCAACTTTTCTGTTTCAGAGATGAATTTTGCTAATAGTTGCCTACATTGTGAACTTGAACAGAGAACACTCAAAAAAAATTGCCTGTTCTCAAACAGTCCTAGAGCGCCACCTGCCGGTCCCCTGGAACGCACCCGCATCTCCAGCAAAGACCTCACACTTCCACCAAGGCGGGAGACCATTAGCGGCGAACAGAGTGGGAGAGCAAATGGGAGGAGGAGAGACAAGAAATGAAAGAAATCTGTGGGGAGAAATGACACCATCGATCACACCAGTGTCATAAACTCTCTACACTGACACTCAAACATTGTACTGAGTAATTTGAGGGACTTGGGGTCTCCTGGTTTTAACTCTGGCATCAGAATTGAATTCAGAAGTGTTTAAATAAACCCTGTGCCTCTACTCCTCCATCCTTAGTCAGGATGCTCCCGGAGAACCACGCCTGGTTCTAGGCAGAAGGACACCCAAGCCACCCCATTGCTCTCCCCTCTCCTACATACATGCTTTGAGCACCCTCTACGGACTATGCATTGTCTCAGGGGACCATGGGCATGGGCTCTGCCTGCATCGAACATACAGTCTTAGAAATAAAGAATTAACTAAGTGGAATTAAGGTAATTAATAATTACCATATCCAAGAGTGAGTCCAGGAAAAGCGCAAGTTGCTCTGGGAATGTGCGACCAGGCAACACGGCAGACCAGGGTAGGGTGCAGCAGATGTGCTTGGCTAGAACCCCAGTTTTAGGATCTGTCTGCAGGCAGGACACACAGTCTACAGTGCCCCTATGGTCTGATTCCTAAAGGCTTCACACTGACCTGCCTGACCCCTGAAGCGATTTGACTGGGTAAGAACTCTCAGCCTGCAGGTTCAGAGGAAGCTCCTAGGGGAAACGGCGTTAACCTGAGACAGGAACGACACAGCATCGGGGTCAGCCAGAGGGAGGGGGCGGGGAAGGCTCTCTAAGCAGAGGGATGTGTGTGGTCAGGGTCCCTGGGGCACAGGGCTGGTGGGGCTGGGCCTACAGCTGAGGCTGGGGTGGGTCACAGGTGCTGGAGGGAGGCTGTCTTGTTAGCCAAAATAGTGTTTGCTTAAAAAATAAATACAGACATTTCATAGGGACGTCAGAGAACATTAGGAAATGACAGAATCAGATTAGCAAAAAAAGGCCACCCTGCGATTATGCAGAAATAAGTAAAAGGGGAGCAGGAATGGAGCAGCCAGAGCTGCAGGGAGACACCGCAGGCGTCCAGAGGCAGAGATGGTGGCTGAGAGAGGGGCACGGAGGAAGCAGAAGGGCTCACGGGCCACGCAAGAAAGCAGAACTGACAGGACCTGGTGACTGACAAGATGTGGGGGTGAGAGAGGAAAAGTCAAAATGGCATCTGATTTCTGGCTGATGCAAAAGGGCGGACAGTGGTGTCATCAGCTGGGCTGGGGTCACGGTGGGGTGGGTGGGCCACGTGCTCAGGTTTGAGCAGGGTGCACTGGAGGCAGCAGCCAGGTGCTCAGGCCCAGGGTGGCTGGGTGGGGGTCCTGGAGCTCAGGGAGGCTGGGAGGGAGGTAAGGCCTGGGTGTGAATGGCACCTGTGCAGAAGTTGAGACATGGGAGTGGATCTAGGGAGGGGTTACCGCGTGACAGAAAAGGGAGGCCACAGACAGAGCCCTCGGGGAACCCCAACTTCCAAGGGATGGACAAATGCAAAAGCATTGCAAAGGAGACTCTGTGCAGAGTCAAGAGAACATCCGCAGAGGGAGGGGGTGGTCGACAGAACTGGACGGCAGAGAGAAGCCAAGTAAGATGAGCCTGGAAGGTGAGAACTCATTTCAGTGACAGGCAGGTCGCTGGTGGCCTGGGCAGAGTAGCGCAGATGGCGGTGCTGGGGAGAGAGAGGGGATGACAGACAGGTCAAAGGACAAGGTGGTTTCCAGTTTCTTCCGCTAAGATGAGGAGACAAGCATGCTAAAAAGTTAACAGGGAAGTGAGGGCGAAGATAGGGAGGGTTGAAAATGCAGAGGAGGAAAGTGGGGAACGAGGTGCGCTCCTGCTAAGGGGCGCGTGGGGCAGATCCAGAACACCATGCGAAGGGGGAGGAGAAAGGCCGGTGCTGCCAGGCGGGCGTTCGGTAGGTCTGACAGCGGGAAGCTGGGACGTGCTCATGTCAAGCTTCCGCTTTATCTGAAAGTGGTGGGAGAGGGCCTCAGAGGGCAGGAGGTGGTAGGGAATGGGAGGCCCGGATTTAGTTCCAGGTGACAAATTCAGAATGAGTTGGCCACCGGAATGCATGACGGAAGTCGAAAGGAGGTGGACGACCCTGGAGACAAGGCAGAGAATGAGGCACCAGAACTGCAATTCGGGATGACACAGAAATCATCTCAGTATGGTGCAGAAGTATGAGCCACTACCAAAGTCCTGAATGAAAGGGGGGTGACTGGGAGGACAGCAGCAATGAGGAGGGGGTGGAGATGACGTAGCTGGTGTCAAGAGCAGCTATGGAGCTGAGCTTTGCATGAAGAAATAGGAGCAAGGGTTAGGGACAGGGACACAGGAAGCAAACAGGTGCTCACGTGCACGCTGATCTGAGGACCTCCTGGGTCATCAGGGGGCCACCGTGCTGGACAGCTCTTCTGCTAGAAAGACCCTCCCTGGGCTGAGCTAAAGTTTACCAGCTGGTAACCCACCCACAAGTTACAATCCAGACTTCTGAAGCCACACAAGTTACACCTGTGCCTTTTCACATGTGGAACACATCTGAGACCTGAGGGAGGCTGTGGGCTCCCACCACTTGGCTGCGGGACCCTGAACGAGGACTTAACTGCTACGGCACGCAGAGCCGCCTCTGAGGGATGAAGAGCCCGAAGGAGGTGAGTCTGCTGAATGTGCAGCAGCCACAGGAAAACCAACGGGAAAATCTTCCTAACCCTGAAGGTCAATCCGGCAACTCCACTTCTGGGTACCTACCCAAAGGAAATGAAAGCAAGGACTCTGACACACGTTCGCAACAGCAATGTTCATAACAGCCGGGAGGCGCAAGCATCCCACGTGTCCTTTGATGAACGGATAAACACAATGTGACACATACCGACAGTGGAATGCTATTCAGCCTTAAAAAGGCAGGAAATTTTTATATACGCCACAACATGGATGGACCTTGAAACCATGGTGCTAAGTGAAATAAGCCACACACAAAAGGACAAACACCGTATGATTCCACTTATGAGGCTCTGGAACAGGCAAATTCACAGAGACAGGAACAGAACAGTCGCCAGGGTCTGGGGGGAGGGGGAACGAGGACTCACTGTTTAATGGGTACAGAGTTCCAGTTAGGGATGACGAAAAGTACAGGAGATGGATGGTGGTGAAGGTTGCACAAACATGTGATTGTACTTAATGCCACTGAACTGTACACCTTTTTAAAAACGGTTAAAAAGGTAAATTTTATATTTGTTTTACAAAAAGAAAAGAAAAAAAACTTGGAAAAGAGATCAATGTGGAAATAAAGGGGCTGTGATTACAGAATCTGGCCTTGCTAAGAAAGCCACACTCATGTTCATCTCTCTCATCAAGGTGTTGGCGGGGCCACTCTCCCTCCGAAGTCTCTGGGGGAGGATCCTTCCTCGTCCCTTCCAGCCTCGGGCATCCCTTAGCTCGGGGCAGCATCACTTCCGTTTAGGCCTCTGTGGTCACATGGCTGTCTTCTCCCCATGTGTCTTCACGGTGTCTTCCCTCTGTGCTTGTCTGTGTCCAAATTTCCTTCCTCTTATGAGGACCCCAGTCATTTTTGATTTGGGGCCCACGTTATTCCAGTACGACCTCATCTTAACTAATTACATCGGCAACAAGCCTATTTCCAAATAAGGTCTCATTCTAGGGTACAGGGGCTTAAGACTTCAACACATCTTTCAGGGGATACAATTCAACCCATGACAACCCACCCAAATATAGAGTTAATCTAAGTCTCAGTCCTCACCGAACTCACCCTCTTGATGACAGCGTTTGACACAGGTTATTACGCTGACACAGGCCTTCTTTATAGGACACCCTGCCTTCCAGTCACACAGCACACCTCATTTTCCTCACCGCCCTGGCCCCGTCTCCCCTGCCCACCCTTCTACTCCACCAAGTCTCCATGTTGGAGCAGCCCTCAGACCTCGCCCCTGTCTACACTCACGCCCTGAAACCCCACCCAGTCCCACAGCTCTCAACACCAACTATCTTCTGCCAGCCCACCACACTGACAGCCCCAACCCACCCTGCAATCTCCAGACACCATATCTCACTGCCTACTCGACACATCCTCTAGCCCGCTGACTCAACATGTTCAAGAGAAACTCTTTGGTCTTCCTCCCAAACCTGCTTCTTCTCCAGGCTTCTTCAAAAGTAGCAAATGGTCTCACACCCAGAGCCTGAAAGCTCAGTCACATCCCTGGCTCTGATCTTTCCCGCATCCTCCCACGTCCAATCAGCACATCTTGCCGGCTCCACATCTTAGAAGAGACGCCCTGAACCTACCCACTTCCCGTCACCTCCACAGCCACCACCCTAGACCAGGGGTTGGCAAACTGCAGGCCCTGGGCCAAGTCTGGCCACAACCGATTGTGTCTATCTCTGCAGAACTGAGTGGCTACGACAGTGACTGTGTGACCTGAAATGCTGGCCCTCTGCAGAAAAGTTTGCTGACCCCTGGTCTAGGCATTTGATATCACCTGGGACCATCCTTTTGTGTAATCTTCTAATCAGAAATAAGACATCAGGTTGTTTTCTGTTTATTCTTTGCCTTCTCAGAAATAACTGCTTCTCTTCCTTTCTGCACCCTGACCAGAACCCTCACTCTGTGCCTATCAAGTGGCTCTGTTCCCTCCTGCCCACCATCACTGAGGCTTAACTCTTGGAACCACCACGTTCACCCTGCTCAGGTACCTGCAATGGCTCCCACTGTCCCCAGCATTTAACCTATGCATCTGTTTAGTTTGCAGAATCCTCTATAACCCAGCCTGCCCTGCCCTTCCTAGTCAATCAACGACCCACTGCTCCCCAGCCGGACAAGCCTCTCTCGGAAAGTGCTACCCACCCCACCGGGCACTGCTTTCGTACCTGTTGGGCCCTGCACCTTCAGCTGCTTCCCTACCTTCTTACTTCCAACAGCATTTGAATATGCTCAAAACTCTCATACTACAAAATCTTCCTGGACCCCAAACCTTCCCTCCAGCTGCCACCTAGCTCGTTACTCTCTCTTCTGGTTACCAGGAAGAGAGATTTTCTGAAAAGGAAAAAAAAAAAATTGTGAAGAAACTGCCTATTGCCGTCATCTTCACTTCCTCACCTCCCATTCACTCTTCAGCCACGGCTACCAGTTTCCTAGTTTTCCACTAAAACCACTCCTGCTGGGTCATAATGCTTTCATTGAGTCCAGTAAGCTGTGTCTCACCCTGACTGCACTGGTTTCTCTGCAGCAGCACTTAACAGAGCTCACTGCTACCTGAAACCTTGGTTTCTGTGATAACCACACTCTCCTTTTGCCGTGGAACTTTCTAGTTATTCCCTCTCTGTGTCCTCCACCTTTGTTTTCCCACTAAACAGTGAGCAACTTGAGGAAGGGACCCCGTCATCTGTGGCTCTCTGATGCCAAGTATACATTCTAGCATGTGGTAGACTCTCAATGTCAGCTAAAATCAACTCTGTTATTTACTGTTTCCAGCTTGAGAATTTCCAATTTATTTTTTCATGTTGTTTCCAGTTGTCTGTAAAATCCTCCATATTATCATAATTCTTTGAATGTATTGTTAAGTATTATTTAAAATGCACATCTGATCAATCTACTATCTGCATCTCCTGTGGATCTATTTGTGACTTTTCTCCTGGTCTTCCTGTATATCTGGTTATTTCCGAGTGAGTGTTGAGTATTCATATGTGAAAAATTAGAGCAAGAACATCAGGCTGTGGATGAGGGTACCTTCCTCCAGAGAGAATTTATTTTTGCTCTGACAGGCAGGTAGACTAGAGACATTGGCAATCCCAGATCTTCATTCAATCACATTGCAGTGACTCAAACCAGGACTCTAGTCCCTGTGAGAGCTGGTTAAATTCTGATCACCCCTTACTCCCAAGGGATGGCCTCAGGGTCCCAACCAAAAAGACTGGAGAGCTGACCACGTCCTTCCAGCTTGGCAGGTCCTGACTTCAATTTATGTCTCCGACCCTGTGAGTCTGGCAACAGCTCTGCTCAGATGCTCAGCCACACTTCTGTCTAAACCAACTAATCTTCCACTGCCAGAAAGAACTTCTTAACCTCTCAATGACACCAAGTAACTATCCATTGCTATCATCTTCGTTCCTCACCCACACTGCTCCTTGACCACAAGGGCAATAAGCTGGGAGTCTAGACACCCAAAAGCTACGGTCTGCATGGCCGGCAGCTAGTGCTGGGCTTCCTCTCCTAAAGTTCCCATATCCTTACATGTAAAATGCATCTGGACAAAAACTTAGAGTTTTTTCTTGTCCTAAAAGTTTCAGATCCGCTAACATCACTGCCAACTCTTACGTTAGACAACCCCGGATTGCATATTCTTCCTCCGTGGGTGCATCAATGCCCAGCCCGGTGACTCATTACAACTTTGCATTTTCATAAGAGCATTATAACAAATGGACTTAGACTAAACAGTATGAATTCAGATTTATAAAGCTGTTTCAATTATGGAATTGTGTCCATTCCTACTGCAGATCCTATTATTTGTTGCCCTGGCTACTAAATAAACCACACAAAGCTGATGAGGACCCACCTAGCACTAATGCTGAAAATCCAAGAGAAAAGCCCAACCTAAATGAAGAAAGGAATCACTGTAGGGCATCCCTGTGCCAAATGGCACACAATAAACAAACACAAAGGAAAACAGGCCTGAGTCACAGTAAGCTTAAAATGTTCCTTTTGCAAAGAAGGATGCTGCCTGTGTGGCCAGCAGCAGGTCAAAGCAGGGGAGAGTCAAACAGGCTTCAGCCTTTGGCTTTTCAGAAGCTAAGATTTCATGCCTTCTTCAGCAGATGAGAATACCAGAAGATACACAAATGTTCTACTTATTTTCACAATGGACAAAACCATTCGAAATTGAAATTAATGACAGGCTGAAACAAAGTCCTACTTTCATAAACAAAGAGAAGACCTAATACAGTCACTTCAGGACTCAGAGAATATTCTTCTCCATGAACTTGCCAACTCCAGCCTAAGTTCCTCACTGCCCAGCCTGCATGCATTCCCGGCACCCCCCGCAACAGTTCCCTGACCACGAAGTACCTGACCTGTACCTCTTCTTTATGGGTCACGGAACCTGGATACTGGTGTCCCTTGTGTAGTATCTCCCCTTCCTTGCAGTATCTGCGTCCATCAGAAAGCAAAGGAATCTAATCCAAAAACTGTGTTGCAGCCAACACCCCCAGAACGAGTCATCACTAGGCTTCTCAATGCTCCAATAACACATGGGCTAGAAGCAACTGAAATCTATGCTGGTCCTTACTTTTCCCAAGAGAACCTGTGTGTGGTGGAAAAGGCACCAGCCGAGGAGCTCTTAGTGCATCTGGCCTCTGCCACTATCTAGCTACGCTCATTCAGACATTCCAAGTATATTGAGGGCCTACTATGGGCCAGACATCCCGCTGGGCATTAACAACATAAAGGTGACTAAGACACAGGAGGTGCACTGGTATAGAGCTAAAATCCAAAGAGTATCTCAGTTTCCCCATCTGCTACATGAAGGTCCTCTACCAAGTAATCGTTGAGGTTCCTTCTGACTATAAAGTGCCACTGTTTTACGATCTGAGATGCAGCCCTGGCCGGCTATACATATCTGTGCAGACATAGACTGGCGCAGCCTCCCTGGCCTTAGCTTCCGCAGCATACTGTAAAGTAAACAAGTTAGATTTGGAGATGTCTCCCATTACCTTATGCAGCCACAGTGGCAGGTTTCCAGAAGCGCTGTGCAGGGAGTCCTTCTGCTGAACAGCTGCCCAGCAGTAAGAGTCCACAAAGGCGGCCTGGCGCCAGGAGAAAGAACTTGGGGAGAAGCAGCTTATCTGTGTACCTGAGAAGCAAAATAGATTGTTCCAAATGAGTGAAATGCAGTTGCCTGTCCTCCCCCCACACACTTTTTTATAGTGTCATGTCAGGAGCACCAGGACAGGACGCAGGGACATTAGTGAAGACAGGACTGAAAACACACACCCAAGTTCATATTAAAACTGAGTATTGGAGAGTTTTTTTGACCAACACTGGTCATGATAGTGGCTTGGGCTCAGTGTGGAAAAGTCTCTTAAAAGAAGTGAAACCACCATAAAAAGAAAAAGGGAGCAGGGAAAAGAACCAGCTCTCAAAATGTAGAAGGTGAACGTGGATAGAGCTTGTTTGGTATAGGGTAAGGATTGAGAGAAAGCGGGGTTTACATGAGGGGCAGGTAGGGACGAAGAGTCTCGATGCAGGAAGCTGGAGCAGGAAAGGAGTTCTTTTAGAACGAACAGATGAAGAGCTCTAGCCTGAGGAAGAGAAGGCTGGAGGAACACTTGGTAACAGATCACTGGATGGGAAGTTAGCAATTTTCCATCTCCTCTAAGAAAAAGGAAGAAAAGAGCCCAAACTGCAGCCCAAGCAGTTTACATTTGGGAGGCAAATGCTGAGACCACACACCTCCCGGCCGGAGATGGGAGCTGGACGGGGAACAGGGAGACCTATGTCCCTCTCGGGGCTCTGCCATCAACTCACTCTTCTGGAAGGGACTCTGGGACTTGGTTTTGTCCTCTGCAAACTGAACACTATATCACCCTGCAGATGCTACCATTCCGTCTGTAAAGCTTACTACTTGGAAGACCCTCCGTGCTCCTGACTCACACAGCCACGGTGGGAAACTGGCCAACAGGACTGTGGGGCTCAGAGCAGAAGCTGTGTTCTCTCCTCTCACCGGCAGGCAGAGGGCCCAGTCCTGCTCCCCTGTCCCCATCAGGCACATGCAGGGGGGTGTGTGTTACAGGCATGGGGCCAGCCACTGAAGCCCCACAGTAGGCACACTCTCTTCCACATCCCACACAGCGTGGGAGGGGGCCGATGCCTGGCCTCTGACATGAGTCATATTTAAACCTGACTCTGCCACTCATAGCTGGGTGACTCATGGCGGGGAAGTTACGCACATAACCTTCCAAAGCCTGGGATATCCGAAATGGGAATGATATTAATAGTGTATCTACACTGCAGATTCATCGTGGTGACTACAAAATTAAAAAAGGAAAAAGACAGTTGCTATAGCACTTACTATAATGCCTGGTTCCCAGTAGTTAGTTGCTCAGTGTTACATTTTTTCTAGAAGTAATGAGCAGATTCTGACATCACTTTAAAGACTGGGGCATGCCCACCATTCTCCCTTTTCACCCTGTGGAGAGGGGATAGGGACAGTGGGAAGATGCTTGCTGGACTTCCCTGGTCCCTGGCACATAAAAAGCCTCAAAGAGTCAGCTTCCTCTGAGGAGGGGGTGGCTTTATACCTGCGGCAGGACAGGGCAGTGATGGGGATGTTTTCAGGTGAGCAGATTCTCGTGGTGGGGGGTGTGGTATGTGCCAAGGCCCCGAGTACTCCATCTTCCTCAGCAGGTGCCTTTATACCCACAGACATCAAGAAGGGACTTTTCAGCAAGAGCCCTGGAAGGGGACTGTGGTGAAAAGTCACAAACGTCGGAAAGTATTTTGTAACAGGGCAGTTCTTGCCATCCAGCAATGGTCTAAATAGGGGTTGGGGGATGTCTACAGCCATACCACCCTGAACGCGCCGGATCTCGTCTGATAATATGAGTTGGGGATGGGTAAGATATTTCAAGGTCCCTTCTGACTCTTAGCCCATTAAACTTGAGTTCTTATATTTTATAAAAAGAAAAATAGAGTAGTCAGGATGGCACAGGGCTCAGGGCTAAGCTCGCGCTGGTCCTGCACCAGTGTGACTGCCAGACACCTCCTGTGCCACCCACCCACGGAGGCCTGTGAGGGCTACAGCAGTCACACAGAGACAGGCAGACCTGGGGTCATAAACGGATGGTTTCTGGTAAGGTTGTCGGTGAGTTGTCTGCTTGGGAACATCTGTTCAAATACTCATAGAAATGAACAACACCATTATGATTTCGTGACATTCTTTCTATAAGAAATGGTGCTTCAAGTTCTATCTCCAGATCTCAAGGACCTCCCCTAAGCAGTAGTAGAGGAAGAAGGAGAATGGGGTGGGGAGAGAGGGAGAGATACTCAAGACATGTGGAACTCATAAGGAAATGCTCTTCATCTGGAATGGAAGGTCAGAAGAAAAGGCAGTGGGCAATTAATATTCACCAGACACCAACCAGCCCTGTAAGTCAGTACCTTATTTAAGCCTCACAACCAAATGGAAAGAGAGAGAGATCTGATCTTCCTTTTACCCTGGAGGAAACCAAAGCTCACAGCAGTTCATTCAGTAATCTCCTACCCAAGCTAGGAAATGGTAGCCTCGTAATTTCAATCTGTATCCAACTCCCAGTCTCTTTCAGCATTTCTCTCTGGGCCAGTCACTCCACAAGGCTTTGTTGGGGGTGGGGGGGGGGCTCTGAGCAGGTGGCTCCTCCAGGTGGCCGGGAAGGGGAGAGCTACCTGGAAAGAGTCAAGGACAAATCTGGGAAAAGAAATGGATAAGCCCCAGGTACTGGGTATTCCCAGGCCAGAAATGGGAAACAAAGTCAAGGAAGTCAAGGGCCCGGAAGGGAGTGAAGAAAGGGGTGAAGCAGGAGGGTACGGGGCCCTAGCACAGCAGGGTGCTGTGAGCCACATGCCTCCTCTAGGCTGTGACCGCCAAGCCTGACTGGGTTGCTGGCTGCTGCTGTGAGGTGGGGAAGCCTGGGACCCAGACCGTCTGGACTCATTTCTCCAAACGTACTTCCTCTCCCTTTGTCTCATTTACTCTTCAAAATAATACTGGGAGATAAAGAGATGAGGTCTTCACATACTTTCCTAGTAGTCTCCCAGCTAGGAGGGCTTCCGGTCTCTCCCTTCTCCATCAGTTCAAACCACTGCCACGTTATTCATTCTAAAGCTCGGTTCTGATCTTGACACTACCTTGGCTCAACATTTCTCATTGGTCTCCCCTGCCCAGGGTTCAAATCCACATGGATGCTCCAACGCCACTCAGTGACTGCTGCGGCTCCCACAGGCCTGATGCGCTCTCAGCCCTGCTCCTTTCCTTGCACTTGGCCTCTGCCTGAGGGCCCTCCCTCCAACACCTGCAAGTCAGAGCCCCTCCACACCTTCGCCTCAGTGCCTCATCTTTCCAAGCCTGGCTCCATATCACCCTCTTCAAGAAGCCTCGCATTTTAAAGACATCAGAGATGTGCAGAAAATTACCTTTAACCATGTGGTATGGACAGAACACCCACATGTCTCATCTCCTCTACTGCTATCTCAAGTCTTTGTGGGCAGAACACATCTGTCTCTCTGAACTTCACGCACCACTCTGTACCAAATAAATAACATCTGTCTGGTGCTTTGAAAGTTTTAAAGTACTATTATAAATACCATCTCAATTAATGCTCAAGTATCCCTGTAAGATATCACTGCACAATGTGATAGTTGAGAAAAGAGAGCCCCATGAGACCCTCCAGCCAGAGTCCACACTCTGCACCACTGTGTGTCAGCTTAAATGAGTGCACAATAATTTCTAGGAAATGGCTTTAGTGAGATACACGTTGCCATTTACAACTGTACAGAAAGCAAGAAATGAGTGCCAGGAGCAACGAGGAACACTACTCCCAGCTGGCCGAGAGTACAGAGGCAGCTGTGGGCATTACATTAATGTGTCTGGCCAAATATAACGAACGATCACGAGGAGGAAACGTGTGCTCACAGGGCCATGTGGAAGTAGCCAAAACATCTGCTAAATAAGCAATCTGCACCACAGGCATTCCTGGTCCCTTGGCCTGGAGCCGAGAGTGTAGGTCACACCTTCTCCCTGAGCGGCAGCCCATGTGGCCCCTAGCGCAGCCTAGATCTGATCCACACAGCCTAAAGAGAAATAGGATGCAGGCTGGGAAGAGCAGGCTTGCCAGCCAGAGGTTTCTCAATGACACCAACACGAGCAGGGTGACAACTTCCATGTTTGTCCCATTGAAGCAGGAGGGCCTTTGGCTTACTTTTGCTATTGTCCTCCTTTCTCTCTCTCTCTCTCTCTCTCTCTCTCTCTCTTTTTTTTTTTTTTTCTGTTCTTCTCTCTTTTAATAGGCTTTCTTTTGTTCTTATGCATTACTAACGCCCTGGCTGTTAGGAGGGCCTTCACCTAAAGAGCTGCGAGGTCTGAGCAGCCCCTGGCCACCTTCGGACAAACACAACCACCCTCCTCCGAGGAGGGTGCGTGGAAGGAGCTTGCTGCCTGGCTGCCACGTGTAAGTGCTGTGAGCAGCACAGGAATCAGGCCTCCTGATCAGTTAACGAAACTCCTCAGAACCACAAGTTTAACAAACACACGAACAGAAAAATCTAGTCAACTAGCTGGGAGGACAGAGGAACTTCTCAATGGAAGAGATTCTAAGCTGAAGTCACTGGCGCATTGAAGAGACTGAAGAGGGGCAGAAGGCAGGAGGGAACTAGTACCTGCTGTGTACTTTTACCCCATGCACTGAGATCTTGTGGCTAGTGGGCTGCAGAGCTGGGATATCAACTCAGGCCTCCATCTTTACCCTCCAAACACAAGAAAAAGGAGGCAAAAGGCACAGGTTTATTGAAAAACACTGGGTCAGAGATGGTAGGATGAGCAGGGATGAGACAGGAGAATTTCTTTGAGAGGAACAGTAAATACAGGGGTTGCTATTCTGGAAGGGACAAAGAAAGGAAAAACAATGTAATAATGATTATATCAATGACAATCACTAGCATCTACATACCATTTTAAAAGTTTGCATAATGTTTCCATTCAGAAAAAAAATCAGTTCCAGTTCACTTTCACGTAAATTATATAGACATTCACACATACCGGATTCAGGCTGATCATAATACAACCTATAAAGCACTGAACTTGAAAGTTCTGACTGTTTTTGAAGGTTGCCAAAATATTTGAAAACTACCATAAATGCTCAAGTTCAATGAGAATAATCATACAAACAGGTCCCTGAATATGAGGTACAGAGAGGAAGAGATGTAGTGGCCCGCTCTGAAAACAAACACGGAACAGCAACAAGCACTCAGAAGGATCAAACAGGTCTGAATCTGTTTAAAGTACCTTTGATCCCAACATAAGACTGAATGATGTTTGCCCCAGAGGATTCTTTCTTGCCAAATACTCACAGCTCCTAACCATCATAATATACAGTAAAACTGCAAGAATCTCAGAATAATTTCTCTTTTTAAAAAGAACCAAATTCCTCTCCTTTATCTTCCCAGCAACTTCGACCCAAGCAAAAGCAAATAAATATATTCTGGAAGTCTTGAATTGTCCATACTGCCTTCACTTTTCCTTTGTGGGAACTGACTCCAAGGCAAGTAAGTATTTAAACCAGCGAAAAAATACAAGTACTCTGCAGCCCAAACTAAAAAATGGAATTGAAATAATTTTTTTTTTTCCTTTAAACCAAGTTTGTTCACCAGGTCTCTTTTTTCCACAGTTAAGACTGGCTTTTAAAGAGAACACATCAAGGCTGACACCTGCTCCTTTGCTCAGATGGACATAATCAAATGTCTAAATGAGTTCCAAGAAGTCCCAAATACTTCACTACCCACCCCTGTTGCAACCACAAAGCAACAAACAACTGCTGGGCATTTTAGAGCGAAGGGTTTGCCCCTGTGAGTCTAACAGATCAGACACAGCACTGCTCTCCATGGAAGGGAAAAATGAATAGACTGTACCTAACGACCACGTGGTACAGGATGTGTGACCATGAGGCCCCAAAGCCAAAGAGAACAAACCACCAAGACCGCAAGCCTTAGATGGGAACCTAAAAGGCTCATTTAATTCAGTCAAGAATGATGCTCTAAATAACACAGCCTGCTAAGTGCAGGAGCAGAAGTGAAAGCCAGCCAGGCTGGGACGACAGCCACAAGGAACCATGAAGCCAGGATTACAGCCAGAAGAACAAACGGACTAGGGAACCAAGCAGCAGTTTGAAGGGTGTCCCGTGGTGGTAACTCCAGTCCCTTGGCACGAGACATCTAAACCACACAAAAGAACTCATATAATTCCAGTGTAAAACCTGACAACTGTCCAACAAATAAAGTTTCCATGACTTACTTAGGTACCAGGGGAAAAAAAAGGCATCGGAAGAACTCAATGGTATGTTAAGATGAAAAAATAAGTACTAAATGATATCTAAATTTTTCTTAAATTTTTGTCTTCTAAGATTAATTCAAGCATACAGAAAATTACAGAAAATATACCACATACCTAAACGTTTAAAGAGAGATTGATACTTTGTTGTATCTACCTCATCTTTTTTGTAATGATTTTGAAAATTTTTTTCAGACCTACCAAAAGATTACGAGAATATCACAATGAAATCCCACATAGCTGGCACTCAGATTCAACCACTTACCCTCTCTCTCTAGATATATATACACACACATATATATATGCATAGATAATATATACATTCTTTTCTTTCTGAACCACTTGAGAGTTAGTTGCAGAGATCATGATCCTTTACTCTCTGAAGTATGTATCTTCTGAGGCAGCGGTCTCCAACCTTTTCGGCACCAGGGACTGGTTTCGTGGAAGATAATTTTTCTATGGATTGGGGTTGGGGGGATGGATGGTTTGGGTATGATTCGAATGCAACCTAGATCCCTCTCATGTGCAATTCACAGTAGGGTTCACGCTCCTATGAGAATCCAATGCCACCACTGGTCTCACAGGAGGCAGAGCTCAAGCAGTGATACAAGTGATGGGGAGCGGCTGTAAACACAGATGAAGCTTTGCTGCTCACCCCTGCTATGCAGCCTGGTTTCTAGCAGGTATAGACCAGTGCTGGTCCACGGCCTGGGGATTGGGGACTGCAGTTCTAAGGGCAAGGACATTCTGATAAATAACCCAGCACAATGACAAAATTTTAAAAAATACTTAGTACAAGCTGTTACCTATTTCAGATTTCCTAAACTATCCTTTACAGCAACTCTTTTCTCTAATCAGGATTCAATCTTGCTCTCTACACTGTTTTTAGGTATCATATATCTTTAGCTGCTTATCCCAGAGCAGTTCCAGAACCTCTGTCATTCATGTCTCTGACACGTGAGGTGAGCACAGCTCCCTCCGTGCAACGTCCCTCGATTGGTGTCCGATTGTTCCCCCGCGCTCCCATCCAGGTTCTGCACTGCAGGCAGGAATCCCAAGGAAGGGTTGGGGGTCCTCCTTAGGACACCACCCCGGGTGGCACCGGATGACAGTTTCCCCCAGGCTGATGAAGTCACCTGCAGTGGTCACTTAAGTGAAGGTGTTGTCTGCCAGGCCCCTCTCCATATAAGTGCATTTTCCCTGTGAAATAAGTCTGTGTGGAGACCGTTGGAAACTATGTAGATGTCGTGTCCCATAACTAACTTTCACCCAGTGGTGAATCAAATACTCCAACCTTGGTTGCAAAATGAAGATTTTTTTTTTCTAACTTTATCCTTCCCTCTACATATATTAGATGGCATTTGACTATTAAAAGGAGCTTTCCCTTTGTTTATTTGGTACAACATGGACTCACAAAATTCTTTGTTGTTTATAATCCATCACTGTTATTCATTTTGATGCTCAAATGGTCCCTGTCAAACTAGCTCCTGTGTCCTTTTGACATGTTCCCCTCAGTTTCTGGGCACTCCTGTACATCCTGGTACAAGAGGTTCCAGGATTATACTGTACTTTCTCTGCCCTAACCCTACAATTGGCCATTTCTGCAAAGAGCTCTGGGTTCCTTAAAGTGGGTAAAGGAATTTTAAAACCAAGATCTGGGTGCTAGATGTGCTCATTGTTCCTGGATTGTCACTGCTTCTAGGCCCTTCTAGCAGATGAAATTAGGAAACAGTTTTTTTTTTTTTTAATTGTGAATTTACACTGAAACTTTTCATTCTAATTCAGCGTCACTGGGTTACTTCTTCACCTACCCCCATCCCATGTTTGTTTCTCCTTCTTTCACAGTGAGAACCCTGGCTCCCAACAGTATCTATATAGTTACTCATTTGCTCAATCCTGAATTTTGCACAAAACAATTTCAGAATTTTTAAAGCAAAGACATCTGATTTTCATTTTAAAAGGTTTACTCTGAATGCTATGTCAATTGTTGACTCTTTGGGGTCAAGAATAGAAGCAGAGACTAATCAGGTCTCTCCTGCAATAGTTCAGGTGAGAGATGATGTAAAGACAGTCATAACACTCGTCTGCCTGAAATCTCTTTTGTCACCTCCATATCCTAGCCTGGTCCAGGCCAAAGGTTTTGGTTCCATGAAATGAAGACAAATGCAAAAAAACAGATGGAATAAAATCATGTCTTTTGCAACAACATGGATGGAACTAGGCTATTATTTAAAGTGAAACAAGCAGGCACAGAAAGTTAAGTATTGCAGATTCTCACTCAAGTGGGCTAAAAAATGTGTACACATGGACATACAAAGCAAAATGATAGACAATGGAGACTCAGAAGGGCAGGGGGATGGGAGGGGGATGGATGATGAGAAATTACTTAATGGGTACAATATGGGTATAATGTACGAAGGCTGTCCGGAAAGTATCCAGCCATTGTTAAGATAACAAGAACATATTACATGGCTGGATACTTTCTGGATAGCCCTTGTATGTTATTTAAATAATACCCTAAAAGCCCTCACTCAACCACTATGCAACCTATGCATGTAACAAAATCGCACTTGTACCCCATAAATTTGTATAAAAAAAAAAACGGAAGGTAGAAAAGAAAACCAAATATCTCTACTATACTACTATTTAAATGTTCAAAAAACGGCATTCTGCAAAATCACTAAAATAACAGGGTTTATAGAACATACAGGTTTGGGGCAGATCACTTAAAAATATATGCCATTTTTATCAAAAGCGCTAACAGAAACAGCCACAATCCTAATAAACACACACTCGCATAATGAAGGGATGTAGAAGGAAAGGTTGAGGCTGCTGAGTTACACACATAAGAGCAGAACCCACGAAGCCCAGAGAGAGCGGTACGACAGCGCTTCTGAGGTGGGGCACGGGACCAAGCAGAGCCGGGGAGAAAGCAAGGGGTGGATGAGCATTGGGTGGACGCATAGTCTCCTTTAGCTGCTTCGTCCGGATGTTCTCACTTGGTGGCACCAATCATTCACATGCTGGGGGAAAAATCAGACATGAACCAATGTGACTCCCACACTATGCTGATATCATTCCCCTAAGTACTAATCACATACGAGCTCCTTCCCAACACGGAATCGCCCACTGAAGGAGAAGACAGTGTATTAATACTAAATACTACCATAAAACAGGAATTAGATCTCTCATTCCAACAAAAGAAACCTTTGAACTAGCTATCATTATATCCATTCTATAGATGAGGAAACAGGGGCTCAGAGAGGTTAAGTAAAGTGAGACAGCCACTACTTGGTCAAGTTGCCATTCAATCGTGAGTATGTGGCCATATTCTTTCCCCAACACCATGACATTCCAGGAATGAGTGACCAGAGAGGAGAGAAGGTGCAGGCAGGCCACAGGGCTGGGGGAGTGGAGGACAGCCAATAACACAAGCAGCAGCAGGACAGAGCCAGTATCAATCTCCCCCACAACCTGGTCCTGAGCTCTAGGCCCAAGTTCACAGAAAAGTGTCATCAAAAACTACAGAGCCAACAAGAGCAGCAACCTGTGGTCCATGGCTAGAGTGTGAGGACCTTACCCAGAGCACATAACGCTACTCTGTGTGGAGTCAGAAACACTGTTGGCAGGGTGGAGGGGACTGCTGGCATGGAGTTCACCTGGCGGGAAGAGAGGCTGGGCCCATGGAAGGGAAAGGCAAGACCAGTAAATCACATAATCAGAGATGCTGCAACAGGAATGTGAAGTGTGAGAGCCAGGAAATAAATCCTTGCAGCGACCCCGGACAAATCACATGTCCACCACAGGAAATGTGCTTGTTCTTGGTTTTTATATTGTTTAAGAGGGTTGTGGGGGAAAATGGGCAGGATCCCAAGATGAACACGAGAAACGGATGCCGGAAAAAAAAAAAAGAGGAAGAAATAAGGGTCAGATTAAGATAAAGGAACAGATTATTTAAGGCCAAGGGGCAACTTTAATAGATACCTTTAAAGAAAAGAGGGGTAGGCTGGGCATGGTGGCTCACACCTGTAATCCTAGCACTCTGGGAGGCCAAGGTGGGAGGACTGCTTGAGCTCAGGAGTTCGAGGCCAGCCTGAGCAAGAGGGAGACCCTGTATCTACTAAAAATAGGAAAAATTAGCCAGGGGTGGTGGTGTGCACCTGTAGCACCAGCAACTCAGGAGAGTGAGGCAGAAGGATCGCCTGGGCCCAGAGTTTGAGTTGCTGTGAGCTAGGGTGATGCTACGGCACTCTAGCCTGGGCAACAGAGTGAGACTCTGCCTCAAAAAAAAAAAAAAAAAACAAAACAGAAAAGAGGGGTTACTGCAAAATTACCCTTTAGCTGGTCTTTGCTGACATAAAAGCTTAATTTGCAGGAAATTATATGAAAGTCTAGTTTAGATATGGGGGAGGGACTTCAGCCTTAAGAGGAAAAAACAGGTAAGTCTTCCATATATAGAATTTCTAGAACTTTTATTCCTGAATGTTGCTTTAAAAAAGATTCCATTATATTTAGATTGGGTTTTCCCTTCTACTTCCTAGCAAGTTGATTAACCTCTCTGAACCTAATTTTTCTCATTTGTAAAACCTCACAGAATTCCTATAAGGATTAATAAAATGGCTGCCGCCGTGCCAACTCACATAAGAACTCAGAAAATGGTAGCAAGAATTTTTATTTGTGTGTCAGGCGCTGTGCCAGGGTTCTTTCGTCACATCCTGTATTATTTCCTTCAGTGCTCTTATTCCAGAACAAACCCATCGTGAAAGCAGGCCTCGGATAACTCTCATCCTAGATATAAGATAGGAATTAGATGCTCTCGTTGCAATAAGAGAAACCTGTGAACTAGCCATCATTATACCCATTCTGCAAATGAGGAGATTTAAAGGGGCCACAGCCTCAAACCAGAGCCAACTTTGTCAAGTCCTTTTGCATCATCTGTCCCTCAAAGATGCCTTTGAGAAGCTAGGTTTTGTAATTTGTTCAACAAAGAAACCCTTCTGTGTAGCACAAGGCCTTGAGCATTTAAATTCTGTACTGAATCACAGATAAGTGACTCTGGCAAAATGAAAAGAACTTATAATGACTGTTACTATTAAGCAGACAACTGGTCATGTGACCTCTGCAAACACAAGGACATTCTCAATAGACCATCATGGGTTTCATGTGACAGATGCAAACGCTAAAGTGACAAATGCTCTTTTTTCAACAAAGCTCAAAAAACAAAAGGGACATCCACACACTTTTCATCAGAGCCGGGTCTCTGTTCTTCCCATTTCTACATGGAGCAACAGAGCACAGATGTTCTCCCTAAGGCACTCGGAGCTCAACAGTGCTGAGCTTAACCCAAAAAGCATTCACTGGGCACCTACTATGTACACAGTACTGTGTGCAGTGCAAGGGATTCAAAGATAAAGAAGGCATGGTCCCTGCCCTCCAAGGGCTTATAGTCTAGCAGAGGAGGCCAAGGATAGAAACCACCAATGATAAGAGTTAGAAAAAACTGCATAAGGGCAATGGCTGAACCATGGCAGATGTTCATATTTGAAGGGAAGAGAGCAGGGAACCCAGGCTGGGGAAACACCAGGAGCACAGCCCCTTTAGGACAGGGAGCAGATCACTGCACCTGGAGCAGAGTCCCTCTGGGGATCAGAGGAAGGACATGCTGGGACAACACGCTGGAAAGTCTAAACCTGAGTCTGTGAGTAACGGCAAGGAGGGCTTGGCAGGGTTGGGGAGGGGAGACCAAGCACCAACTAGCAGCCTCTGAGCAGGGCTGCCAGCAAGCTCCACTCTGTCCTGTCTCTCATTACACAATAGGCAAGGGGCAGGGCACACAGAGGTGCTGCGGAGAACCCAGGCTTTGGATGGAGCAGTGCACTCCAGCCCCGCACCCCGGCATGTTCCCTGGCTCCTATCAGCCCCAGGGTCGTAACAGGATGAAGGGTATGTTTGGTGGCCAACCTGCACTGAGTGTTTCCTACGTTCTGGACACTGTTCTAGTGCTTCACATGTGTTAATTTAGTTCTCCCCACCCTGTGAGATAGGTTCTACTTTTACTCCATTTACGGAGGGAAAGCTGGACACTGAGAAATTCCATAACTCTTCCCAGGTCTCACAGTGAATGTGTGCCGTGCCGGGACTGGAACCCAGGAGGCCTGGTTCCCCAAATCACACCTTACCCATTCCACAGAGTCTCTCGAAAATGGAAAAATCTAACTATTTTGAAGGATTGCTGCTGGGAAAAATAACATGCTTGAAGGACCCAGCACCCAGGGTTCTTCATTGATGGGGAGTGAGGGGGTGGCATACAGTGGCTGTTAGTTAATGCTGGTCCCAAGGACAGCAGGGGAAGGCACTGGGAGCGACTGCCTGAGTGCAGAGGCACCAAGGCAGTATATCCCCTTGGGACGCCTGCCCCTTCAGCTGTTCACCAGGGCCCACCAGGGCTCTCTGGGAGCCAGGCCCTCCAAGGCTGCCGAGCTTCTCACAGGCCCTCGGCAGATAGGACTTCCTGCTCTGCCAGCTACAGAGAGCCACCTGTTGGAGCCCACCCAGGACCAGGCATCCACACCAGACCTGGCCCATGACTACCAGGCACAGCCCTAATCCTCACCATCCACTGTGCTGGCCTGGCTTCAACAGCTGCCATTCTCAGACCCAGACCAGGCTGGCAAACAGCTCCAGCATCCCCGAGCAAGAGGAAGGTGCCAGGCAATGCCTTTGGAGTTCCCTGCATGGCTCCTGATATCAGATTTTAATGAAACATTTGCCCCATGCGAAGTACCACAGTGGATTCCAAGGTATATATGACAGTGCTGGTGTCTGAAGCACACACAATTAAAAAGCCCGAATTTACTGCAATAGCCCCTAACTCATCTCTCCACATCTGCTTCTGGCCCTGTCCAATCCATCCTTCATGAAGTCTGTGGGGTGAGATTTTAAAATGTATCTGATCATGTCACTCGCAGTGTGAAGCCCTCAACTGCTCACCGGAAACACTAAAATTCAAATCCCACAAGGCCTTCGATGATCAGATGCCTGCCCATCTCTCCAATCTCTTTATACCACTCACTCTTCCCCCTGACCAACTGGTTCCAGTAACACGGACCCTCTTTCAGTTTCTTCAAGAAAACACGTCCATTCTCCCCCAAGAGGCTTCGCACATGCGGATGGATAACTCAGCTGGGGTGCTGCTTCCTCAGCAAGCCACCCTCAAGGCCCACAACTAGGTGAGGCTCCCTCACCATGGCACTTGTTCCAAAGCACTGATCACAACCAGAGTTCTGAAACGATTAGGGAAGCTGTTCCCCCTGCGAGACTGCAAGCTTCTAGGACCACGTCTGCCTTCTTTGGAAAGATCACTACTGCATAGCAGTGTTCAGTGAACACATGTCCAATGACTGAGAACATGAATGAATGGAGTTAAGAGATGAAAAAGAATTATTATGATAAGGCGGGCATGAGCTATAGTAGGCTGGAATCAGAAGGGCACTGGAGTGCATCCGATAATGAATTCCTCTCCAATGCCTTCATGCTACAGGGATGAGACTGATCCCAGGCGAGATGCCTGAGATCCCTTCTGGTCATGCTTGCTCCTTCGTCACTGTTAAGCAACAAGCATCAGAAGAGTGTTCCTTCAATTCTTGGAAGGGCATCATATTCTGTTCCATTAATAACTTCAATGCGTGCAATAAAGAAAACCAACTGAGAACGTAAATGCTTTGAGTGTTTACAGAAAAGGAATGAAGTCTTATTAAGAAAAAGAATGTCAAGACCATCAGCTCCTGGACTCTCCTCCACTTTAAGGACACTGGGAAGCAGAGAGGCAAGTCACAGTTACCATCACCCAGACTCCTCCCAGTGGAGGCGCCTGAATCTGAGAGCTAGAGAGACGCCTGTGGCCTCTGTCTCTGCTTGGCTAGAAGCTCACAATTTTACAAAGTCCCTTCTGGTTATAGAGGCTTAGTTTGCACTAGTTCAGCGTCAACCAATGTTTATTGAATATCAACGAAGTATCAAGCCTCTTTCCCTATGTCATTTAAGGGTATCATGAACTGTTTTGCAATGAGCCACCTGGAGCTACTGGGGAGGAGAGGTAAACCTCACCAAGGGAGGGCACAGCTGAGTAAGATCCTCTCTGAAAAATAACTTTCCCCCATGGAGGTGGCTGCGCTTTTTGAAAACTTTAAGGACCCTTACACTAGATCATCAAATATGGGACAGTTGTTAACCTTTAAAAGAAAGCTTTTCTAGCAGACAATTTCACATTTCCTAATAAATGATATTTTCTAGTTTTACTAATTAACTAAATTCAAACAGGAAACAGAGGGCTCAGAAGTGAAACAACCAGCTTTTCAGAAAGCCCTTTGGCTTAAAAAAATAAAAAGAGAAAGTTAAGATGAATTTCTTTTGGGGGGCAGGTGGATTCACAAGCCAAGGATAACAAGCTGTCAGTCTCTTTAGAATCAAACACCTGAGGCCCAAGGATAACTGTAAGCAGCCAGGAGAGAAGGGGCAGTCGCCAGATGCCACCAAGTGTCACAGTGAGAGCCCAGCAATGTGTGTCTTAACAAATCCCAGTGTAAATAGGAAACTATAAATGAAAACAATGAGATGCCCTTTCAACCGTAAGAATGGCAAATTTAAAACTCTGAAAATATTAAGTGTTGATAAAGAAGTGAGGCAAGAAGTGTTCCCTACATTGGTGATGGGAATGTAAACTGATATCCTGGAAGACTATTGGAAGTGCCTTTTAAATTTAAAATGTGCACACCTTTTGACCCTCTGGCTTCAACATCGAGTTTCATCCCAGAGCAATGGTTCTCAAAGTGTGGTCTGGAAACCCTGGAACCCAAGACCCTTTCAGGAGGTCCACAATGTTAAACCTATTTTCACCTTACTGTGTTATTTGCCTTTTTGTTCTCATTCTCTCATGAGTGTAGACAGTGGAGTTTCCAGAGTCTACTGACATGGGATAGCACAACATAAGGAATGAGAAGCAAATAAGAGAATCTACCGGTCTTCTATTCACACAGACATAAAGGAGATTTGCAGAAATGAAAAACAATGCCACTCTTATTATTTTTTGTTGCTGAAGTTATTTTTCATAAACATATATATGTGAACATGTAATGGGTTTATTTTAAATTAATATTTTTTAAATTTGTTAGTTTTATTTCTAATATGATAAATGCCAATAGATAAAACCCACAAACAAAAGCTTCTTGGAATCCTCCATAAATTTTAAGAATGTAAATGGATCCTGAGAACTACTGCTCTAGAGAAACACATTGTGCACGAAGAAGCGCATACAAGGGTGTTCACTAAACCACTGTTTGTAGTAGGAAAAAGTGGAATGAACATACAAATCCATAAATAGACAGTTAAAGGAACTGAGGTGTAGTTACACTACAGAAAATTATGACACATTTAGAGAGAATGAGGCAGATCTACAAGCACTGACATGAACGTATCTCCAGGACATATTAAAGATAAATGAGCAAATTACAAAAATAAGCAGTGTAAAAGAATACATACTAAACAGTAATAGTTACCTCGGGAAGAAATTTAGATTGGGGTGTGTCCAAAAAAAGGGCAGGGCTTTAATTTTTCCTCTGTCTGAACCTTAACACAGACACGCACAGACATACAGACATTTGGCAAATTAATGTGAAAAATTCCCTGCACTGACATACCTGTGCCCATGAACAAGCCTGTCTCCTTAGCTGAAGCACCAACTCCATGCAGAGCCTATTCATCCTTCATGCTGGAATATTTGCCTCTCTCTGAACCTATCTGCAAATTGTAATTTTTCTTAAAGCACTTTTACTTGATTCATCCCATCCACATAGCTTCCCACAATCACAAAGACAGCAGGAATAGAACTTCTGATCAACGAGCTATAATTTGAGTGTTCCTAAAACCCTTTCCTTGTGTTCAGTCATTTGCTAGAGTGACTCACAAACTCAGGCAAACCTTTTATTTACTATTGTCAATTTATCACAAAGGATATTTTAAAGGATACAGATGAACACACAGGTGAAGAGATACACAGAGCAAGGTTTAGAAGGGTCCTGAGTGAAGGAGCTTCTGTCCCCATGGAGGGGGGAAGCACCACCCTCCCAGCACGTGGATGTAAGCTAGCAGCTCTCTGAACTGTTTTTCTGGGGTTTTATCGAGGCATGACTGAATAAATCATTGACCACTGGTGATCACTCAACCTTCTGCCCTTATCCCCCTTCCCTGAGGTCAGGGGTTGGAGCTCAGAGTTCCAATCCACCAATCACAAGGTTGGTTCCCCTGGTAACCAGCCCCCAGCCACCTCATTAGCATACAAAAAGACACCTGTCATTCTGGAGATTCCAAGTGTTTTAGGAGCCAAGCACTAGGTAACCAAAGACCAAATACATATTTCTTACTATATATCAAAATAGTGTTCCTCATAACTATAAAAAAAGAAAAATGCCTAATAGTTGAGCTAACCTGACAAGTTGCCAGTAAGGGTCCTGCTGATAATGATGCTCTTCCTGTAATTCTATAACCTCTTATATATTTAATATATTGGGAGGAATTCATCTCCTAAAGAGATGGAACAATTGGTGCTGGGCAAGTCAGTCACTTAGATTGCTGAGCTTCAGTTTTCCTGCTCATGGTTCTACTATTTTATGACTTTACTTAAGTTACCCAGGTATCTCCTCACATCTAAAACTAAGCTAGTATGATATCAATAACAGAATGGTCTGATATTTTTATGAGAATTAATAGACCAGCAGAACAACACAAATAGCCCTAAAACAGGCTCATTTAAGAGTTGACCTGGATAAGGAACAGGTTCCCCAATAAATGACAAAGGGGGAATTATCAGCTACAGTCTTCACTTACACCATCAAAAGAACAAAACAGATTGAAGAAGTAAATGTTTAAATAAAATTATTAAAGATAATTAGAAAAAAATGATGGATATTTAATTGCTCTAACGATGGGCTGTGTCAATCTAATCAAAATGGAAGTGAAGAAATAAAAAATTAAAAGATGGATAATTCTGATGACTTACAATAACTTCTGCTCATCTAAACTTATCATAAATAAAAGTTGAGGGTAACTGACAATTGGAAAAGAAAATATCTATAATAAAGGATAGCTAAAAAATATTTGAAACTATGTTATCCATAGAAATAGTTAATAAAACCCATTGAAAAATCAACATGCCCTTGGAAAGACAAGCTAAAGAACAGATAATTCGTAGAATTATGTAAATGGAAAAGATACATACGAAAAAACATTCAATGCTGTAACTGAATAAATGTGATTTAAAACAATGGCATACCTTTATTCAGCTATTAAACTGTCAAAAATAATCAACTAATTGCTGCCAGCTACAGGGATGGGCACTTTCTTAGCTGCAGGCAGAAGTGTCCACTGGGAATCCAGAGGGCAATCTAACCATATGAGTCAGAAGTCCTGAAAATGATACCCTGAAATTGTAATTAGACTTACACCATCTGTTGAAATACTGAGATCTGTAGAGAGAAGAAGTTGATGTTCAGGAGTGTTCTTCCCCATACTATTTATACTAGCCAAAAATTGTGAAATGGTTAGGTTTTGATATACTTATACAATATTCCATGTTATAGTCAACAAAAATCAAGTTTACAAAGATTTAAGAACATGGTAATGTGAAAGAAAATAAAAATTTCAGGACCACTCCCCCAACTCCTTATGCAAAATGCAAAGTAAAGGCCTCAGGAACCTATGAAGGACTGGCCCCACAGATAATTCATGAAGGAAATTTCTTGCTGGACTCTTATGAGCAAGGATGTACAAACTGTAACTAGGTCTGTGGGCTAAGTCCAGCTCCTAAAACTAAAGTCTGTTTGATTCCATATTAACAATGAATTACAAGTTTATCTTCCCAGGTGCAGAGCAGAGACAAGACAGGATCATTCTTCCACCCACCCAGGGACATCCACATAATTAATCCTTCCTTCATTCCCTTTTTCTCTTCTAACATTTGCCTTATCTTATGTAAAATATAGATTTTCCTGGATCTCACAAGAAAGTAACCATTTTGTCTCACTACCCACCCACTCCCTGCTTTCCCCCCCCACTTTCTATATGCTCTACTCCTGTTAAATACTAAAACTTCCAAATTCCCTTCAAAAAAACAGCCAAAGATTTTTCTGTGGTTAGTGTTTTTCCCGAGCATCCACAACTTTGGCTTAATAAACCTCCAATGATTGAGATCTTTGCCTCAGTCACTTATTTTAGGTTGTCAGTAACATGCCCCTGATTTAGTGTTTGGTTTTCAAAAGGAGAGTACAAGTTACTATGTATATATAAAAGAGCCTGGGGGAAAATACACCAAGAGAGCAGTGGTTACCCCTGGCAGTAGATTTACTGCTATTTTCTCTTCTATATTTTCCATATTTTCTACAGCAAGCCTTATCTTTACAATCAGATAAATATATGCATATACAATACTTATAAGGAAAAAGGAGTGCAGGCTTTTGAGAGAATGGATGAAAAACAAGAATCCCCTCCCCATTACCCCCACCCCCACACACACGCCTTCCACCCCCAACAGAACCAAGTGTGCCCTGGTATCACGCAGACCACAGACTCTCTTTAGGTGCCCCCCTTCTCCCCTGGCAACTAATGTCTCCCTGCTGTCCTCAGAAAGCCTGTGGCACGCAGCTGGGCCTCCCTTGCCCAGAGTTGCCCAGCTCAGCCAGGGCACAATGCTCCAAAACTGCCTCTCCTTCTCCGCTTTGGGCCAAACTCTCACTACCTTGGTTAGGAGTCTGATAAGAAAGCAGTCGGAGGAAGCAGTCGGCTACAGAAGGACAGTGTTTGCATGGTTTTTGAAAACAACGTTGCTAATCCAAACCTAGATTCTGCAAAGGTCCAAAGATTTACTTTCAGTTTTTGCTAGGGGTTGGGAGTTTCACCTATTTTGAAATAATAGGTTTTTGGGATTTTTTCCCCCACAGCAGTAGCCTCATTTTCTTTTCTTCCTTTTTTTTTTTTTTTTGGTAAAGGGGGTGGGAGATGGGATGGGGTGGGGTGGGGACAAAGATAGGGGGCAGTAAATAATTTTAATAAATATGGATTATCTAGTTCACTGGGTCTCTTAAAGTCAGGACACATTGTGCATTGAAAGGGAACAAATGCAATTTGGATATGTTCTAGTATTTTTTTAATTGCTCTCATCATTACTGAATATTTTCCTATCTGTCACTTCATATTTCTTGTTCTATTACTATTTTCTAGTCAGCTCCAATGACATTATACAGAGTTTCCAAATTTTTTATGGAGAGTTAAAACTCTTTCAAGACTGCATAAAATACCATTTTGGAAACAATATAACAACAATGAGAATCCAAAAACACTAAAACCCTCCTGACATCCCTGCTCATTCTGTTCATTTACACACACTTTATTCTATGCCTACTATGTATCAAGTTTTAAGGACAGATGCTCCCTGCCCTCAATGAACTTACAGTCCGGTGGGGACATAGTATTCAACAAATAATTATACAACTAATTACCTAACTGCAACTTGTCATAAATATTAGGAAGGAAACTTAAAGTGGGTTACCAAAACACAGTATCAGGAAGTCTAGCTTAAAGTCGTAATTTTACCCCTGAAAGAGGCCATTTCTTTCTTAAAACCAGGAGTACAGCAAAATCTTCCAAACTTCTGACAGAGTCACGTTTAGAGGGAGTTAGAGCTGGACAGTGTGCAAGGCAGAGTTTTTTCCTACTTATTTGAAATAGGAACTCAGGAATGCAGAACTATCCTGGAAAACGATTTCAACCTTCTAGAACCTCATACTATTCTTGTCTACTTTCCTTTCAGTGTTGGCAGGAGGGAAATATTTACAAAGATTGATATACAAACGAGGTCTATGTAAGAGTAGAAATTTGAAAGAATGTAAACATCTATCACTAGGGGACTGTTTAGATGAATTATGCTAAGAGTATTCTACACTATGAAATACTGTTCTGCCCATTATAAAACAGTGAGGTGGCACCTCTGTACTGATACAGAAAGCTCTCCAAATATACTAAGTGGGGAAAAGCAAACCATCTGGTATGACTCAATTTGTTTTTTTAAAAATAAAATGTATACATGCTATATTAAAGCAGAGAAAGGGGACAATAAGGCCATGCAAAGTGTCCAGGGTGGTTACCTCTAGCACATGGTGAAGGAGGTTTATGAATCCTTCACCATGAGAATGTATTTAGGTACTACTTGTACAAGAAAAACAACAAAAACATCAACCAAGTAAAACGAGCATGCAACAGTTGCCCCTCTGCACAGCATGCATCCTTCTGCAAGGGTTAGGAGTCTCTCCGGGCTCTTGGGTTCTAAGTGTCAGTCGAAGATGTGCTGTTATGGGACCCATGGTATGAGATCTTAAATACTGGCCCACTCTTACAGACACCCTTGAAAAGAATCGGTTTGCTCTGCCAGCTGATACATGCTGAAAAGCAGCCTGAAGATATCCCAAAGTTGCACCTAAATTCAGCCACAACAGAGCGGATGACTTAAGCCACCCAGCCGCTGACTCAGTTCCAGGAAGCGAAAGGGGAACCGCAAACAAACGGTATTGGAAGCAGCCGCAGTTATATCTGTCCTTTGGCTCACTAGAAGTGGCCCAATGCCTGCCCTGTAATGACAGCAAAAGAGCAGAGCTAACTTGGAAGGACCAAGTCCCTCTGCCCAGTGGGAAGGAGGCAGGGTCCCTGGCAGCCCAGACATCCTTTCCCCAGGGGTCTACTGGCTGCCCCTTGCTGCCCATCTGGTCCAGCCTGCCAAGCTCAGGGCAAGAAACATCCTGGCAGGAGATGGGGGCTTTCCTCTTCCAGGAGCTATGCCAAGTTAGGGCACCAGAGAATCGAAGCAGACCCTAAGGCATCGGACTCTATACAGCCCTAAGCCCAGGGCACAGCGGACCCTGTCAGAAAACCCCAAGAACATGAATCCCACTTAGAGTCTGGTCTGTTGATAGCTTTTTCTTAGTCTACTTGGGATGCTATAAGAAAATATCACAGACTGGGTGGCTTAAACAACAAACATTTATTTTCTCACAGTTCTGGCTGGAGTCTGGAAGTCCCAGATCAAGGTGCCAGCAGATGGGTGCATGGTGAGGGCTTTATTTCTGGTTTGCAGATGGCCACCTTCTCCCTGTGTGCTCACATGCTTTTCCTTGTGGAGATCTCCATCTCTCTTTCTCTCTCTCCCCGCTCTCCCTCTCCCTCTTCTGATAAGGGCACTAATCCCATCATGAAGGCCCCACCCTCATGACTTCATCTAAACGTAATTACCTCCCAAAAGCTCCATCTCCACATATCATCGCATTGGGGATTAGGGCTTCAACATATGAATTGGGAAGGGAGACACAAACATTCAGTCCATAACAGTAGCACACTTAAGGAATTCATTTCTTCAACAGCTTAGATGAATGCTCCTAGAATTTCAGAGCTTATAGGTCATTTTGTGCAATCATGCTTGTATTCTACACCAAGCTGTTACTCAGCTATTTTCTAAACCTACCTCTCTGCCTTCCTCCCAGTAAAATGTGCTGCACCTCTAGCGGCATTTGGGAACAGATGTGTTAGAGATGAGGGGCCTTCTGTGGCACAGGACTCTGTCTCGCAGAGGAGACACCATGTGGTGTCCAAGCCAATCAGAATGATACTGATCCTTCTGCCACAATACAGCCCTTTGGCACTTTGAACACAGATTCCTCCTCGCCACAAAAATAAACACAAAAGAGAATTTGAGGTACCTGCAATACAACCTGGGCTTACAACTCAAATGGGACGACACACCTCCCGCACACAAGGATGTGCACCCTTCCCTGCTATTATCCGAGGCAAATGTCCAGGAGGGAGCCGAGACTGGCCTGACCCAGGATGGCACTTGTATCATCAAATGACACTCAGGGAAAGCACTTCCAAGCAACTGGCACAAATGGGCCATTCTTATCATACCCAACTAAATCAGAGTTCAGGGGCCGGGGGAAAAAGCATTCAGGTCACATAGCACCTGTTCCAAGAATTAAATTTTTCCACAAGCCCAGCTCCTGAAATAGTCTACTATAACCCTAAGATCAATTTTAACTAGTAGCTGCTGAAATGACCTGGTGGGACTCTAAGACTAGTTTTACCTACCACCATCACTCACCAACCACAGCCTGCAGGCTCCCAAAAGCTTCTCTAGTGCCAATGAACTTTCTTTCAAAACAATATGTAACATTTCTCTGATAAATCTCCTAACCTTCTCTTTGTGCTTTGGACATCCCAAAGACCAGTCTGTGTGTATGCCCCAAATTGTAATTCTTGCTTCCCAAATAAAATGTTAAATTTAGAGATTTTTCTCTATATTTTACTTTGACTTTAATACCTGGCATGCCTCCTCCTTTCCCTTGGCCCAGCCATTCTTGGGGGGTTGCGGGGGGACCCAGGAGAGTTCTCTAGTGTGCCCTGACATTTCCTTCACTAAATTGCTCCTGAGCACTTCTGTGTGCAAGACGTGATGATGCAAGGCACGAGGAAGGAGACGTGAGGGCTGGTAAAACAAAGCCCGCACTGGTTCTCCCTTCTCTGGCTCCCACAGCACAGAGTCCTAGCTCAAAGTCACTGGCACTTTGAACACAGATTTCTCTTTGCCACAAAATACAAAATACAAAAGGGAATCTGAGGTACTTGCAATATAATCTGAGCTTATAATTAAATTTAAAGTGCCTTCTGCTGAGTGCCAGTTACGTGTAATTTTCCCCCTACCCAACTAAATCTTACCCTCCCAGGGAGCCAGGCCTGCAGTACTTTGGAAAGGCTGAGTAGAAGTATCAGGCCTAACCAGAACAGGTGCACGCTTTAGTTCGTATATTCAACCCTTGGCACACTGTCCAAAAGCCTTCAAAATGCTCCCAGGCACAAGTCAGAAGTTAAGAGAGTCTCCTTGCCACTCCTTCAAGAGTGTTTCTGCTTGTAACTCTGTCACAGGGCATGTCAGGACCAATAAGCAGCTGTGGCCCCAAACTACTGCAAAGGCTACCAAAATTGCTCTTCACCTTGAGCATGGCACCAGCCCCATTCTGCCCTCTGGACCACATCACTTCTACGATGACCCACAGCCATGGGCACACAAAGCAAGATCTGGTGAATGAGTAAGGCACAGTCCCCTCTGCTCTCTGTCCCCAACACAATCCCCACCAGCCCAGGCAGCCCCACACCAGCCCCCTCCACGCTGGGCCTGTGTGAGGTGCTGCAGGAGGGGAGGGGCCAGAACCCGCCAGGAGTGGACACTTCACCTGCAGCCACCATGCTGGCACCCAGCAGGGCTTGATAAAAGTCAGCTTGCTGCCATGCCAGTAGGTCTCTGTGGCCTGGGCAAGCTCTGTCCCTCTTTTCTGAGAGGGAGCCCAGTGGACAAAACTAGTGAGAAAATAGGCCAAAGACTAAGACTAAGTCTTTAACATGAAGCCAATTATGTTTTATTGCACGAGGACATTCTCTCCCTAACCTGCAATACACACAGAACTAACCCTCTCTTAAATCTAAAAATTGATCCACACCTATTTTTTGATTTATTGGATTTTCTTTAAAGTAAAAATGTTTCTTTAAGACAAAAATCGCCAGTTACAATTTGAACCCTATTTTACAAAATACCAGTTGATAGAAAATTTAGTTTCCAGAAAATAACTGGAAAATAAAATTTTATGCTTAAGAGGATTTTATAATCACAATTAATGTTTTATATACCACTTTATCAATACAAGTGGAAAAGAAAAAACTGACAGGTGTAATCATTAAAGTTGATTTTCTCGTTTCTATAATAGTTTTATGCATACGCACCCCAATACAAATGGGAAAACGATGAGACTTGCTGTGCTCTCTTTTATATGGAACTGCTGTACACTGACTTCAACTCCCACCTCTCTAAGCGACTATGCCCCTAAAGCTCCCGTGGCCACACGTTGTCTCACACTTCCCAGCTTCAGCCTACACAGCTCCATACACCTGGAACCCTGCCTTGGAGCTCAACTCAAACCCTTCTCTGGCCTAAACACCTCACTGTTCCTGAGTCAGAAGAAACCCCTCCTTCTGCCTTCCTGCTGCACCAGGCTTTAGTACACACCTGACACGCTCGGATTCCATGAATCCTGCATTAAGAGTGCTACGTGTTCAACTTCTTTGCTAAATCATGCTTCCAAGGGGCAGAGTCTATGTCTTACATGTGTCTGACACCCCAGTGCCAAGGAACAGCACCATGCACACCACGCTCAATAAACGCCTGATGATGCCAAAAGCGATCACCTTTCATTCACTCAAGAAATGTTTACAGAGTGGCTTCAATGTGCTATGCAAGACACCAGCTTCCAGGGATCAATAGAAGATTAAGTATCTTGCAGGTGAGGCAGCCACATGGACAGGTTATAGTGCATTGTGTAAAGTACGACAATTAAAGAGTATTCCAGGCACCAGAGAAGGAGGGAGTAATTATCAAAAAAGGGAGGATGAAGCCATGTTTTAAGTGGGCAGGCCCTATCACACATTCCTACTGGGGCCTGTGCTCACTGACCAATGTGGTGAGCACCATGCTGGCTCCATTTAAATTACTCCACTCTCTCTTTTTTGTTGTTCTTTTTTGGTCTGTTTTGTTTTTGGCTGAGTGCATACAGCTAAACTGAACAAAATTAAATGTTGCATGATATGCTCCTATTGTACCAATTCCATGTATTAATCTATGTACCTCTCCTATCCTCTCTAAAGCCCTTCTTCTGGTTTTAGCTAAATGTGTACTCAATCTGATGGGTCTTCCCTGGTCCTGTTGGCTTCATCCACATGCTTGTCCTCCCCTTGGAACTCCTGAAGCACTTTACAAGACATGGGAGTCTACTCGACAGCTCTCATCCAAGTGCCTGTCAACCTTCACTGGCCTGGAACTCAGAAGTCAATACCTGTCTGGTCCCCAAATCATACATGGCTGAAAGGTGTTACTTGCTAACAGGTCCATTCTAATGTCCGGCTGGGTAGTAGACTTCTGCAGGGCAGGGAGAGGACCCCATCTCAAAATCCTTTCACATCCTCCCCCAAGGCACAGCAGTGCTATGCACACAGCATGGGCAACCCCCTCAAAAAATGCCTCTCAGACAGTCCATCAATTTCGATGTACCTAATACACTACACATGCATGTGTCTTAGAAGCCCTCTAGTACATGGGCTAAAGGTGGAGCTTGGTCACAGAGGATGACCAACTCTTCCCTCCTGGCACTCTGTCCCCACCAGGTACTAAGATCTGCTCCCCTAGGCCAGGGACCATGCCTCATTTATTCCTGGGTCCTTAGTCCCTAGCCCTGGGCTCAGAACACAGTGGTACTCAAGGAGAAATTGACTGAAGGGAGAGATTATCTCCAGGACACATGCTATTTGGTGGTTTCCCTTTCAGCTGGAACTCTCAATTCACTGTCATGTGAAAGGCAAAAGAAAAACCCCAATGACTATGCCTGCCCTTCACAGCCTATTAAAAACCAGGTAACCAAGTGCTGCCTATTACTCCTTGATCTCTCAGAAATCACCCATTCTTCCCTTACACCCTTCACACCACCCATGCACAAGACTTCACCTGACGCCCCATCTCTTGGCACTCGGCCTTCCCAGCTATGTCCTCCCACATCCTTCACAGACCCTCCCTGCCACAATTAGGCTACTATTTATTAAGTGCTGTTGTTTTCAATCAGTCTGCTTAAACATTAACTTCACAGTTCTGAAACCATCAGTCTGTGCTCTTCTGTCCTAACCTGACCTAGGCCCATATTCACTCTCACATCCCAGAAACCCTGACTAATCCTCCCCTCTTGGCTAAGACAGTCACTGTGTCTCCCCTTCTGGGAATATGTAACATTCTCTGCCTTCTGAAAATCTCAACAAAGGTTTCACTTCTGCTTATCCAATTCCCATCCACTGTCTGACATTAAGTTTTCCCAAGGTCCAGTTCCACTGGCCTCTTCTTCCTCTCCCCCCACCCCAGCCTGCCCCCAACCTGTCTTTCACCCTCCCACACTACCTTCCTATTAATTCATATACTCTCTCCTGTGCTGAAAGTCTGAACAGCTGATGAGGAAGACCAGCCACTTAGCCACGCGATCCTGCCCAAACCACCAGACTTTTGAATCTCACAGAACTGTTTTAAGATCAAATGAGATTTACATGAAGGGGGCTCCCTCATCTCACATTCATCGTAAGGTGCCCCTCAGAGTGGAGGATCTAATACCTGCCAAGGGCAGATATTTCCTATCATTCACATCCCTGCGGAGCTAAAGTCTCAGGAAATACCAATTAAATGTTAAGACAGGAAAAGGAGAACACACTTTTCATGGAGCACTTGTCTTCACATCCTCCATTTAGCTACTCAGGAACTTCTCTGGTACAAATTTTAAGTGACTGCACAAATATGTGAAGGACAGGGTGAAAAAAGGGGACACAGCTGTTCTTGGCAAATCTGGTGGCAAGGGCGTCAGTCATAAGGGTGGGCTATGAACTCTAAGCCACAGTCCAATCAGTGGGGCCCCGGGAACAAGAATTGAGTAGGGATGCGAACAGAGCCTACCGGGGTACGAAATAAGACACGCGGGCAAAGAACGCTTTGGACCATAAAACTGGGGCCATCTTTCTTCCCAACATTCAAGCCCATCTCAGCTGCGAGCCGCACGAGGGGCGCGCCGGGATTCAGGCGTGTGCGCAGGAAAAGCCCAGCTCACCAGCCCCGGGTAGCCCCCATAACGCTGGCCCAGCCCGACCCGCCCTCGGGCCCCTGGGCCTCACCAATTGAGATCTCCTGCGCAAAGGCCAGCGAGATGAGCAGTAAGGGCAGCCCCACAGCGATGCATGTGACCATCTTGTCCACGGCCAGCTCCAGCCGCAGCCCCTTGAACTTGGGCTCGGCCGGCTCCTTCAGCAAGAAGTCGGAGAACACGTACTCCGTGGCCAGGTGGGCGATGGCCATGGCTGCGAGGCGCCGGGCTCGGCCAGGTAGGCCCGCGAGGACAGGCCCAGGTACTGCGGGCGTCGGGAGGGCAGCGCGGCGCCTTCACCCCGTCACCGGCGGGAAGCCCGGCTTTCGCTTTCCTTTTGCCCGCGCCCCAGCTGCGCCCGCATCTCGCCCGCCTTTGTGTCTCGGCGCCTCGGGCTCCCAGCGACCCCACCGGAGCCGCAGCTGCCCGCGCTCGGCGCCCTGCTAGAGGGGGCTCGGGGCTGCGCTGGGCACTCGAGCTCTCGCGCTCACGGCCTCCGCCGGCGGGGCTGGGACCCCGGCGCTCCGGGTGCTGCGGTCCCGCCCCCGCGCGCACAGCCACTGCTGGTCCCCGGGGCGCGCGCGACACCGGGCTCTGCGCTTCTCCGGGCTCCGCGCCCGCGGGAGCCAGAACCAACCGCGGAACAAAGCGCGCCCCTCGCCCGGCCCCTCTGCGCCGCCCCAGCGGCTGAAGCTGCCTCCGGGCCGGCCCGTGCGTTCTCAGCCGGCTCTGCCGCGCTCTTCCGGAACCATCCGGGGAAACCGCGTACCCGGGGGCGTGGAGTTTCCGGAAGACGCGGTGACGCGGAGCGGGGTGGGCGCGGCTGCATCCCGCGCCCCTCGGGCCCGCCCCAGCCAAGGGATCTTCCCCCGCGAGCGGCACCTCTGAAGATTCTCGCGTCCTTCCCTTCCTCATTCTCCCCACTTCCTCGCAGGGATGTTTGAAATCATTTCTGCAGGCGACTCCTGTGGAGGGGAATGGCCCTCTTTTGCGCCCCACTCCCAACATTGCTACACGGTGAAATGGGGTTAAAAGGAGCTACGAAAGCTTCAAAGAACAATGGGTGCCATAAAAGGCCAATCGAGCAGTGTAGACAGAGGGTGTGTTGCAGGGGGAGCGCTGGACTTTTCCAGGGGCTCTGCGTGCCAGGGAGCGCGGGGACTGTGGCGGGCGCTGAGCGTGACTAGGTCTCAGGCTTAAGTTAGCGCTTTCCCCTGCCATCCGGTAAGAGCCTGGATCCAGGCCAATCCCAGGAACCCTGACTAATCCTCCCACCTTGGCTAAGGCAGTCACTGTGTCTCCCCTTCCAGAAACATATAACATTATCTCATTCTGCCTTATGCGGTGTGATGCTGGGTTGCATGTCCGTTTTTTCAAGACATATCAAGTCTTCTGAAGATCTGGATTGAATCTCAGCAGTTGTGTAAATTGCCCTCAGTTCTGGCAATTTTTTACGTTCAGTATGAAGTCGTTCCACTTTTGCTGAATTTAAAATAGAAGCAAGACATTGAACTTGTTGGGAAGTAGGAAGGAGAGCCACCTGACACTGGTGTAGGGCTGGTGAAAGGGAAGAAATCAGAGATGAAAAGGTTGTGGCCAGAAGAGGTAGTCTGAGATTTTTTTCAGTAGGCATTAGGGAGTGTTTGGAGGGAAGGAATATAAATGGTGTTGTGCTTTAAAATGGTTAATCTGCCAGCCATATGTAGAATGGATTGGAAGGGGAGGAGAGGCCAGGTTAAGAAGAGGCTCTCAAAATTTTACGCATGAGAAGTAACGACACCCCAAACTGGTGCCATGGCCTTGAGGACAGAGATGAGTGGCACGGAAGGGCGTGGAAGTTAAGGGAGCCATTTTTCCCACTGCAGAAATCAAACGAAGCAATCTGACGTGTGCCAACGTTCTTTGGGAAGCAATGAGAAGACGAGACCTTGGGTTCAGCTCCTGGATTTGCCACTTAATTGCTATATGACCAAGGATATGTCACTGGAAATCTCTAAGCCTCAACTTCCTCGCTCTCCAAATAGGGATAATACTTCCAACTCATTAGGTTGTTCCGGGGATTAAATGTGGTAATGTATATAACAATGCTCACCACATCGGGGGCACTTAGCATTTGACAGCTGTCATTACCAATCTGGGGAGTTTAACATGTCAAATGAGAGTGCAGATAACATTGCTTTCTTAAAAAATAGAATTCGATTTTAATCTTAACTTTAGTTTTAGATTTACAGAAAAATTGAGGAGATGGTACAGAGTTCCCATGTATCCCCCTATTGTGGTACCCAGGTTCCCTGTTATTAACATCCTACATTGGTATGGTACATTTGTTACAATAAATGAGCCAATATCAATACATTAATTAAAGTCTGTAGTTTATTCAGATTTTCTTAATTTGCCCCCAATATCCCTCTGTTCCAGCATCCCACCTAGGTAAGAAATGTTATCATATTATGTTTTGTCATTACATCTTCTTAGCTCCTCTTGGCCATGAGAGTTTCCCAGACTTTCTATGTTTTTGATGACATTGCTTTTTTATAAAGTGCATTTAGGTATTAAATAACAAACCCTCCTCCCAAGTCCACCCTGCTCCCACCTCTTGCCCTAGTGTCATTTGTTAGAAGGAAGCCAAGGTGGGTTGTGGACCTCACAACTAGTCTCATGGAACTCTGTTTTGCTTGTTTGAGATCCTTGACATTTGCATTTGAGATCTTTTTCAACCCAAATAGCCAGAGTCAAAATAGTCAAGCTCACTAGACTGCCTGTTCTATTTACACATTCATTCATTCAAGAAATATTTTCTGAATGATTATATATTTTCTGTGCTAGGGATGTAACAAGTGACCTAAACAGGTCAGGGTCCTCGCTTCTAGGGAGCCTACATTCCATTCAAAGAGGCAAGCAAAACTCAAGCTAAAAGTTATATAAAATAATTATGTCCTGTGATAAGTGCTACAAAGGAAAACAGAAGAGATGTGGTAGGGTAGGGATGTTCTTCAGAGAGGTCAGTCTGGGGAGTTCACATCTGAACTAGGGGAGCTAGGAAAGAGGATGGAGATGCTGGGGAGGGAAAGCATTTCAGACATAGAAAGCAGCATGTACAAAAGCCCTGAGGCAAGAGGGAACTTACGAGGCATAGAAACTGGTAAAGGCTGGAGCAGAGTAAAGTTCAAGAAATTGGAGAGGTAGGCATGGGACATATCAGGCTAGGCCTTAAAGACCAAGGTACAGAGTTTAGCTGTTATCAAAAAGTGAAATTGAAAGACATTAAAAGCATATTAACCAGAAAAGTGATGTGATGAGATTTGGAAGAACACTGCGGCAGTGTGTGGACAGCAGTTGGGAGGGACAGGAGGGGTGGTAGAGAGGCTGGCCAGGGGTTGATGCAGTGGCCCTGCTTGAACAGGGTTTGTGTGAGTCTATAGCCCAAGGTCAGGGTTGGAGAAACACATATTGAATTTATTAGCATAAAGGTGGTTTTCAGATCCATGAGGATGAGTGAAATAAACTATGGAGCACACAGTAACAAATTACCACAAACTTGGTGGCACATATTTATTTTCTTACACTTGTGGAACTCTGAAGTCCAAAATCAGTTTCAGTATCAGCAAGGCCAAATTCCCTTCGGAGGCTCTAGAGGAAAATCCATTTCTTTGCCTTTCCCAACTTCTAGAACTGCATTCTTCACATTTCTTGGATCATGGCCCCTTCCTCCATCTCCAAAGCCAAGAGCATAGCATCTTGCTTCAGTTGTCACATTGCCTTCTTCTTCTATAGTCAAATTCTCCCACTGCCTCTCTTTCCTAAGGACACATTCAATATGGCTAACTCAGGATAAACTCCTTATCCTAAAATTCTTAACTTAATCATGCCTGCAAAGTCCCTTTTGCCATAAGCTAACATTCACAGTTTCAGGGATTAGGACATGAAATCTTTGGGGATGTGATTCACCCTCCCCTAGAAGGTAAAAAGGGAGAAAAGGCCTAGTATCAGGTTCTGAGGCATGCTAACATTGAAGTCAGACAGAGGAGAAGGAGTTAGCAAAAGAGATTGGGAAGGAATAGCAATGGAAGAAGAAGGAAGGCTGGCGGGAAGTCACCTTGCAGAACCAAGGGACTAAGAGGCGTCCAAAAGGAAGGAGCTGTCAATTCTTCCTGAGAGGTTGAATAAGATAAAGATGGAGAAGAAGCCACTGAAAATGGCGTCATGGTTGGTAATCTTGACAACAGCTGATTGGGGTGTGGGAGCTGGGCACAATGGATTGGAAGCCATTGGAATGGGCTGAGGGGTGCATGGGGTGAAGTGGTACAGGCAACAGGTGTGGAGAACTGTTTATGTTCTGCTATCAAGGGAAGAGAGAAATTGGGTTGGAGGGGGTTATGGAATTAAGGAGGATGAATCTTTGCTTTCTGTTTTTAATGGTGGACATTGCAGATGGTATCACAGAACGATGTAGCAGGGAAAACTGATAACTAAGGGAATGAAGTCCTTGTGAAAGCAAGAAGGAATGAGGTCCAGAGTCAAGTGGAAAGACTGTCCCGCTAGGAGCAGGGCCACTCTTCCCCTGTAAGAGGAGGGAAAGGTGTGCGTAAGTGCAGGTAAGGTTGATTTTCTCAAGAGAGTGAGGCTGAGAATTAAGGCGTGTAGTACATTTGAGGAAACCATGTTTGAGGAGTCATATTATTTGTGGAGGTATATTATTCTGTTTCATTTCCCCTAAAAAGTATAACTGGCATAGTCATAGTGGCTAAATATTTAAAAGAGAATTCTCCTTTAAAACCTGAGCCCATTTAGTGATAGAAAATTTTGAGTGAAAAAAAAAGCCATGCACATAGCCATCTTACGTTAAACTTTATTAAAAAGAGAAATGGTACAATCAAACTACTTTGTGGTTTTATTTTCATTAAAAAAAAAACTGAAAAGGAAAACACTTACAACTAAACAATTCATTGTCTTACTAAAGGTGAGTAATAAATAAGGCATTTACCATAATTATTATGAAATTATGTAGCCTACACATATATGAAAACTGTAGAGCATGTATTATAAAATCACATTGTTAGTGGTTAACAGGCTGAAATTCAAAATCTTTTGTGTATCCTGTTTGATATGACATTCAAGCAAACTATGAACAGAACTATTATCATTTGCATCCTCTTTTATGTAAGTCTATAACTTCTATCAAATTTCCCGATTCCCCTCACCAAGATGAGAAAGTATGAAAGGTCCCTCTACCACCAGAGTATTTATTAGGTCCTAATCATTCACCTGGACATTCAAATGATCCACCGCTAAGGTAGATGTACTAACGTCAGCATTGGCATCCCAGGGCATGCATCTTGCCCTGGCCAGTTTCTCAGTCTAGTAATAAACAATGTTGCTTTTATCAATCTTACCCCTAATGTCTAAGCATGCATACAGAGAGTGTAGATTGCCTTGTAATGGGTTGAATTTAGTTGTTCCTATTTTATTTTTGCATTTGAGTCTTTGAAACTGTAATACTTATTTTCAAAGCTGATTTAATAGTTTCAAAAACTGCCACCAAGACTCTTTTTCTACCCTTTCCTCTTTCTCTTTTTCTCCTCCCATAAAGGGCTATGTCTTTAAGAGGCATGGAATCTCAGATTTTTGAGAGATCCTTTCTCTTCCCAACCAGTCAGCTGCATTGATGAATTCCCCCTGGTGTTTCTCACATAAGACTGTTATTATTTCATAGAAGATGGACACTTGGAAAGATTCCCCTGAACTGAATGAAAAATCAGACCCAAGATTCAAGCCCAACTGGGTGCGGTGGCTCACACCTGTAATCCTAACATTCTGGGAGGCCAATGTGGGAGGATAGCTTGAGGTCAAGAGATCAAGACCAACCTGAGTGAGACCCTGTCTCTCAAAAAAACAGGAAAATTAACCAGGTGTGGTGGCATGCACTTGCTGTCCCAGCCACTCCGGAGACTGAGGCAGGAGGATCACTTGAGCCCAGGAGTTGGAGGTTGCAGTGAGCTATGATGATGCCACTGTACTCTAGTCTGGGCAGCAGAGTGAGACTCTGTCTCAAAAAAAAAAAAAAAAAAGAAAAAAAAAATTAATTCAAGCCCAGACTTGCCCCCTGAAAAGTTTCCCTCTCTTAATGAGAGCTTACACTAAAATCCCGGGGAGTCTCTGACTCACAGTGGGAGAACCTAGCCTGCTCTTTCACAAATCCCAACCCTCTCACAATCTGAAATGTAAATACAAATTCTCTAGTTGATTTTTGAAAATATAAGCATTGCCATGGAAACGTATTGTAGAAACATATAACATGAAGTGAGTTGTAAACATTAATGTATTTCTGCAGGTTTGCATAAAAACAGCAGCAATTTTTTTAAAAGCTTATAACTTTGCCTTTTATAACAATCAGTGCACAGGCTATTTAAATTAAAGGAGAAAAGGGTAGGAGAACTGGTTAAAGCCCCCCAAAAAATATATTCGGTCCAATTCTATCAGCAGATACTGACTTAGACATTGAAATGAACTGAATGAAAAATCAGACTCAAGATTTAAGCCCAGAAACTCAGAAAGATAGTTTCCCTGAAAAAACTATAAGAAACATCTTATGGAACGGTTCTGAAAAATCAGTGCCCTTGCAGTTAGATGTCTAAAGCACTATAACTCTTTCTAGAAGTTGTTCATCCAGTAACTTTGACAATTAGCTAAGGAAGCACTGTTTAATAACTAGGAAAGATGGGATATAAAGATACCTTTCAGAGAGTCTCCTGCTTAAGCAAAATCATCCCAAGAACAGACTAAGAGTTGGCACTTCTGTGTCACATGTGTGCTCCCTTTTCTGTCTCTTATACCTGAGGATTATTCACAGCCCATTTAAAAATAAGCAAACAAAAGCAAATTGCTTTGGATGATGCTCCAGAGGATCAGAAGCCTGATCCAGGATACAGTGTCAACCTTCCTTGGTGAACGATGCCTTGGTCCTATTTCCCTGTTGGCCGCCATCCGGCCAGCCAGCTGTGGGGCCTCGCCCCTCCCTGCTGAGAAAGACCAGATGGTTCACAGAGCATCCGTGGGGAGTGCACAGGACTGGACTTCCTGGTAAACCATCTGCTTCCTCGCAGAGTGGAGTCTGAGGGAGAGAATCACAGTGGCGATCAGGAGGAGGAGTCCGATGATGAAAAGGACGACCAAGGCTGCCTTGGCTCCTCTAGGACCCAGACTCTTGCCAAAGAAATAGAGATTTTCCTTGCCAGGTTGTTCTGTTAAAAAAAAAAAAAAGGAAAAAAGTGAGGTATCAGGCCCCTGCCTTTTTTGAAGAATGAAATGTTGACCCATTCACATGCAGGGTGAGGTTATCCTTACCATCGGAGGGCACCGTGGCCGGGTGGAATGCCCCTCCTGAAGGGGACATGGTGGAGTAGGGAATCCTGTTGTCTGCACAAAGAAGACAAGTTGATTGTTTATAAACGACAGAAGGAGGTTCTTTCCATAACGTGAGTCATCTCATGTCACAGTGAGGACTTTATCCTAGCAGTATCTGCCAGTCTTTCTTGGATTCTCACTCTGCTACTTCATACCCATGCACACGCTTTCCTACCCCACCCACCTTTCCCGCTTCTGCTCCCCCATGAAGATCCATCTGGAGCATTGTGTCTTCTGTGAAACCCTGGCTCATATCCCCAAACTGTTAACCATTCCCTCCTACCACTGCTAGTAAACCCTGTACACTGCACTCTGCTATGACACACATCATACTCTATTATAGTTACATGTTTACATATCTGTTTTTACTTGACTCTGAGCTCCTTGGGGGCTGTATCTTGGATTTTTGTCATGCCTCTTCTCATGAGAGTCTACAGGAAGCTTGTTGCCATCAGTTGGCATCACTGACAGACAACAGTACCTATGTTCCGGAGGACTGTGTAGGTTGTCTCCATGCCAGCATGGATGTGGTCAGACACATGACAGTGTAGCAGCCATGTCCCTGGGTGATCTGCAAAGAGTTCGATGGTTTGGAATGTCATGGGGAAAAGATCATACACATCTTCTCGGTAAGATTTATCCATCTGAAAAAAAAAAACAAAAACAAAAACTACAGCTTGTGACTTTCTTTGCTTAATACAGCAAGAAAAAAGAGAAGAGAAAAAAAACCCACAGTAAGCAGAGGGCAGGAAATAATAAAGAGCAGAAATCCATAAAATCAAGAATAGAAACACAATGGAGATATGTCAAAGAAACCTGAAGCTAGTACCTTGAACAGATTGATGAAATTGATAAACCCTGTAGTAGCCAGCTTCTGTGACAGCCTGGATGGTCCTGACCTCCTGGTACTCATAACCTTTGTAGTCTCCTCCTACATTGTATGAGGCCTGGCCTGTGTGACCAGTAGCATATGGCAGAAGTGATGTAATTTGTGCCTTTTTTCTTTTTTTTTTGTTGATGTTCCACTTCCCAGATTAGGTTATAAAAGACCATGGCTTCTGTCTTAGACCCTCTCCCACTCTCTTCTTTTGGATCACTCCCTCCGGGGAAGCCAGCTCCCATGCCTCACCCACATGGTGAGGAAATGAAGCCTCCAGTCAACAGCCATAGGAGAGAACTTGGAAATGGATCCTCCAGCTCCAGACACACCCTAAATGACTACAGCCCCAGGTGACATCTTGATTGCTGCCTTGTGAGAGATACTGAGTCAGAATCACCTCCCTAAACTACTTTCAGATTCCTGACCCAGAGGAAATTTGAGATATTGTTTGTTGTTTTCGGCCACTAGGTATTAGAGTAATTTTGTTACGCAGCAACAGATAATTAATACAAATCTCTAGACAGACTAACCAAAACAAGAAAAAAAAAATACACAAAACTAAAAAGGATAATAAAGGAATATTGGACAAACAGCTCTTTGTCCATAAATTCTACAAGTTAGATAGTATGGACAAATTCCTTAAAAGACACAAACTGCTAATGATCACTTAAGAAGAAATAGATAACCTGGATAGCACTGTATCTATTAAAGAAACTGAAATTTTATTAAGACTTTCCAACAAATTAAAGTCCAGGTCCCGATGGCTTCACTGGCAAATTCTACCAAATATTTAAAGAAGAAATAATACGAATTCTAAACAAGACTCTTCCAGAAAATAGAAGAGAACACTTCCAACTCATTTTATGAAGCCAGAATTACCCTGACCAAACAAATATATTTTAAGAAAAGAAAGCTATGACCAATGTTCCTCATGAACATAGATGCAAAAATACATAATGAAATACTAGCAAATCAAATTCAGCACAACATAAAAAGGATAATTCATCATAACCAAGTAAAGTTTATCCTGAGAATGGAAAGGTGGTTTAAAATTCTAATATCAATAAATGTAATTCAGCAGTGAACTAAAGGAAATCCATCAATAGACTAAAGATGAAAATTCATATGATTATTTCAATAGATGTGGAGAAAACATTTGATAAAATTTAACATCTATTCATGATCAGAACTATCATCAAACTAAGAATGGAAGGAAATTTTCTCAACATGGTAATGGGATCTGCAAAAAAGCTGCAGCTAATTTTATATTCAATGGTGAATGACTAAATGCTTTCCCTCTAAAATTAAGAATAAGGTGAAGATGTCCACTTTCACCACTCATATTCAAAACTGTACCAGAGGTCCTAGCCCAGTACAATAAGACAAGAAAAGAAAGAAAATACTCCCTCAAACTGAAATGAGAAAAATAAAAAGAAAAAGTATACAGATTGTAAATAAAGAAATAAGACCATCTCTGTTCACAGACAACATAATGTCTATGTAGAAAAAAATCTACCTAAAATCTACAGAAAAGCTACTGGAACTAAATGAATTTAGCAAAGTTGTAGGATATAAGGTCAATATGCCAAAATCAATTATATTTCTACATATTGGTAACAAACAATTAGAAATTGAAATGAAAACATTACCATTTACACTATCACCAAAGTCCATAATATACTGAGTTATAAATTGAAATATACAAAATCCATATGCTGAAAACTACAAAATGCTGATGAAAGAAATCAAAGAAGATCTAAATAAATAGATATACCATGTTCATGGATTGGAAGCTTCAATATTGTTAAGGTATCAATTCTCCCCAAACCATTGTATAGATTCAATGCAATTTCAAGCAAAAGCCCAGCAGGATTCTTTAATCAAAAATCAACAAGCTGTTTCTAAAATTTATATGAGAAGGCAAAGATCTAGAATAGCTAAAACAAACACCACCTGATTTCAAGACTTACTGTAACACTAAAGTAATCAAAACATTGTGGCATTCAAGAAAGGACAGACAGGGCTGGGCACAGTGACTCATGCCCATAATCCCAGCACTTTGGGAGGCTGAGGCGGGAGGATCACTTGAGCCCAGGAGTTCAAGACCAGCCTGAGCAACATAATAAGACCCCATCTCTACAGAAAATGAAAAAATTAGCCAGGTGTAGTGGTGCACACCTGTAGTCCTAGCTACTAAGGAGACTAAGGAGGGAGGATTGCTTGAGCCCAGGAGTTTGAGGTTACTGTGAGCTATGATGATATGTCACTATGCCACTGCACTCTAGGCTGGAAAATAGAATGAGATTGTCTCAAAAAAAAAAAAAAGAAAAAGAAAAAGAAAGGCCAGACATATAGATAAATGTAACAAAATAGAGAGCCCAAACATAGACCCACAAATATGTGATCAATATTATTTTGACAAAAGTGTAAAGGCAATTCAGTGGGAGAAAAGATAGTCTTTTCAACCAGTAGTAATGGAACATTTGGACATTCATATGACAAAAAACCAAAAAATGAGCCTCAATCTGTACTTTAAACTATATATGGAAATTAACTTAAAATGGATCAGAGCCCTAATTATAAAACCTAAAAGTATAAAACTTCTAAAAGGAAACAAAGAAAATGAAAGACCTTGTGTTAGGCAAAAATTTCTTATATATGATACCAAAAGCAAGATCCATAAAAGAAAAAAATGGAAAATTGGACTTCATCAAAAATTAAGAACTTCTGCTCTTTAAAAGATAATGTTAAGAGAATGGAAAGATAAGTCACAAACTGGGAGCAAAATATTTGCAAATCACATAGCTGATAAAGGATTTCTATCTAGAATATATAAATCCCTCAAACTCTACAGTAAGAAAACAACCCAATTTTTAAAAATGGGCATACAATTTGGATGCTTTACCAAAGATTTACAGATGGCAGATGGCAAAAAAACACATGAAAAGATGCTCAATATCATTACCCATTAGGAAAATGCAAATAATAAAATAATGAGATATCACTACACACTTAATAGAATGGCTAAGAAAAACTAAAATGAAATAAAAGCTAAAAATACCAAGTGTGTATGTGCATGGGGAACATATGGAGCTCTCATGTATTTCTGTTGGGAATGCAGGATGGTATTGCCGCTTTGGAAAAACAGTTTGGCAGTTTCTTATAAAATTAAGCATACACTTACCACATGGCTTAGCAATCCAACTCCTAGGTATTTTCTCAAGGGAAATGAAAACTTAGGTTCACACAAAAACATGTGCACAAATGCTTTATTTGTAATAATTAACCTTGGAAACAACTCAAATGTCCCTCAACAAGAGAATGGATGAACAAACTGCATCATATCCATACAATGCACGGATGAGTAGAATGGAATTCTACTTAACAATCAAATGGATGAACCACTGATACACACAAGATGGATGCAATTCAAACGCCTATGCTAAATGAAACAAGATGCCACAAAGTATGATTTCCATATGACATTTCGGAAAAGGCAAAAGGATAAGGACAGAAAACAGATCGGTGGTTGCAAGGTGTTAAGTGTGGGCAAGTAGTTGACACTAGGGGGTGCAAAGGGGAAATTTTAGGAGGTGATGGAAGTGTTCTATGTCCGGAGCCATGTGGTCCGGTCTGCTCATCTAAGATGGCCGACTAGCCCGCGGGATGCGATAAAAAGCCCGCGAAAAGCTTGGTGGTCTCCAGTTACCCATTGTGACATGGCCCTTGTCTGCCGCCCAGAGGTTCCCTTTTACGGAAGCCCCCTGGACACCAGCACCCCGGAAAGCGCCCCCCTTTCTACTTCCTCCTTCTACCGTACTTAAGCCTCTGCCTTACTACCAATAAATGAGACTTGATCAGACTCCTGTCTTGTCTCCATTTCTTGTGTCTTTCGCCTCTCCTATTTCCCACTCCCTCCCCTGCAGGTCTACGTTGACTATCCCGCGGGTCGGGACAGTTCTATATTTTGATTGGTGTTGGTTACACCACTGTATTTGCTTATCAAAAGAGAACTGTACACTAAATAGGGTGGATTTTATGCAGTGTAAATTATACTTCATTTTTAAAGTTTGTACAAATATAAAATTTTTATAATTTGTATATTTTATTAAATTTTATAAATTTTTAATGTAATTTTTGAAATGTCTGTTGAAAAAGCCAAATGCTGAAAAGCAACACAGCCATTTAATATGTGAAAACGCTAATCATCATAGGCTAATATTATACTTGGTGTCCTAAACAATGTTGAAATATACAGAGGGGAAAGGATATTAGATGTTTTATTAAAGTTACTATTTATTCCTGTTTAACTAGAAAAGGATCAATTCTAGTTTCCCCCATCGATCAGATGTGATTATTCTTTTCTATTCTATTTTCTTGTAGATGACACTGAAACTCGAGATGACAGACTTTTGGACCTTAACCCTGGGGATTCTGATTCCACAGGTCTAGGGTGGGGCCTGGCCATCTATTTTTTTGCACAGTTCCCCAGGTGATCCTGCTGCACAGCCAGCACCACCCACATGGTATAGCTCGATGCTAGGGAGCAGAAGGTCACACATGGTGCAGCCCAGCTCACCAGGGCAAAAGTCAAGATCAAGTTTGCAGGCTCAAGCCAGAGCTCAAAATATCTCCTTTGCTGGGTAGGACTATTCTATTAGCTAATCTCACAGGGGAAAAAAAAAAAGAAAGAAAGAACGAGGGGCAGAGAGGAAGGAAAGGGAAAGGAAAAAAATGGAAGGATTAGGAAAAGGGACAAATACTATGGGTACTTCTCCATACACTATTAACAACATAATCCAGGGTGGTCAGAATTCTCGCCATATGACTGTTGAAAAAACTCATCTGAGGCTTGGAGAATATACATATTAAGAAATATCTACCAGGGGAAGGGTATAATCACATTATTTTGTTCCATTCTCTAATATGAAACACCACGCCTCACAAGCATTATTGCCAAGTAACCCCTTATTTTCCAGTGGAAATACTTTGAATCTGTTGTGTCAAAAATTCTTCCCCAAAGCATTGTCCGTACACTCACTTTGAAAAGAAAGCTCTCAGCGTGGTAATGGATGGTATGGATGTCCACTTCGCTTCCTAGCCCTAGCAAATACCAGTTTGTCATTGTGTCTTCATTCATTATGAGGCCATGGAGATTCCCAAAAATCTTCCCATTAATAGCTAAGAAGATGGAAAGAAAATAGCCTTTGGTTAGTGAAAAGACACTTAATCTGGTTTTAAAAATGGTTCCAGAGGATCTCAAGGTCACTGATACTTTCATCTACCTGGTAAACATGTAACAATCTCACTCATAGTTACCAACGTCCCTACCATTCTAGACCCAAAACTCAGATGACCCAGAAATCCTTATACAGAGAGAGCCAGAAAAGAGAAACAGCAGTTCATTTTTTAAAGCCACATCTTGGTGGCAGTGTTTGTTTATCTATTCAGCGTATTCTCCTTAGGAATTGGGGTACAGGCTCACTGGTGAAGTAGCAAGATTTATAGCATTCCACAGATGAGTGAACTAAGGCACAAATGATCAAGTTTATACAAATCAAAATTGATGAATTAGAAGATATTTTCTTAATATTTCTTAATACTTTCTGAGAACTAGTTTAATCCTGAACTGGTTCAGCCTAGTCAATTAGTTATGGCTGAATCTACAAAAACAGGAGAGCCAGAGCTTCACCTGGGCTGAGCCCATGACCCAACAATGACCAAAGCAAACTCAGTTGACATGAGGGTGACTCTTGCTCCTCTTCTTCTGACTGACTTTTTATGCTGTGCATCACGGCATAGCCAAATAAGCTGCATTCATTAAAAACAGAGATCATACTAAAAGACTTTGGTCGAGGGAAGCAAATTTGGTAGCAGAAACAGTAACTGAATGGGGGATCACGCTACTGTATTCTAATCCATGTTAACAGCCAGCTTTGTGACCTTGGGCAAGGCCTATCCTTTTGTGCACTTTTGGTCAAATGTAGGTCTTGGTGAGACAGTGTGGATGTGTCCATCTGAGTACATTACTCCTGCCCAAACAAACCAACCTACCTTAAATTACATAGAATTAAATAACACAGAGACATTAAAACAAAAATTTGGTGATGGTGTTTCATGGCCCAGAGACAAGTTAAACCAGACCCTCAAATGTGATCAAACAGAAGTTATGGTGTGGCCAGGTGCAGTGGTTCACGCCTGTAATCCAGCGTTCTGGGAGGCCGAGGTTGGAGGATCACTTGAGGTCAGGAGTCTGAGACCAGCTTGAGCAAGAGCAATACCCCATCTCTACTAAAAATAGAAAAATTAGCTGGGCGTGGTGGCTCACGCCAGTAGTCCAGCTACTTGGGAGGCTGAGGCAGGAGGATTGCTTGAGCCCAGGAGTTTGAGGTCGCAGTGAGCTAGGCTGACGCCACAACACTCTACACTGTAGCCCAGGTGACAGAGTGAGACTCCATCTCAAAAAAAAAAAAAAAATAACAAGTTATGGTGTATTCTTATAGAAATATAGCAATAAGTGATGCCTTATGTTTAAGGAATTACATCACAGTTTAGAGATCCCAGCTTTGAGAGGTATATGCCCCTAAAGGTTGGTTCAAAGCCTCAATGACTTTGCAGCCAGACAACAAGTGGCTAGGCTGGTTCACTCTGAAGGAAAGCTTCACTCCAGGTGCCTGGGGAAGGGGGAAAGGCTCAGAGAAGGTTGCTGGGGGCCTCCTACAATTACAGGAATTTCTATGAGCTTATCTCAATAATGGTTTTCTTTTTAAACCCCTGATTTACCATGCATTCTGTTGCTCTCCTCAAAATCATCAGAGGGCTTAAAATCTCGTGGATCTTTATTGAGATACTTCTTAATATTTTCATCCAGATACCAGGATTCATTCTCATTAAATACCAAAAACAAGAGAGCAAATTCATAATCAATATCACTTCTTCTTCCCTTTTCATTCAATATTCCTTCTCGACATACAATCAGAGGACCCATCAAACCACTATACATGTCCTGAAAGAAAAATAAACTGAATTAGAAAAGCCATTACATAATTTAGTGATACTCCATTCCACCTGCCACCATTCTAGTGTAGGATCTTATTATAATACTTCACCCTAGACTAGAAATTGGTTCCTCTCTGGGCTCTGGCTCAGCCACCCTCCAGCCTGCCCTCCTGACCACCACCAGATTAATCTCCACTCCCATACCTAAGTCTTAAGTGATGTTCCATGGCCTACAGAATAAAGCACAAACCCTTTACAGTTCTGCGAGCTCTTCCATGTGCTCCCCCAGTGAACTTTTCTGGCTTAGGTTCCCCCCTGCTTTCCTTCGGGACCCTATATGACACCCAAATGGGACTTTCCACATGTCTCAAACACATCCTCCACTTCCCTATTTTCAGCTTTGCTCATAATGCTCTTTCTTCTAGACTTCCCAAAGCTTCCTATAGTGCCTTGGTTAGCCCACCACTCCTATAGAATTCACCAGATTCAGAGTTGTATTATAGCTGTAAGTATTCTTCTCCCTACAAAGTTATGTTTCTTCAACACAAGAATATTTGTGTCCCTCACAGCAGTCGTAGGGTCATTTGCACATCACAAGTGCTCAACAAATTATTTATTGGGATGCATAAAAATAAACAAATAAATATGGGTTTCCCATAATTCTAATATGTAAGTTTATTTTTTCAAGGGCCTTATATGTCTATCTCCTGTACTCTAACAGTGCCCAGTACAACCCAAGGACATGACTATAAGCCTTCTAATATCTAAGAGGAAGGGTGAGATAATCCCTCACATTTTTCTATAATGAGCAATGCTTACATTTTATATTAGATGAGTTTAGTTTGGACTTTGGTTTATGATATATAATTAATGATTATTGTTGTTTTATATACCCATACCTGACTCAAATTCAGTATTGAATATTTTCCTTTTATTTCTAGATTAGACTATTTATTACTCAAATAGTTTCATAGTTTCAGTTTCTTTCTTTTCCTGATACCTAATAGCCCTGGTAATGCCTTCAAAATAAGCAGATCTCACGCATCCAACACCATGAATAAATTATATTCTAAGGTACTTTATTTTATTGTTATCTGTTTACATATCCTCTTTTGCTTTAATCTACCTCAAAAGTTCTAAATTTGGTAATTAAAAGTTTGGGGTTTTTGGCCGGGCGTGGTGGCTCACGCCTGTAATCCTAGCTCTCTGGGAGGCTGAGGCGGGCGGATTGTTTGAGCTCAAGAGTTCGAAACCAGCCTGAGCAAGAGCGAGACCCCGTCTCTACTAAAAATTAGAAAGAAATTAATTGGACAACTAAAAAATATATAGAAAAAATTAGCCGAGCATGGTGGCGCATGCCTGTAGTCCCAGCTACTCGGGAGGCTGAGGCAGGAGGATCGCTTGAGCCCAGGAGTTTGAGGTTGCTGTGAGCTAGGCTGATGCCACGGCACTCTAGCCCGGGCAACACAGTGAGACTCTGTCTCAAAAAAAAAAAAAAAAAAAAAGTTTGGGGTTTTTGTTTTGTTTTTATCTCCTATACTTTAAATCAAGGGTCAGCAAACTGGTTTTTGTTTTTTTTTTAATAAAGCACCAGATGGTAAATATTTTTGACTTTGTGGGCCATAATGTCTCTGTTACAACTACTCAATTCAACCATAGACAATGTAAACGAATGAGTGTAGCTGGATTTGGCCAGTGGCGGACTGCATGAGACCCCTGCTCTAAATCATTACACCCCTTCATATATACCACCCTGAGCTGCGCTGACCTGAATAGTCAACTGAAAGCCACATTCCTTTAAGCCTTTTGGTTGCTCTTTCCACCTTACCTTCACAAAGTTTACTGTGGAATAGTAAACCCACGGAATACAGTTGGGATCAGAGGGCCCTGGACCAGATCTTTTAGGGATATTCCATCTGTAAGTTTTTATTTCTCCTGTAATAAATGAAAAGAAATGGAAAGAATTTGTTAGTTATCTCTGTTCCAGATGATTTACCTGAAGAAATGTAAAGAAATCTTTATATATTTTTGTCAATGTTTATTGCTGGAGAGAATGACCCATTCATTAGAATGTTCTTACTGAACTCACATCTTGAGTTCTACAATTTCAAAATGAAATGGCAGATTTGTCATTTCTCACTCCAGCCTTCCCTCTAGTTTGCCCTTTTCTATTGTCAACTGGGGAATACTGAGGAAATGGAGACTTAGTTTTTACCTCACCGTCCTCAAATTTCAAACGTCCCTTCCAGGAGCTGTCCTGGAGCACATCTTAGTCACTGAGAGTCTCAGCCTCATCCTCTTAGGGAATCACCAGGGAGCTGCGTAAGCTCTCGCTGCTCAGGCCTCACCCCAGACCAATGAAATCAGAGCATATGGGTCTGGGACTTAGGTACCAGTATCTCTGAAAGCTGCTCAGGTGGGCAAGTGAGATTCAGTGAGAACCAGAGAGAATCAGAGAGACCTAGTTCCAAATCTCAACCCTGTCACTTCCTGTTTATCCACCATTGGCAAGCTACTCACCTTCATTGACCTTTAGTTTCCTTACCTGGAAACTGGATTAGTCATCAGAGTTTTCAGATTGTTGTGAGGATTAAATGAAATAATGAAATTAAATATGTGGGGTAGTGCCTCACATTGAAGGCAGTCAATCAGTGTTAATTTTTATGTACATTACAGTTGTCCCTCCTTATCCTTGGGGGATATATTCCAAGACCCCCAGTGGATGCTCAGAATCACAGATAGTTACTGAAACCTATATATACTATGTTTTTTCTATATACACACACCTGTAATAAAATTTAATTTATAAATTAGGCACAGTAAGAGATTAACAAAAACCAATAATAAAATAGCAAAATTAAAACAATACACTGTAATAAAAGTTATGTGAATGTGCTCTCTCTCTCTCTCTCTCAAAATATCTTACTGTTTTTGAACCAAGGTTGATAGCAAGTAACTGAAACCGCAGAAAGCAAAACCACAGATGAGTGGGACCACTGTAATAGCAAACATGGGCTCCTGTGGGTAGGCACCATATCTGTGCATCCCTTGTGGCTGACCCAGAGACTTGCACAGAGGAAGCATCAATATATCTGCATGAGATAGCAAGATGACCATATTGCAAAAGTCCCAAATAAAACTCACACTTTAATCATTATCTCCTCCCCACCCCATCAGAACAACAAACCTATGGCTGAATATGTGAGCCACAAAGAAAACAATAGTGCTTGCATGTAACTTTGCTCCGCTTTTGCTAATACATCAGTGGGTAGCTATACAACTTCAGATCTAGTTTTGATTATATTTCCTTAAAGCCCCTATGCCTTGTTAATCACAAGATAAACAGCGACTATCGAGCTTCCTAAATGCAAATGGCCACAGGAGTGGTGTTATTAAAGTTGGAAGATCCATTGCTCACCCAGCAGCAAGCACAGCAATGAATGTGAAGACGATGCTCAGTAAATGTTTGTTGATTGATTTAAGTAAAAAGAAGAAGAAATTCTCCTAAGATGCTTGTTTGTACTCCTTTTCTCATGCATGCCTGGGTAACCTTTCTCTTGCACCTTGCTTGGGCTTCCTGCATAAAGTTAATTTCTTTCTTTCTTCTCCCTCCCCACGCCCAATCTCTAGGCTCTCCCAAACCTTTCAGCCTTGTCAGGAACCCTTGTGAAGAATCTCTTCCTCTGAGTTCTAGTAAGAAAAATGCTTCTTTGCCACATCGAGTCCATTCTCCTCCCCACTCCCAGGACCCTCACCTCAAGACCTCTCGGGAGGCCAGTCAGTGCAGAGGGGCTGTGTGCCTTTCCAGGCCTCACCTTCAGGGCACAGCAGCCTGTGGGGGCCCACCCCGCCTGCCCACAGCCCTGCCAGAGCCCCCCAGTGCCTGAGTGCCACCCTCCTTCTTCCTTCTGAAATGGTTTTCAGCTGTCAAAAATGAACCACTTTATTTAATGGCCGTTTTGACCCATTGAAAACCATTTCCTTTTTTCATAAATGCAAGACACCTCCATTGTAGAAAATATAGAAAGTACAAAAAGTGTGAAATGGAAAAGAATATCACCCTAACTGCTATTTAAAATACCACTGCCAAGATATAACTAGTATTAATATTTTTGATTATTACTATTATTATTTATTGATTATTATTATTATTATTATTTCCTTTCCGGCCTTTTTTCTATACTTGTATTTTGCTTAACATGATACCGTAAGTCTTTCCTATGTCATTAAAATCTTTTAAAATATCATTTAATGACTGCATAATATTCTTCTGCAAGGATGTTCCAAAACTTATTTAAATATTTTCCTATAGATGGATATGTAGGCTATTCATGAGAGGTTTCCTGAAGCAGCACAGGCTTCTGACACTGGGCATGGGATAGTGGGAGAGTTGAAATAGTGGCCAAGGAAGGTTTTCTTTCCTCTGACCTCATCTTTGTACAGGTACCTTGCTAACTTTTTCTAGCAATGCATTAGATTGTTTTTCTTTCTTCTTTTTATGCATCTTTAAATGTTTTAAAATTTATATGACCTTTATTGTAATTACTATAGTATTAAATATTATAATGTTATTTTACATAAGAGGTAAAATGGAATATAACTGCCCTGTAATTATATCTGTGGTTGCTATCAAGTTCATAACTGTGGGTCACAGCAGATCTTGACATTTAGTATAGCCACAATTCAACTGTCTTCTTGGAAGCCCTTCTAATTGTGAGATCTTTCTTCCTTCAATACATCTTTTTAAACCAATCTAGAGACTTCCACTTTCTGGTGCAGTCTGTAAAGAGTTTAGAAATTGTCACTCCATCCTAACGACAATACGGCTGAAACACAGTGACATTAAGAGGAGCTCTTCAAGACCTCTCAGAGATCAGAAACGAGTTGAATCTGATGTCACAAGGATGGAGCAGACCTCTGGAGTAACTTACCTGGCTTCGTCACGGGCACTTGGAATTGCTTTCCAGTGTCCATCTCCTCCACACCCTGGGCTGAGATGGAGTAGGGCCGCCTGGCTTTGTTCTTAAATATAATCAGGACTGAGTCACCCACCTCGGCATGAATCATTGGGCCTAAAGGCAAAACACAGGCCTGTGTGCATTATCATTGCTCTTTTCAACATTGATGTAATTTACATGTTGGTAGTATTTCGAAAAATAAAATAAAGGTCAGCTTCTTCATTAGTGTACTTTCTTTAGAGGGCAATATCGTACAGTATTAAATATCATGTAGTCTTTGGCAATGGGAAGAATCTGAGCTTGAATTCTGTCTTCTTAACTTATTAGAGGAACCTTGGGTAAGTCATGTAATCTATCTCACTCTCAATTTCCTTGTCTGTAATAAGGGTTTAATAATACCTTTCACATAGGGTTATAGTAAGGATTAAATACCATAATGCATGTAAAACGCTTATGTCAGTACACTGAAACACAGTAAATACTCAACAAACGCTTAACTTTTTACTGCTACTGAGACATAATCCCCAGGAGAAGCCATATCCACATGCCATGGTGACTTTCAGTTGTAATCCCCCTATGTGTCAGCTTTGGTAAGTCTGAAATTGCTCATTATCTAATAAATGAATATAACAAAAGTAATGAGGATCCAGTGAAATAATGTGTATAAAAGGGATTTGAAAGATTAGAGTGCAATGAAAACATACATGTATTGACTTATAATCAATACAGTGATTTCTCTAACACATGTCCAGTGCTGTTTCTCAGTATTTCTATACCTGAGGAGATGTGGTCTTCGGCTCCTCACAGGTGCACATTTCTGTTGGCAGCAAGCAGGCCGTGTACCAAGGGAGATGAGCCCACACCCCGCTTGAGAGAGCCTGTGGCGGCGCGACTGTAGCTGCCTCCCCTCATGCCAGGCGCTGCTCACCTGGCCGTGCTCAGAACGTGTGCGCCCGACACTGTCAGAGTGTCGTACTCATGGTGGGCTATGGGGCATCACTTCACGGTGAGTAGACTGCCATTTCAGAAGCACCTCAGACCTGATCCCTGTGCTTCTTTCTTGGGTATCTGGTGCATTCTACATTCACAGGGAGATACTCTCACGGGCAGTGGTGGGCTGGCCACACCCATGCATTCTTCACTGATTCAAGCCCTGGTTTTAATTTGCTTTTCTGAGAAAGACTACTAAGGGCATAAATAAATCTAAAATTTATTGGACTGTTAATATCTTCAGAAGAAAATATTTAGTATGAATTAGGAAGTTCTGAAAAGTACTCTTTTTTTTTTTATGACGAAGCCAGAAAAAAAATCCTATGCATGTTCTTAAGCAGCAAATTTGGGTATAGTTACAGGTAGGTGCAGGCATACGCATATATTACAATTTGTATACTCACTACCACTTAAATTGCGCACACCCTACTGTGTTGGTAGGTAAGAGCAAATGCCTACCAATTTACAATGCGATAGGTCACTATCGGGGACAAGTAATGAATGGAAGTATGCCTGCCATGTGCCCTTTGAGTAATTTGAGGAGTCCAGGCCTCTAGGCTGCACCCCTCTGGCTGAAGTGCTGCTGGGCTTGGCTCTGATGAAGTCACTCATTTGTGTCATTTACTGAGTAGAACCAAACCAGGGCTCTTGGGGCACAACCCAACCCCCTCAGCAGGACCAGCACCTTGTTGGCAGCAACAAGGCCGTGTACCAATGGGGATGAGTTCTGTCAACATACACAGCTCAAGTGAATGAATGTTTCCATCAGGGCTGACTTACTCGTTTGGCGTGACAAACAAGCTCCCATGCGAATATTAATAGACCATGGAGGTGTGGGAAGGGTGGATGAAGTATTCAATCATTTATGAAGCTAGGAGGTGTGGGGTCTTATTCTAATATTGGAAAGCACTGTGTATGGCCATACTGTTTATATAAGTTACCTTGTATGTTGAAAAGCAGAACAGGATTTCAAAAAGTCCTCTAGATTAGCACTCTGCCTTAAGGTCTTCCAAGATGGGGTCATGTCTAGTGACTCCCAGGTGAACAAAAGTGGGGAAGGAAAGCAGGAAGTACTTATCTGATCACCAGGTCCGCAGCTTGGGTTCTGAGAAGGCCATGAGTCAGGGCCTCTCAAACTTAAACCAGACCCTCCACCCTCAGCCCCATCTCACGTAAAGCCTCCTCTTTTGTCATAATTATTTTTATGGCATTGTGCATGGATAATCCAGGACCTTGAAGAAGTTATGCAAGCACTCTGCCTGTGGTTCTCAGACATCAAATTGTTTCAAATTAGAATTTCCTGGCTCAGCAGAGGGGTTGGAAAGAAGCTTTAGAATATCGGACACCGGTTAGGCTGCCCTGATGATATGGACTCCTCTTTGTGTGTTATCTGGTAGCCTTATTAGGACTATTCTTTGTATGAACTGAGCACACAGCATGCTCCCTGATAATGGCAGAGCAGGACGATACTGCACTTGGACAAATGCAGTCAGCCTACTGTGTTCCTTCCATCCCTTCTCAGGCACAAATCTAAGAGGACATATGTGTGTCTATGTGTCTGTGTATGTGTGTGTACATGCACAAGCTAGGGCCTGACAGCGCACGGCTGATAGCTGAACCATACCCAGGAGTTCTAAGTGCTCCTCTCGCGGTGGCCGGGCTTTGATCTCCACAAATTCTCCATCGGTGTATTCCCTGTAAACCACCTTCTTGTACTGAGAGCCAATCCAATTTTCAGTGTGGTTCATAAATATATCTCCATGTCTGCAAGTCAGAAGCATCAGAAATTAAAGTTGTCAGAAGACAGAAAAACCTTGAGTGCTCCTGAGTGATGCAAGGGGACTCCAGAAAAGTGCCCCCCTCATCTGGCTGTGATCAGGGGCTCCCTGGAGAGCTGGCCTTTTGCACCAGACTTCAAGAGTAGGACCAAGAATCTGCACTTTAAAGCTCCTTGGGTTCTGCTATTGGCTGCCCAGCACCAGTCCATAGCCCACCCTTGGGAGCCCCTGCTGGTTGCTGAGTGGGACCAACCATAGAGACTCCTAAGGACCCTGTGAGGTTGCAGTTCTCTTCTTAGGACCAACTAACCTCACACACGTACACTTGCACACAAGCACACACACACACACACCCTCCACCACCCTGAGTCCCTCCATATTTCCTATGTATCATTCTGTACACTCTTAAGCTTTTCCACTTTGAAAGATCGCAAGAAGGCCTGCAGTTGTGTATTGTGCATATACCCGTATACACATATCGGTTGATTCTTGTTATTCATGGTAGTTATGTTCTAGAAAGTCACCGTGAATACCGAGTTAAGGAATACTGAACCATTGTTCCTAGCGGAAATACAGGGTTAGTTTCCCACAAATCTCTGGCCACAGTATTTTCATCAACAGATCAATATATAATCTTGTTTTATGTGTGTTCCTGTTGAAAGACACTTTATTTAATACATATTGCTGAGTTATTAACGTTGAACTCTGCGGCCAACAGCACTGTAACTCATGCCTGAACAAAGCCTCCCTAACACCTGTTTTCTCCGTAAGGCGCGTCACAGCCTTCTTGCACTTAGGCCAGTGCTTCAGCACTACGCCTGGGGGGTCATTTTAAACAGTGTAAGCACTAACATGAAGCACGCAAATGCAAAAACCGTGGCACTAAATAGACCCAAAAAAGGACACTTGTTTACAGTATAAGAGCTAAAATGAGAAGGCAGAGAGACTCCTGGTTTGACCTCAGCAGGAAACATGTACATCAGGCAACTTACATTTTTTGCCACCCTATGCGTATCTGTTAATGACCACAAAAGAGTCACAAGAATTGATTTTGGGGTTACAAATAAATTTTAGCAAGTAGGCAAACTTGCAAAAGCAGAATCCACAAATAAGGAGGATGGACTATACAAGTATAGCACATTTAATCTTTCACCAAGGTGGATCATTACAAAAAATAGATTAAAACAATCTATCAATTTTATCTCCAAAACACAGTGAGAATCACCTCCTTCCATCTCCCGCCACTGCTCTCCCTCACCTCCAAGCCTTTATACAGGTGTTTCCTCTGCCAAGAGCATGCTTCCTACCTCTTCAACTGGCCTAGTCATCATGTCTCAGCTCAAAGACTGTTTCCTCTCGGAAGCTTTCCCTGACCACCGACCCACTGCCCACCTTTCCCCACGGAAAGCTTGTGGCTGTGTGCTTCCACCATAAGCTGTGGCCGCACTCTGCCCTTCCCCTCTCATAGTGACTGCCTCACTCCATTTGCTCATTCTAAAGTTTTCCTGTGGACCAGGAATTCTGTGTGGGAAAGGATCTTATCTACCCTTCTCCATACTGTTTCACCAGCACTTTGCACAATGCCTAGCACATAGTAGGTATTTAATAAATGCACATATAACATCCCCCCTAGACTGTATGCTAGCCAAGGGAAGAGAACTTTTCTTCTATTTTCAGTTTCCAGGATCCCTAGAAACACGTGTGGTGGTGACCAGCACAGTCCCGGAGCCACACTCTGCTGTGTTCCAGCTTTCCTCCTCTGCAAAATGCACCTGCCTCATGAGATTGGTGTGAGTAGTATATGAGTTAATATCTGTAAAGCCCTATGTCGGGCACATATTAAGCACTAGGTAAGCACTTGCTTTATCATCATCTTGTGAGGATGGTGTATGAGGTGCTGAGCAAAAGCTGATCGAATGGGTCAAGTATGTCGTGAGGATTATGTCAGATAAGGTTTGCAGATACCCTAGCAAAATGCCTGGTGCATAGTGGGTGCTCAATAGATGATGGTAACTGTGGATGGTTAAATTACACATGTACCAGTACACAAGCTCAGGAGCACTAGGAATACAACCTTATTTTTCTAACCCAACTTAATTTCTGTTTTCAAATTCCCACTCACTGCACAAACTGCCCCTGGCGTTGCACTGATAGTCCTCTTTGTTGCCTTTCTAGGATCCTGAGGCCTTCTAGCATGTTCTTAGGAAGTCCCAAAGAAAGACTTCCAGGTCCCAAGGTGGGGCAGAGGGTCTGTGCTGACCAGGACAATAAATGTCTCACGGATAACCTGTACCAAGAAGTGGTTCAAAAACCAGATGTGCCCCCCCATGGCCTTGGGGCAAAGGGCAGAAGCATAAAAATTGGAGTGGGTGCAGAAGAGGCATTTGTCCCTGGGCTCCCATTTACAGAGGTGCCACAAATGTGCCCTGGGACTTATCATTTCAATTCTGTATTGAGTTTTTATCCATAGCATCTGGTGAACTGTGAGCACGTCCTTATCTCACTTTGCTTTTATCTATTTTTGGGCAATAACCAGAGTGACATAGGAAGAGTGTGATTATGGCATTCTACCCCCCTTCCCCACCAGCACCTTCTATCTCTCTATGTCACTTGGGAGAGAGTTCCAGAAGACTGAGGCTAGACCTCCCTGCTAGCCCAGAGGGATGGAGGCTTAAAAGGAGTTAAATTCGTAAAAAAATAATGAAGACTATATTTTTCATACACCCACGGGCCAAAATGGTATGCATGACAAAATTATTATACAATTATTTCTTTGGTTATGGCAGCCTTTTAATGAAATAATCATTTTAGAAAAGGCCAAATTAGAATTCATTTCATGTTCTGCTGCACCAGCATCAATCTTTAGCTGGCAGCAGTAGTTTTGCAGAAGAAAGATGTCTGGTTTAACAAATAGGTGAGTGAATAATTGAATGGATTTTAAATCCTCCTGTCCTTGAGGCAAAAAAGTGAGGAGTCATTTGGGGTTTTTTGTTTGTGTTTTCATTTATCCAGAAGGTGGCACTGTTATAGTCCCTGTTCCAGGAGTATGGATTGCACCCCCACCCCCATTAAAAAAAAAAGGACAATAGGTAAGAAACAAATGTGGTAAGATTAGGAACAGTAGCATGCAGAGTTGTGTGTGTATGTCACAGCCCTGGAGGATTCGTATGAGGTGTGGGGAGGGGAGTGCGGTGGGAAGGGTTTTGGGTAGGTGGCAATGAAGGGCAACCTTGTGTGCGAGAGAACACGGATTTGTCATTCAAAAGATCTATGTTCAGTTCCAACTCTGCCAATGACTAGTCTTGGCAACCAGGTTTCCTCACCTGCTTATCAGGACAGTAAGATAAGACCCAGGCAGAGGGTTGTTGCCAAGCCCAGGGTATTAACCTTGGGGGCGGAGGTCTGCAGTCTGCACCTGACGCCTCCCTTGTTTAACTGTATCCCAGGGCACCCTGGGAAGCGTGGTCACTGGACTGGCCCGCTTAGGGCAGCAGAGGACCAACGCTCACAAGCCTGCTGGTGGTTTGAGCATTGCGGATTCTTTGGCATGCAGCACTGGCCACAGCACTTTCGAGGGAGGGTCAATCTTGCGGACGTTCTGGGTACAGGGTCTAGTAGAGAGACTTGTTCTTCCTATCCCAATCCGGGATCTCTCCGCAGGCTCCGACCCCTCCTCGCTTGTCCCCACCTAGATCAGCGCTCTGCCAATGGCTCAGCCTCAATTCCCCTTCCCCGGGTCCTCAACCCTCAGCAGCCCATCCTCTCACCCCGGATCTGTAACTGTACTCCATCTCTGCCTCCTCGGGCCCCCGTTGTCTTCCCAGTCCCACTATCGCGGTGGGATCTGCCTTTCCCTAAACCTTGCAATGCGCTCACGCAGGGGCGCATGCGTCCGCCCCACAGCCGCACAGAACCAGCCGCCGCCAGGAGGTGCGCGGAGCCTTCCAGGGCTGGAGCTGGCCGGCTTCCCTAACCTTCTGTGCGCGGGATAAAAGTCTCTGTCTGCAGGGACTGTACGGACAAAACCAGGGCATTGGCTAAACGCCTACGGATCGTGCTCAATCCCACCGAAGAGACTTGGCGGCGGCGCCTGCGGTACCTTTCCCCTCTTGCGTCCAAGGGCAGCTTTTCGAACTCCCAGTTTTTGTTAGGGGCATAATCCCATTCTACCTCTTCAGCGGCGATGTAAAACGTTCTTATCATCCCGTACGGCTGCTCAGAAGGGTCCTTGTTGCCACAGCCGTTGACCTCATATATCTGACCCATGCCTCGCAAGAGGTGGTACAAGGTGGCACAAAACACCCTGAAAATACCTGAAAGAGAAATGGCTTGGCATTGTGTGCGGTGCTCGATGTTTTTGTTGTTATTGGTCTGTTTTTAGCAGACCTACATATTTTATTCCAAAATAAATAACCAATAAGGTGGATTTTTAAAATATCAATTTGATAGTAATTTAAAATCAGACCCCAAGGGGAATAAATTAGTTTGAATATATTTACTTCGGGGGCGGAGGGGAAGTTACCATTTAAAATTCACTTGTAATAGAAAAATAAAACTTAAAATGCTGCTATCAAGAAATGACTTCTCCGGGTCTTCCCATAATACACATCTATTAGAAAACAGTGTCTCCTGGAAAATCACCAATAGGTGTGACTGTCTTAGCCCAGCCCAGTTTAAAAAGAACTAATTACCTGTAGGATGATTATCCTAAACAAAATGCAAATTAGGCCACATTTCTGAAGTCATGTATTTTGCCCTAAAGGATTTCATAAATTATAAAGTGTAATAAGTACGTAAAGTAGTATTATTAGTAAAGCCAAAGATATTATTTCATTAAGCCTCTGAGTAAAGGAGTTTCTCATTTCCAACAGTAGGTCTATATTATGCCAGATGAAAAGGAAAATGAAAAAAGAAAAATAATCAACTAGATTTTTCCATATAATACCAGCAATCATGTCAACTGAAAATTATGTAATTTTTTAAACTAAATTTTCTAGATGAGTTGGCATCAGGTAGATATTTCCTAATTGAACTCACCATAAAATCATATAAAACAAATAAAATTATTGAAGATGTTAACTGTCAATGAAAGTATTGAATCAATAAATCTTCCCTTCCTCTAGAGGTGAGTGATTAGCGTGCCACTCATTAACCACCTGCAATGCACAGAGATAGCTTCTATCTTGCTATACGTGTAAGTCTGTTGTCTAAATATTGCAAATTACTCCTTCTAGATGAGCAAAAACCATTTATTTAATAGGTCCCCAAGCACCTCCAGGCACTAAGGAAGGAGGACTACTGTAAGGAAGGGTCTTTGTGAAACCCCAGAGAAGACCCTCTGAAGACAGACTTGGAAAGACCACCCTCTGCATTTGGTTTTTTCCAGGCAGCCTATTATTTATGTGTTGATCATGGCCCTTCGATAGTCTAGGAATTATCTTCTTTAAGAATAAAGAGGAAATGTTTGAGTTGCAGCCTACGGTCTATTCTACCCACTTTTGAGCACCCTTCTTAGCTTATAGGTAAGGGACAGGTATTAGTGAAATGATCAAGCTTTTAAGCAGTCACAAATTTATGCTCATCACCAAACATAAATCAGAAAACAATGTTTTGAAGCTCTTTGGAGCACATGAGTAACGATCAAGACACTGGAGTGAGTAGCCAAATCTCTAAAATTATTCCAGCCAACTTTAGCTTTGAGTGCTTGTTTCTATGGATTAAAATGATTTGCTATTTCCCCATTCCCTGTCCTCTTTTTCCTTGAAGAATGTATTTTTTTTTTTTAAATTATTTTGTCCAAGGCATCCTTTGGTTTGGGTGATTCATAATTGATCAACTATATTAATGTAGAGAGGTAGAACACTAGAAGTTTGCAAGTTTTATAAGGCAAAGATATGGAGCTCCTACTTTCAGGCAGTGCTTGGGCAAAGGTTTTGAAGCCCAAGCCTCAAGTTCTTAACTGATGACAGAGGCATTGAAACTGCAGTTTCAGTGTGAAGCAAAGTAGAGCATTCACTTAATAAACAGAAGGTACGCATCTTAGGTAGCATATTGGTTTCTTAAGACTGATGAAAAAGTTAGGATGGAAAAACATGTTCAATGCCCGTAGCATTTGCTATCTGCACTTTTCATGCAGCAGTTAGCACATGCTACCATATCTTGCTCTATATCTTTTATAAAAATGCCCCAATTATCTAATTAGGTTGGAATCTCTAAGAGACGTTCCAGGTACTGGCATTTTATGGGGATTTCCGTGGACTGCAAACCCATTGCAGCTAGCCCTGTGGGGAAACCAAGAATGCCCAACAGAATGAAAATGGAGAAGTCCCCAAATAACGCATCAAGAGACCACCATTAGTCCCTAGAGAAGGGAGACCCAGCTGCAGTTATGGTAGGCTGCATCTGTAATCTGGCAGCATCCCCTGGGCTGTCCATGCCTGGTAGATGCTTCAGAGCAGCAACTGTAATGATGTTCATGCTCAATGAGTGCAAAACATATCCTGTTTGTCAGGCCTGAATTTTTTATGGATTATGAATCAAAAGCATTCTCCTAGGGTTTGTGCAGCAAAGTCATTTAGAGGGCTTCTACTTTTGCTCTGTGGATGTTATTTTAGATACTTCTCTGTCCTTTACACTATGTGTTTGGACTAATATACTGAGGAATCTCTGATTCTAATCAAGACTATCTCTGTTATTACACCCCCTGAAGTAACCCAAGTCTACTGATTTCTTCTGGGGGAGGACTCTAAGAGGATGGGACCTCAAGATACAGATGGACCCACCAAGTTTACCTGCACGGTCTGGCTGCATGAATGCTGTTGTGGCCATGTGGGGAAACAGGGTCAGGGAGTCTCGGTGAGTTCCTCGGAGGTGGATGGTGTTCCCTTGAAAAGAAATTCCATGCATGTCGGTGTCAGTGCCCAATCCAATCATATGCCAGGAAACTCTGTCCTTTTTGCACATGCTTAGACCTGGCTGGTTGCCATACATGTAGCCATTAACAGCTAAATGGAAGGAAAAAGATAGTCAGAGCCCACTATAATTATGCAGATATACTGAAAACATACCATCTTAGTGAAAAAAATTAGTGGGGGATGGGGGGTGTTCAAGTATGTAAACTATTGATAGAAGATCCTTGTTATCAGAGAATAAATAGTACTAGGGAAAAGCCACATGGTAAATGAACTTAAAATGGAGACCAAAGTTAACAATGAATAATGAAAATATACCAAAATTATTCAAATGTTATATTTAATAACACATATGCAAGGACACTAATTCTAAGAATCAATAAGAAATAAATCAGGTTGTTTTCTCCCATAACTTTCTGACAAAATTGTTTCATGGCATGATATGATATCCTTCATTTTACATTTTATTTTTGCAGATTATAAAGAGTATCATTCTTGTAAAAAATTTTATTGACTTCACCAATTTCCTTATATTCTTTTCTAAAACTCTTGATATGAAAATCATTGTCTTTTTATCCTATCATCTCCTGTGTTAAATGTCTCTTCCTCAGTTTTTAATTCATTTAATTCTGTCAGACCCTCTTGCCAGTGCCTTTGCATTTGATTCTAGAAGTTAGCAAACATTCTTTTACTGATTTCATGGATTCTGAATCATTCAAAAGACTTTCAATCAATTGACACTGTATTTGCATGTCTGGTCAGTAGAGAGGGGTTTTTGGGAAGGGCGGGAGCACTAAGTTTATAAGAGGTTAGACCTTGAGTAAATACATTTGCTTTATGATAACTTCTACTTCCTACCCCAATAAAATAACTGCAGGGACTTTGATAATGATCAATTAGATATGAAGACCTTCTGTGCTTCCAGAGTGGCAAATTGTTTTCATCTTTTACATCAACCTGAATCCATTGATAAGTGGCTATCTGAAGCAGTGCCTTGAAAAGAGTTTAGAAACCACATTCCCACCCTGTAGGGAGGAATGCGGTGATTGCATAACAATGTCTGACAGGTGAGTGCACATAATTATGCCTCAGCTTGATGTCCCTTAGAGACATAAACATTCTATCCCTCTGGTACTCCTCTGCTAGTGCCCATAGTAGGGAGGAACAACTGCTGTACACATAAATGACCTGCTGTCATAATCCCCTTATCAAACAAAATTACTTTTTATATCAGTGTCTGCGGAACCAGTGTTGCTTGGTAATTGTACTCAAATCTGGGATTAGTGTTAGAAATTTCAAGAAGGCCTGGGACTTCTGAGAACACCACATTTTCTAGAAAAAAAATCTTTGATAATGCTTTGGCACATAAATAGTCTCAATCTTGTTGATTGAATGTTTAAAAGGTATGAGTGTAAATCAGGATGCTAATAAATTTAGCCCTTGGCTGGCTGATAGAGAATCTTCTCTTGCCTTGGAACTCTTGTTTAAAGCCTCTCTTGGTGGATCATTCACTCCCTCATCCATTCAGTCATTCAACAAACATCTTTGGCACACAGCCTATGTAATAGACACAACACAAAGCATTTTTGTAGCATATGAGGCCCTTTCTCTTTGGCTTTGTTGCTTTTTTTCTTCCCATTCCACGCAAGCAAGACAGAACTTAATTTATAATTAACGTGAAATTTAATTAAGATACATTATTTTCCTTGAACTTTGCTTTATAAACAACACATCCTGCCTTTCTAAGATGTGAAAATGAGTTTCTCATTGCCAAACCAAGTTGGGACTGGATTTGACATGGTTAAATCAGTTGTTTAATATTTTCTAAATAAAGTCCTCTCTGATGATAAATTTCTTTTATAATTTAGCTTCTCCTCTAAGGAACCGCTATGTTTCCTCATTTCTAGTGTAGTTGCCCTTTTTTATTGTGTACTAAGAAGTTCATAAACAAATTTCATATTTAGTTAATAGCAAAACTTTTCTTTTTATAGAAGATGATACTGCAAATGCACTACTCCATTCTTTCCATTGGTCCAAGAGGGACTCTGTTGGAAATTCGCGTCTGGGACCATGGGGTCTGTGACCTTGTTACTGTGTGTCACTTGTAACTGTGGACTTTTTTGGACTTCCATGGCAGGGAAGGAGGCTAGGAGCTATTTTGTTATTCTTTCATGTTTTTAAAGGCAATAAATAGATGTTATGCTGGATCTTAAAACAAACAGATTAGCATCCGTTATCTTAATAATACTTGATTTAGGCACTTTTGCTGACCATGCACTCTTGTAGGCATTGAGTTTGAACTGTTGCTCATTACTCCACCACCTTAGGTAATATGCCCAAGACTAATGAGCATCCTGTGTTAGTCACAACCAATTAGCATGTGGTTTGCTATTGTAACACTTGACATAAAAAGAGACAGGGAGGGACAATTAAATAATTCCTCCCAAATGAAGATCTGGGATAGGAGCAGTAGTGTTTTACAAATTAACACTTTCAGCAGTCACTTGTATGGCTTAATTAGAGATATTTGCTGTATAATGATGATCTCCTGTTATCACTTTGGTTTTCAGACTTAATGATGTTATTGTGAACCCAACAGAGGGCGTTTTGTCAGTAATTTTCTACATTTATGATGAACTGTGATCTTTGCTAGTTTTAATTTTGTGTTGCTTCATCTAAGGGTGATAAAACATTTTAGAAGCTTTAAGTTTCACAACATCTCTGGGGGATAGTGAAGGGTCACCACACCGTGTGAAGACGAAGGCATGAGATAACTTACTTGTGACCAATAACAATACCCAAGAAACCAAAATTAAGATAATTAAAACATTCCAAACATTTTCACTTCAAGTGCAATGAGCTGTCCATTCACAGGAGGGAAAGTCGTTTGTCATACCGTGCATTCGGTTGGATTTCACAAACTCTTTATCTTCTTTGTCAACACTGAAGGGACGCCAGGTAAGCTTCTGAATGTTTTCATCAAAATACCTGCTCAGATTCTCATCAAAGACTGTGAACAGTAGGTAAAACTCCTTGTCTATTCCTTTCTACAGAGAAGAAAGAAATGAATACTTAAAAAGTGCATCTTGGAGGAGTTCATAGCACTGCTTTGCTGTCCAGCTTGACACAAAGTGGGTTAGGGCTACCAACATCAGCCGTGCACGCGCCAGGTTATTTTGTAAATCAGGATTCAGAACGTTACTCTGACGAATTTGTTCCATACCCAGAACATTCGTCTTTCTCATTATATCCTTCCCCCCATCCATGTGACTTCCTCCAAGGAAATCAGTCCCTGCTCAGTAGGAAGCAAGTTAGTATATCGGAAAAAGGACAAAGTTGGATGCTCAAAGTCCTAAGCTTTACTCCTGAGTTTTCTTACTTGGTTTATTTCCTGGGATTTCACTCAATGTCTCTGAGCCTCAGTTTCTCCAGCTTTAAAATATGGATAATCATTCTACTTTGCCTTATATGATTGTTGAGGTACACTGTAAATATTCAGACTTATAATACATGTAATAGACATTTCCAGGATTGGTCCTTCGCGTAGAGAAATGAAAATCAGAAGTGGACCAAGGTATTTTTTGTCCTCTAAGCCTGGAAATTCTTTTGAGCCCAGAAGTGGGCCCATACAATACCAAAAATTATAAAATATATCATTTAATAAATTGCCTTGCAATTTCTAATTGCTGAAGCAAACTGGATTTTCCTCTTTTCATCGATGTGTTTAATACCATGCAGACACAGCTTGAAATGCTAGGCTTTGCCACTCTAATCAGTGCACCCATTCAAGCCTCTAAGTTGGGACTTGAAAGAAATTATCTACACATATTCTCATTCCTTCAGCCATAGTAGTGCTTAACCTCCAGTTTACCATAATGAGTCACAGCAGTTCTCAGCCTTGGCTATATATTGGAATCACCTGGAGGTTCTGACTGATGGGTCTGGAGCACCTAAATAAAGGATGTTTATAAGGGCCCCAGGTGATTCTGATGGTGGCCAAGTTTGAGAAACCTTGACTGAGAAGAATAATTCCAGTTAGCATTCCATGTGGGTTTCTGACGATTTCAAAATCAAAGCAACACCAGGAAAAACCCACCAAATTCCAACCACAACAAGCAGAAATCCTACGTTCCAGGATGGGCATTTATAATTGGAAATTCAGATCTTAAATTTTTGCCCAAAAAATTAAAATAAAATTCCCATTATGTAGAAGTCAATGTCAAGAGGAAGCAGGAGAAATCACTCTCTGTAGCTGACTCTATCTCTAGCCATATTGTGGCTCTCTCCCACATATAACCCTGAGAAGAACTGGTGACATCTGATGGCCTACCTGTGTCCCATCAGCATTGAGAACGCCCCTTTTACAGACTAGCAAAGGCCCTACAAGGCCAGAGTTTGTGTCCTTGATTGGGTCAACTGCTGAGAAGTAAAGATATGTCAGACAGGGAGGGTCGTCAGCTGTAGGGCTTACACTTTCAGGCACTGTCCACCTGTATGTGAAGGTTTCACCTGGTTTAACATGCGCCCCCGGTTTCAGAAATCCTGAGGATATAAATGAAACAGTTACTCAAAGCAACAGCCAAGAACATTAAACTTGTCACACTGGGTCTTCCCTCTCTCTGATGATGATGACTTTTGCACAAAGACAGTTGCTTCCTCTTATGTATCCCACCAGAGGAAGCCACTGCCACAGCCTGATGTTTTATGAGATAGGTACTTAAAGGATTATCTTCTTCATAGATTGCATACTATTTTTTGCTCAAATACCATGCTTAGCAAATATTAAGAATGATAGCGGCTCATTCAACAATTCAATGAAAATCCATGAAATATCACTGGAGTGCCTTCTATGTAGAATACATTTTATTTGGTCCTGCAGATGATACCGAAAAAGGTTAAGCAAGAGATCTATCTTTAACGAGTTTGAAATCTAGAAGATTGAACTAGGAAATAACTTACATAACTACAAGGTAGAAGAGATTAGTGAATGCCCAAGATTATAAAGCTGATAAAAGGCAAATCAAACTCAGTTTTGTCTGATTACAAAGACTGTACACTTAATCTTCACATTGTTATTGCCGAAAAACACACTGAATCTCTCCTACTAGACAAGGCCAGAGACTCACTGTGCATCTTGTCTAGTGCTTTTCAAAAAGGTGCCCAACATGTTTGCTTAGTTAAAAAAAAGAAAATATAAACATTTTGTCTGCCTCTAGTTTTTCTCTCTGCACACCCACATGCGTGCACACACATACACACACATGCACACACATACATACATACAGAGTCTCTCCGAGTATTTTGACCAAGGAAGAGAGCACAGGTATAGGAACTGTGGCTGCAGCAGGAGGTGAGGATGGGTGTGGGGAGAGGGAACTCTCCCACCATTCCTTCCTCCTCTGTGCCCTCACCGTCACCACAAAGCCTATTCTCCACTGGGCATGGCCTCACATGCAAGTGTGACGTATCCCAGGGGACCATGATGTCTGTTACGGTGAGGGGGACAGGTACTAAGGAACCAGGAATTTCCCAAGAGCAGTATCATGAATGGAAGGATAGTTCCTGCAGCCACAGGGCAATAGCTGCCTTCCACAAAGCAAGCCTGCACTGTGTCCTCTGTGATGGGGAGAGGCCACATATGATGGTAAGCACATAATGCTGGTTTTAAATAAATATTTGTTGATAGATACAGAGACCATGTGTAAGGTTTTGATGTCAATGAAACATTGGAAATCAAATTTTCTCCCTTGCCTTTACCCGCAGACTCCCATGCAACCTACAGCAGAAAAGCTGTCCATCTTTGAGAAGAGGAAGTGATTGTGAAAGTTGCTCACTTTGAGATTTACTGCATTGCTGAAGGAAAAGGAAAGAAATTAACGTTCCCTAAGAACCTACTGTGGGCCAGATCCTGTCCTAAATTCTCTCCATCCCTTTCCAAAGTGCTGTGAGGTGTTATCATCTTCATTTGACTGGTGAACAGAATATGGTTCAGAAAGTTTAAATAATTGCCAAGCTCTCCAGGCTGGTAACGGAAAAGACCAGGATTTGAACCAGGTCTGTCTAGTTCTAAGAACTTTGCTCCCTCATCCTGTTTCCTCCCCAAGCCCAGGCTGAGACTTACCATCTATGTTTGGGGCTGCATCAGACGCTTTGTCATAGATCACACCATGGGGCAAAATGCTGTACACCTTATCAGCTTTGTTGGCAAAGGTCACTAACAGGGTATCCCCCACCTCTGCCTTGATGACTGGGCCTGAAAAATAGCAAGAGGAGGATAGAGAACAATGAAAAGAGACAGAAAGAAGTGAGTTGGAGCAGGAGAAGAGTCATTCTGTGTAGATGTGTGTGTAGATGTATATGCCCAGCTAACACCTCCCAGGGTTCAAAACGTGAGGGATGGTTTTACTGTACCAAGAATTCCAAGATGGGCTTCTGCAGTAGAGAGTCTCTTTCTTTGGGTAAAAGTTGCATCAACAAACTCAGTGTACCGAGCCTTCCAGTATTTTCCTCCTATTCTGTTGTCCCCTCGTGTGAAGTAAGGCTCAGAATCACTGTGAAAAGACACAGCAATCTGCCTGAGAACACATTTCAACATATCTACCAAACGCCTTAATTATGAAGCTTCATTTTATTGTCGTTAGCCCACTCACCCACCCATCTCCCAAGAAAAGACAGCACAGGCTTCATCAAAGTTCCAAGAAATAGTCAACCAGCCTCAATAGTCTTCAGAAGCTAGATGATGCTTAAGCTCATTTCTCTCTTAGCCATTGTACTTTCTTCCCCCGAGGTCCAGCAGCAAATGAAGGCACAGGAGAACTTACCAATACTGGAGTCCCAGAATGGTGTCCTACAAAGTAACAAAGAGCTAGCTGGTTTCTTTGCAGAATAAGCATCCCTCTCTCTCTCTTGCTGATGTCAAAATGAATAGTGTCTGCATCTAGTAAGCTCTTTGATATCTGGCATGGTTAAGGAATGGAGTGTCTAGTTAATCAAATAGTTTAATCAGTGGAGCGTTATCATATAAACTATATACATGAAATACCAAATGTCCAAGTTGAGAAGATAACAATATAAATTCTGACTAATACTGTCTTTATACTATGTAATTTTCATCCATGGTACCACCACTCTTGCAGTCATGTAGACTGGTTTTGTCTTCTTTTTCTGCCTCATCCCCTTGTCTAATTCATCCTTACTTTGTAAATTTTTTGCACACTTCCTTTTCTATGTTCTTTGTGCCTTTTTTCTTTTCCTTTCTTTTCACTGACACAACCCCAGTTCATGCCCTAAGAGCTTGGGTTTGGACCATTGTATGACTCTCCTAACTGCACACTCTGCGTCTTCCATCTCACACTGGCTCGTGCATTTTTTTCTTAACATACACACTGCTACAACATTAATCTCTAAAATGATCGTTTTCATTGTCATTTACTTGCTCCAAAATCTTCAATTGCTTCCAGTTCCCAATCAAATAAAGTTCAAAAGAATTAAAGGACCTCTGCCGTTGATATTCAGTTTACTTTACCCCAATCCCTCCCTATTTATCTATGCAAATGCCCATTCCTCTATGCAAATCTTCTACTCCAGTCATTCTGACCTATTCATGCTCCCCTATCTAGTGGGTGCTTTGCAATAATCCCTGCATCTAAAATTTCTCTCTTCACTATTCACTTGTATAAATTCTATCACTCTTCAAAATTGTGCTTAAGTCCTACTTCCTCTGTGAAGTGTTCCCTGGCTATCTTAGCTCTCTCTGAATGCCCACTGAATGATTCATCTTACTCATATTTGTAACTTGCAAAGTTATTTTTCTTTTCCTGTGCACCCAGCTACTTACTCCACCTGAAGGTGGGAACATTGTCTTAGATATCCTTGTATCCCTCATGTCACCTTGTACGTTGGTTGTGCTTGCATATATCACATTAAATATCAAATGAACATAGTTTAATCTTTCATATTTCAGAAGGTACTTCAGAATTCTAGAAGGCCTCTAAGACATAATTTTAAATGTTAATTCTCATTATTCTGTTCACGGAGAAATACTGGTCAGTAGAGAATGTTTATATCAAAGAGTTTTCCATATGTGGTTCAAACAAATCCTTTAAGCAAGGTTCAAGTACATCAATTTGGTGAAAGAATGAATGAATGTATGTATGAATGAATGAATGAACAAATAAGTGAAATGTACAACTAAAAAAACAAATGATGTGTTATGATTGATTACAAAGGGAATTTTTAAAACATTCCCTCAAATATAAAAAAGGATTATAGGATAAAGCATTCTTGATATCACACTGTACATTTTTTAATGCTTTTACAGAGTCATTGTATATGATTCTATAACAAATCACAGAGTCCACATACATTTAATGAATTGCTAGATTCAATTAAAAAAAATTACTATATGCTATGCGAGCCTAGACATTAGGGTTAGGCTTTGAAAGAAAAATGGCATTTTACTGAACAGGGAGGAAAAGAACATTTTATAGGGCATAGTCGGGGCATAACTTATCCAAGGCTTCCCTTGAACCAAAAAGGTAACCTCCTTGGCCAGCTCATCTCCACTGAAATAATGTCTTGTCTTATTCCCTCTTCAAGACTGTCTGCTCCGTATATGCAAAGGCTTTTTTTCTATTCTCTACCAGCTTAGTACTTCTCATGGCATTTAGCACTGTGGTTTGCACACAGTAGGTACTTAAGAAATGTTGGATGAATGAATGAATGGATCTAGTGGTTTGATTTAGCCAACAAGTCAGAAAAGAATAAATACTCCGCCAGTTCTCAGCAGTACTTTTACAGTATTAAGAACTCTCTATGCCACCTCGGTTTTCTAAGAAAGGACAGCTTAATGCAGACGAGATTAGTCTGAGGCCTGCTCAGGCATTCCTAATGAATAAAAATCAAGTGCCAAAGCTTTAGCCCCAGATAACTATGATTCCTCCTAGTGCGCAACCACCACGCACTCAAACACCACCACTGGGACAGACACCTCAGCTTGGTCTCAAAACTAATCCACCACTTATCCAGGAAAAGCCTGCCAAGACCAGCAAAAAACCACCACCATCAAAGGAAGAACTACTTAAACTCACTGAAACTGTCATGACTGAGTATCTGAATAGTGGAAATGCAAATAAGGCTGTCAATGGTGTAAGAGAAATGAGGGCTCCTAAACACTTCCTACCTGAGATGTTAAGCAAAGTAATCATCTTGTCACTAGATAGAAGTGATGAAGATAAAGAAAAAGCAAGCTCTTTGATCAGTTTACTCAAACAGGAAGGGATAGCCACAAGCGACAACTTCATGCAGGCTTTCCTGAATGTATTGGACCAGTGTCCCAAACTGGAGGTTGACATCCCCTTGGTGAAATCATATTTAGCACAGTTTGCAGCTCATGCCATCATTTCAGAACTGGTGAGCATTTCAGAACTAGCTCAACCACTGGAAAATGGCCCCCATTTTCCTCTCTTCTTACTCTGTCTTCAGCAGTTGGCTAAATTACAAAATCGAGAATGGTTAACAGAACTTTTTCAACAAAGCAAGGTCAATATGCAGAAAATGCTCCCAGAGATTGATCAGAATAAGGACCGCATGTTGGAGATTTTGGAAGGAAAGGGACTGAGTTTCTTATTCCCACTCCTCAAACTGGAGAAGGAACTGTTGAAGCAAATAAAGTTGGATACATCCCCTCAAACCATATATAAATGGATTAAAGATAACTTCTCTCCCAAACTTCATGTAGATAAAGGATTTGTGAACATCTTAGCGACTAGCTCCTTACAGTATATTTCTAGCGAAGTAAACCCAACCAGCAATCAAACAGATTCTTCCTCTGCTCCTTCCAAAGAACAGTTAGAACAGGAAAAACAACTGCTTTTTTCTTTCAAGCCAGTAACGCAGAGCTTTCTTCATGATCATGTTGATCTACAAGTCAGTGCCCTGTATGCTCTTCAGGTGCACTGCTACAACAGCAACTTCCCAAGGCATGTTACTCCGCTTTTTTGAGCACTTCTATGACATGGAAATTATTGAAGAAGAAGCTTTCTTGGCTTGGAAAGAAGATATAACCCAAGAGTTTCCAGGGAAAGGCAAGGCTTTGTTCCAGGTGAATCAGTGGCTAACCTGGCTAGAAACTGCTGAAGAAGAAGAATCAGAGGAAGAAGCTGACTAAAGAACCAGCCAAAGCCTTAAATTTCTGCAAAACATACTGTTGCTATGATGTAACTGCATTTGACCTAACCACTGCGAAAATTCATTCCGCTGTAATGTTTTCACGATATTTAAAGCAGAAGCACGTCAGTTAGGATTTCCTTCTGCATAAGGTTTTTTTGTAGTGTAATGTCTTAATCATAGTCTACCATCAAATATTTTAGGAGTATCTTTAATGTTTAGATAGTATATTAGCAGCATGCAATAATTACATCATAAGTTCTCAAGCAGAGGCAGTCTATTGCAAGGACCTTCTTTGCTGCCAGTTATCATAGGCTGTTTTAAGTTAGAAAACTGAATAGCAACACTGAATACTGTAGAAATGCACTTTGCTCAGTAATACTTGAGTTGTTGCAATATTTGGTTGTTACAGAAAAATTCTTAACTGTAATTGATGGTTGTTGCCCTAATAGTATATTGCCTGTATTTCTACCTCTAGTAATGGGCTTTATGTGCTAGATTTTAATATCCTTGAGCCTGGGCAAGTGCACAAGTCTTTTTAAAAAAGAAACATGGTTTACTTGCACAAAACTGATCAGTTTTGAGAGATCGTTAATGCCCTTGAAGTGGTTTTTGTGGGTGTGAAACAAATGGTGAGAATTTGAATTGGTCCCTCTTATTATAGTATTGAAATTAAGTCTACCTAATTTATCAAGTCATGTTCATGCCCTGATTTTATATACTTGTATCTATCAATAAACATTGTGATACTTGAAAAAAAAAAAAGAACTCTCTATGCAGCGACATTATGCCATCTATGAGTATGTGCTCATCAGAGCAGTGCCTGGAATACAAATGCAATCGCAGGGAAAGCCTAACACATGCCTCTCTGAAGAGAGGCTTAGAAACACCAGCAAAGAGTGCTTACCTGCCAGAGGCATTGAGGGGAAGACCGCTGAATTTGTCATAGCCTTGAGGACCATAATCCCAAAGAACTTTTTCAGCTGCTATAAAGTAGCGCCTTTGTTGACCCTTCATCTTGGGGTGAAAAATATCACTTTTGCAGTTACCAACATTGTACTGCCCCAGCATACCAGCTGCAGAATAGAGGAAAACCACAGCCAATGTATAAATGCTCATGAAATAAATCATACAGAAAAGGACTGATAGACTTGACTTTGTGAATATTTAAAACTTTTGCACAGGAAATGAGACCATAAACCAAGTTAAAAACAAAGGATAAATGGTGGGGTGAGGGATATTTGTAGCAAATATGACAGAAGATTAATATGTAAATCACTTTTACAAATTAGGAAAGAAAAAAATGCGCAGGGGACAGAAATAGATTATTCAGAAAGGAAATAATATTGGCCAATGAACAAATGAAAATGGAAGTTCAACCTTAATAATACTCAAATGACAGTGTTGTTCATTTATAGGATTGGTAAAGATTAGAAAGACTAATAATTCTCAATGCTGGTAGAGGAGAGAGGAGTATGATCACACACTGCAGGTGGAAGAACAGCAGTTGCTAAAAGAGAATTTGGCAATGTATTTCCATAGCTTTAAAAAAAAAAAATCAAACTTTTTGACCCAGGAATTCCAAATCCAGTAGTTTTTCCAAGCAAATGTTCAGACAAAAGTGCAACTATATCTGTAAATTGATGATCATCAGTACTCTTTATAAGACAAAACAAATGGAGGAAAATGCAAGTGTTAAGCAATAGAGTGTTGGTTAAGTAAATTGTGATCTCCTTATACTGGACACTGGGAACATTAACAATAACGAAGTAACTCTATATTCACTAACATGGAAATATACTTCTGATATACTAATCGATGAGAAAAGTAAGCTACAGAACAGCATTAATAGACTAATTTCATTTTACAAATATCACATATTTATATATTAAGGTATACAAAATAGGAAGATATTCATGAAAATGTGGTGCTGCTATCTCTATGTGGGACTACTGGTTTTTAAAATCAAATTATATGTATTTTCTAATTTTTTACAATAAAATTTTCTGAGGGTGGGCAACTTAGGAAATACTGTATTTCAGTGACTGTATAAGCACCAGCTATGTCCACAACTACTGGCCAACTTAGCAGTCTTGCTAGTCTCAAATGGCTGCTGATGTTTTGATTTTAAATCTACAGTTTTCCCGGATTTAACAGCATGAGATCCTTTGAGAATAGGAAGCTTGTATTATTCATCTTTGCCTTCCCAGAGGAGTGTCTAGTACGTATTAACTAATCAACTCTTGAGCTGAACTTAATTGGGATAATCTGGCTGACTAATGTTAAGATGAGCTGCTTAAGGCGGATGGGAAAAGAATGTGTTATCAAAGCAGCCCTGAGCAGGTGGATCTCTGTTCCTGTTAGTGACGGTGTGTAAGTCAGTATCCAAATTTAATCACACATTATTTCCGCTGTGTCTATCCCATTGTCACTTTTTGTTTCTGTTCTTGTTTTCGGCATCTTAGGTCAGACCCTTTATATGTCATAACTCTAATGTTGCCAGTGCTTCTTAACTAGCATCCAGTGGCCCAAATTTCCCCATCAAATACTTTCTTTTTTTTTTCAATTTCTAGACATGGTGTTTCTAACAGCATATTTTTTTTTATTTCAGCATATTATAGGGGTATAGATGTTTAGGTTACATATGTTGCCCTTCCCCCCCCTTCCCCCCAAGTCCAAGTTTCAAGCGTGTCCTTCTCTCAGATGGTGCGCATTGCACTCTTTGTGTATGCATATACCCGTCCCCTCCTCCCCCTCCCCCTCCCCTTCCCCCTCCCCCCGCCTGACATCCAATAGATGTTATTCTTATATGTGCACTTATGTGTTGATCAGCTAATACCAGTTTGATGGTGAGTACATGTGGTGCTTGTTTTTCCATTCTTGGGATACTTCACTTAGTAGAATGCGTTCCAGCTCTATCCAGGAGTATACAGGAGGTGCTATATCACCACTGTTTCTTAAAGCTGAATAGTACTCCATGGTATACATATATCACATTTTACCCCATCAAATCCTTTCTGCACACATATATTTATCTTCCCAAATCACCATACTGATTATGTCACGAGTGTGCCTAAGAGTCTGAGGATGACAATCACCTTCCCAGACGTGGCCACACCTGCTGCACGTCGCCACTCAAAGCCCCTCCCCACGCTTCTCTCTCATCACTGTGCTGGACCTCATGGTCTGGCTGCAAAAGGACATATTCTCGGGGGTCCCGAGGAACCAGGACCAAGTCCTTCAGCAGGCATTTAACCCAGCAAATGTTTATCATGCACCTGTCCTGGGCCATGAAGAAAGCTATAGGTCAATGGATTTTGTCTCAATACAAGGAAAAACATTCCAATAGAGCAGTCTAGAGATGAGATGAGCTGCTACAATTACTTAAAAGAGATGTTCAAAAGGAAATTCAAGAATTGGATGGGGGATTGGTCCTTATCATCTAGAAAGCCCTTTCCAATGCTAAACATTCATTATTGTATTTACAATTGTTCAAAGAGAACATGTGTTTTTCCCAGTTCGTGTTGTGTTCTCTACTTGGAAAGCCTCTACCCTTCCTCATCTGCTCAGTTCCGACTCATGTTTCCAGGCTCAGGTTAGGAGCCAGCTCCTCAGCAAGCCCCTCTGACTGCTCCAGAGTAGTGACTATAGCACTAAAGAGCATTTATTTCATTCTGCCTCAAATTTTACTCATTTTGTAAACGTCTAACTATGTCTAATTACTAGATAGATTTCTTGAAGATCTCATCATTTTTTAGATTACCTCCTACCTGTTCATACAAAGGTGATTAATAAATATCTGTTGACAGGACATCAAATAAACGAACATTGCGTTTTCCTATACATTTGTTAATTAAATATAATACATACAAGAATCTCCTAACATCAGGCACTGGATGAGCACCTGTGACAGAGTGGTTTAATTGTATAGTTGTGAGCATCTCCACTCTGGTCTTTGTCCATCTCACCTTGTAGGTGGTCGCTGACCTGGCAGGTTATCATCCACTTCCCGGGATTCTTGACTATCATTTCTGTTGTGAGGAACGTGGCCGGGAACAGGTTGACGACATCAGTCCGATGTCCTCTGCTAATGAAGGTGTTACCGTAAAAATAGATGGAGTGGATGTCTATCTCATTCCCCATTCCAAAGAGGTGCCAGGACACGGATTCACCAACACACATATCAGGTTCAGGGAAGTTTCCAAAGAGGTATCCATTGAGGCCTGCAAACAGAAACACACCAGTGGAAGACACTCCCCTGCGGAGGCAAGCCGGACCAGAGACACTGGTCGTGTGTACTCTAGTGGGGCTACAAGGTCAATGCAGACCATCGGGTGTAATGTTTTCATGCAGACGTGCCTGGACCTTTAAAAAAAAATTGTCCCAGAAAGGAATAAAAAGCTTTGTATTGGTCTTTTTCTAGAGAAAAGCACTCGGTAAAAGTGAAGATCAGCACATACTGCGGACAGCCTCAGGGCGGCTGTGTGAACACAATAATGAGGTCAGGAGAAACCGGTGCTGCTCATACTTCCAGGGTGCTCAGCGCCCTCCTGTCCTAATCCTTCCCTGGTATGTCTGCCATCTCCACCAGACTCTGCGTCCCTTGGAACTAGAAACCCCATCTGCTATAGGGACCTAGCAGGAAAGCCGGCACATAGTCCCTACTTAATTGACAAAAGCATGCAGCAAAATGGAAAGAAAAGGAACTGATTAGAAGGGACTTATGAACATGTTTATATTTCGTTACTTTAAAAAGCAGGGAGAAAACCAGTTTTTACTAGATGTTGCTGGGGCAGAATCTTACTCAATGAGCTTATACCATAAGTCTGGAACCAAATACTTTAAAACCATATAAATGGCAGATGGGACATGACCAAGTGCAGAAAAGAAGTTGATTCAGGGCTTTAAAAAGTCAACATCCCTTCTTAAATTCAAACTGAGTTAAAAAGCAATTGTTACTAAGATTATGGTGACTTAGGCAGCACAATTAGTTCTAAATCATTTTAGCAAAATTAAATAAATTGATCAATAAATCTTTCATGTATTGATTATCTTCCATAGACTAGTTTTTATTTTAATTAAATTTTTTCTATACTTGATTAGGTCTCCTATGCCAGTCTTGAAGAAGGATCGATTGTTTGTAAACATCTACTTCTGTGTACAGGCTGGTTTTTATTTTAAATGTAGTCTATATTTGCTTATGTAATTCATTCCTTTTTGTTGGACATTTTCACTTCAAAAGAATAAATACAGAGTAAGAGGAATTACGTGGACATAATTCACATAAATTGTGTGTCTTAAATCATCACATTTAGTAGTTTTCAGCAATATTTGAGATCAGTATTCCCATTTGGTAAAGAACAGGAATAAAACTGGTCATGACAATGATTTTAATGCAGGTCTTCATTGATCCATCCTTCACTGTTTTCTCTGCCTCCCTTTCTGCTCCTCTCCTTCTCTCCCTCACTTGCTTCCCTCCTAAACTGTTATCCAAGCGTCACTACACACAAAATTGTTGAAACAACACTAGAAGGAAAAGAGAAGGCCAGTGACACAATGCAAATAGGCTGCTGACAATCACACCTCCGTGCGGTTTAGAATTGAACACAGCCAAAGTACTAATACTATTTATTTACTATGCGACTTCTCTCAGGTTCTCTCTGGCACTAATTATTACTTGGATTTTAGGCAAGTCATTGATGGTCACTTGCCCTGAGTTCTTCATCTGTAAAATGGAGAGGTCAAATGATCTTCAACTCCTTCCCTTTCTCTTATGATTTTATGACTACATTGAGGCTGCCGCGGTTGGGATGATTCTCAAAGGCAGACAAGCAAGAGATAGAGGAGATCTGTCAATAAATGAAGTGGGATCTTTACATTTCCTTTATGTTCACTAGAACTCTCTAGAAAAAGAGTGGAAAGAGACCCCTTAATCCTCACATCCTAAAATGCTGCATTAAAGCCACTGCGATATAGAACAGGCATGGGTTAAGTGTTCTGTCTCAACTGACAGGGTAACTAGAGAAGTTTACTATTTTGCACAAATACAGGATCTGGTGTATGGTGGATGCCCAGTACATTTTGTTGATTTAAAGAATGCCTGAGAGAAATAACAAAATCACAAGCAAGTGTTTAAACCCCATGCAGAGCATAGTTCTTAAAATTTAGCAGCCACTCGGAACATGGTTACTGGATAAAGCAACAGGTTGCAAGAAACAGAATTCATATAGGATGATAATTTCATTCCCCTTTCTCCTTTCAGTCTATCTAAACCCACCCCACCTCTGGGCTCATCTTGGGCACCAATTCTTTCCTGGTTATGGTATGACACTGATCCCTCCATCTCTGTACCACGGCTTTGTCCATGTTGCACGCCCAATTTAGCATGTATCTATTGCCCTGTTCCCTCTCAGATGGTTTCATGTTCTGACACGTATCACACCTTCTATCACTTTCCAACCACTCTTATCTTTAAGATATAAATGTTGCCAAACTAGGTTCAACATTTCTGTGTATTTTGCATCCTTTGTGGTACCTCGTAGTACAAAAGGCACTGGTATGTGTTGGAGAACATGGGAGATACTCACCGTGCATCTTGTTACTCCTCCGGAAAACAGCATCTTCTTTGTCAACAGAATTGGGGTCAGTGCAGAAATGTTTGATATTTTCATCGAGGTACCAGCTTTGATTCTCATCCACAAGAGTAAACATTATAATGAACTCTCGATCCACATCAGTCCTTGTACCTGAATATCTGTTTAGGGTACCTATCAGAATAGAAAGAAAGTTCAAAAGAGTTGAGAAAACAGTTCAAGGTGAACTAAATCAAGATGAGCTTTGCTTCCTGCCAATAGTGTTGGGTAAGTTTGAAGTCTGTTGAAGACCTATACAGACAAGGATAACTCACAATATAAAAGCAGCAAGAGGCTTTAATGGAAATGATAGAACCATAGAAGAGAAAAGTCATAAAATAGAATTCTTCACAACTGCAGACTTAGAAACCTGGCTATTTGTAAAGGAAGTCAACTTTATTGACAAAATAGACACAATAAATCAATTAATAGGGAATGAAATAGCAAATGGATTATTTGGGTGAAATAATGAAGCAAAAGCCATCTGTTGTCATTTGACCAAAGTTTTCACTTTCACATGTGTGGTGTTATGGAATGTCATTATTTAAAAATACATATATAAGTTTCAGAATGCTGCGACGATTCTTAGACAGATCTGAATTACTGCCCTCTGCTGTGGTGTCAGATTGACCTTCCATGTTAGGAGAATTTCCCTAACCTTAAACAAAGTTTGGAAGAAGAGACCCATTCTATGCAGAGCGAGGGAGGTAGGCAAAACAAGACCTGAATCTTAGTCGCACTTCAACAGCCCAGTTACCTGGAAACAGGCTCCTGGAGAGCAGGAGGCCTCCTTACCTTCCTTACACACCAGCAGGGGGCCAATGAGCCCAGAGCAGATGTCCTTAGGGGCGTCGATGTGCGAATGGTACACCCAGGTCAGGCAGTTCGCATCCGCTGGAGTAGGTGCGTATTCTTCTCTCACTGGCCAGACATAGGTGTAGTTTTTGCCAGGAGGAACCATGTCATCATTTTTATTCCTTCCGGATGTTCCATCTGGGTATAGGGCTCCTTCCAAGAAAAAATAAAACATAGGTAAAATAGAGCTCACTTGCGGTTGTGGAGAGGGCCAGAGCTGTGGAATCAAACATAACTGAATTAAACTTTATTTGCTATGGGACTTGGGTCAAGTTACTTAAATTATCAATGCCTCTGTTTTTTACCTAGAATGTTGCCATCTACCCGGAAGGGATATGAGAACTAAATGAAGCAATGTATACAGAGTGCTTTGCACAGAACCAGGAGCTTAATAAATGTGCATAATAAGGACTCTTTCTTGCACCAGTCAGGAAGATTTCAATTCACCTCACTTGACATCAACACGAGAAGGGAAGGAGAAGCAGAAGAAGAAACAATGAACACTTCTGGGGACCTATTACAGATTCAGCCCTCTGTAGGTCTTATGAGAGATAGGAAGGAAGAGTAAGACATTCTTCCTGCCTCCAGGGATCTTACAGTTCTATCGGGCAGACCAGAGTATGTATTATGAACACACAGGACAACTGGAGAATAAAACAGGGTGATGTGTTAATGTAATTTTGGGTCAAAATATATGGGCTACCCCAGAGGGGACCTGCACCATGCAAGAGTGGGCAGGGGCAAGTGGGCAGAGCATCCTGTTACTCCCTGTTCCATAAACTAAGATTACACAAAATTTTTCAATTAAGGAAAGTCCACTGCTAAAAACAGTGTGAAAACCAGCTGGGTGGAAGGCAGGAGACCAACCTATGCACACTGTAATTATCAGAAGCTTCACAACAGAGGTGGGAAGTGAGGTCCCCTGAAGGACTGTGAGGAGTTGGGCTAGTATTGAAAAAAGGCTGGAGGGTGAGGGACAGAGAGGGTGATGGACGTGGACATACTCCAAGTCCATTCACCATTCATTCATTCATTCATGCATTCATTCAACAACATGAAGTGGCGATGGTCTACATGCTAATAAATGTGCTAGGCATTAGGAATACAAATTCAAATACGACAGCAAGGGCCAGTGTAGCCAAGGCAAGCCAAAGGTAAGATATAACTAAAAAAAATCTAATCTTACTTTTTTTTAAAACAATTCTATGATGAAAACATAGTTTGATGTTTGGAGAAAGATGCCAGTAGAAAATAACAACAGTTAAGCTCCTATGATGTGCCAAGAAGAGTGAGTGCTTTGCATATATTATCACAGTCACTCTTCAAAGCAGTACCATATGGTAGGTATTAACATTGACTTTTTTGATTAAATTAAGGTAACACTGCTAGCATGTGGCTAAGCCAGATTTGAATCTGTTTGTATCTGATTTCCCATCAAAATTTTTGGGAATAGAGTATACAAACTATTTTTTACTTATTTATTAACTTAACTTTCCTTTACATACTAACATTTAATTCTTCTGAAAAGAATATGAATCATTTGCAAATTAAGACACATAACACTCAAAAGATAAAGCCTATATACAGAAAGCAGGAAATAAATTTAGTTAAATCTTTTTCATATTAATTGTAGCTCTAAATTTTCAGTTTATATTTATGCTATATTGTTAGATATATATTTATTATATATTAGATCAATATAATTAGGTTATTTGGTTTCTTTGTCCAGTAAAAGGAAATTTACTGATTCATTAAGAGAAAGGAACTTTTTGCTACTTCTAGATTCTAAGAGAGTATTTTTCAAAAAAATTATTATGTATAAATTACTGAGTACTATAATGAATTATGTCTTTTATGTTTTTAAGAATGGTATCCAAAAGATGCAAAAATATTCTTTTAAAAATAATTTCTTACATTGTCTCTCAATACCAGGTGAGAACATAATGCTGCATAGTATTTTGACAAAATCATTTTTACTCAAAGTTAAATTAATGTATTTTGCTGCTTTCTAACCTGGTCATGGGATAGAACACAGGAAAAACCCAGGGGGTTATCCTCCATCTATTAAACATAAATGACATTTAAAAAATTCCTCCTGTTATCTGACCTCTCAACAGCATTTGATATTATTGTCAGCTTCCTCCCTTCTTAAACAATTCTCTTCCTTTGCCTCCTGCAACATCACACTGTCCTCTTTGGCCACTCTTTTTCAGCCCACTTTTCCAGTTCATTCTCCTCTCTCTGCCATTGCTTGTTTGAAGTCCTCACGATACAATGCTGGCGCCTTCCTTCTGTGCCCAGTACTCTCTCCCAGGCTGACAGCATCACCCCACAGTGCCACCAATCAGGGACACACCAGTGACTCCCACGTTTATCTCCAGCCTGGACCTCACCTCTGAGCTTCACACTGAGATCCAGCTGCCTGCTAGACATATCCACTCGTAAATCTCGAGGAGATCTCAAATGCAACCTTCCCCAGGGAACATTAGCTCTCTTCTCCCAAGTCTGGTCTTCAGCCACTGCCTCTTCTCCCGGTGAAAGGCACCACCAATATTCAATGCCACAAGCCAGATACAAAGCAAGCATTCTTATATTCGTGCTCTTCCTCTCTCTCCATTTCTAAAGCACACGAAGTCCTGTCCCTGCGTCTTCTCAAATTCATCCATTTACATCCATCTCCATCATCACAATCCTAGTCCAAGATGCTATCATCTCTCACCCGGACTTCTGAAGTAACCTCCTCTCTGCCTTCCCTGAATCTCCCACCTCTCTAATCCATTTTCCAAACTATCACAAGAGTGATCTTTTCAAATCTCAAATCCGATTATATTGTTCCCTGTTTGAAATCATTCCATGGCTTCCCGTCAGTGTCGGGATGAAGGTCAAATGTGTTTAACATAGACTACAAGGTCCAGAACGATCTGGCTCAAACAACCCTAAACTCCCTGGACTGGGTCAGTTTTCTAAAATGCATTCACAAGAGAGAAGGGCAGTAGAGCCAGTGGTTAAGCTCACAGCCACTGAAGTTAGACTGCCTAGAATCAAATCCTGTCTCCATCACTTGTTAGCTGTGTGACTTGGGCAATTTCTTTCTCTTCTGTGAGTCTTAGCTTCTTATCTGCTAGGTGATGATAATTGTAACACCTACCTCTTAGAGTCATTGAGGCTATGTGATCTAGTATCTGCAAAACACTTATCACAGTGCCTGGAACATAAAACCATTCAATAAACTATTTTATTATTTATTCATGGAATTTGACTAAGTTTTTAATTATATGTGTGTGCATATATATATATACCCACACATATATATATTATATGCAATTGCTTGATTAATGTCTGCCTCTCATGTTAGACTGTAAGTTCTATTAAAGCAAACTCCAGGCTTCATTTTGCTCATAATTGTATCTGTAGGATCTACTCCAGTGCCCAGTGTAGTGGGTTCTCAATACATATACATTGAACAAAATAATAAATAAGTGGTATTACTTTACACCACCTTTGTCCAAAGCCCTGTGAATAACATGCATGGCTTAGAAGTTTCTGAATATATCTATGGAGAGGGTGAGAGTCAAGAGCTAGGGAGGGTGGGCGAGTAGTGGACTTGTCATGAAGCTCTGATTGAGGTCATTCATTTTGTGCTGATTATTTATATGATATGAATTAATACAAATAGCAATTGTTCTAGAGATTCTTATATTCACAATTTACTTAATGGACTTATTTTTCATTATTATTATTATTGGGAGTTGTTGAAGGCTATCATTGAAACGAGGAGCTAGAATCTCCAAACAGATCCTTTGTGCCACCACTCAAGATGAGGAATACCATTTGGGATCCAAAATAAAATGTGACTATAAAGCAAGAAGTGATTTGAGGGTAGGTAGCTTATTAAATTGTTCTGAAAGTCATTCCCAAGGAGTTTATAAAGATTTTGAGCAATGGTAACATTAATAATATGAGTATAAAACACTATTCATTTTGGTTATATATGTTCCAGGGGCTTTTAAAAATTATACAATTTTTCACCTATCAGATTTGAGAATTTTGAGGGTTGGTGAGCTTGTGGGAGAAACAAGCTGGCTGGTAAACAAATGGTAGAAGAGTAAAATATGCAATTTTTCAAAAGACAACTTGCCAATTCCTATCCAAAAAAATGTATGTGAACATAACCAGCAATTTCACTTCTAATAATTTATTCTAGAAACATAGTTGTAAATGTTTTTCACATTGCATGAACTGGAAGCAAACTAAATAATTATCAATACTGAACTGATATATTCATATGATGGAATACTGCACAACTGTCAAAAGGAGGTCTCTCTATATGTACTACTAGTAAAAAATCTCCAAGACAAAGTAAAAAGTGAAAAACAGAAGGTGTTATAGCATAACCCCTTTGTATAAATGAATAAGAATATGTAAATACTTATATACATGCTAATCTATGCATAGAAAAATTTCTGAGAAAAAATTACAAGAAATTTTTGTTTGTTTTTTTCATGTGAGAGAGTCTCTTCAAGATGAGCAAAGAAATTGTTAAAGGTGATTGCCTTTGGGGTGAAATACAAGGGAAAGGGCCCTTTACTTTTCTTTTTATGCCTCTTTGGACTCTTAAGAATTGCTAACCTTGTTCATATACTACTTTTTCTTTAGATTTTTATTTTGAAATAATTTTAATGAGTATGTAGAGAATCAGATTGTGTGTCATTCTCCCCTTCCTTATACTTTTCTATATTTAAAAAAAACAATAAAATTTATTTTTAAAATAGTTCTAATACTTAAAACATATTTCATATGTAGATCAAGAAAGCATTAATTCATTCTATCATTAAATGAAAGGAAGTATATAAGAGTTCTAGCACAGGCATTGGCATACAGTAGCTGCTCAATGAATGGTAGTCCCACCCACTTTGTCTAAGTTCATTCTCTACACTTCCCCTGCATGAGTATCTTAGAGGCAGAAACTGTATATTTCCTCATCTTTGCAGCCCTATTATCCAGAAATGTATCTGGCTCACACCAAACACTAAATTGAATTGAGCAGAGACTCCAAGACTATTAATCTTGCAGCTATAGCCAAGACAAAAACCGATTAAAGGAAGGAGAAGAGGTCAGCAAATCCTCTTCTCCAAAAGTAACTACAAAGTTGAACAGAATAGATTTAAAAAAAAAAAAACAAAACATTTCAGTTCTCTAGAAATTCAATAAAGGCATCCACCAATGTTTATCCTTGAAAAACAGCTTGATCATCAGCTAAGAAGAGTGAGAGTCTATGACACTCTTGCCTGGGGTTGTTCCTGTCCCATCTTTCCTCTACCCTCAACTTGATTGGAGAGATGGTTTCGCAAAAATGTTGAGGAATGAGGTCCGGCAGTTTTTCTACCATAGCTGAAGGAATATCACTTGATTTGAAGTAATGGGCATTGCCTACCCACTGAAATGTTATCATAGAAATGGTGATCTTGGTGGCTAGAGAGGAGGGAGGAGCAATAGTTTGGCTCTACTAGCCTGAAGTTGCAGTGATGGTTGGAGCAAGCATGTTCCTCAATGGGGCTGTGTGTAGGTACAGCAGAGATTGAAGAGGACTCAAGTTATTCACATTCTCCTGGCTGACTCTGAGGCTGTGTTCATGCCAAAAGTAGAGAAAAGAGACACAGCAAAAGGTAAAAGGGAAGGCAAACAAAAATAGCCTAAACTTTGAATGTGATCCTTAACCACCCACAATTCACTGGCAGAAAACAAAAGACTTACTGGCTCAAGATGCTTAGGCACAATCTCTGTTCAATCGTTTGCTGACCATTGAGCTAAGCAGACATAGGATTGACCCCTCAGGAACCACATGTAAAAGTAAAAATAAGAATTGCCAAAAAAAAAAAAAAAGGCAGAAACTTCAGTGGCCACACACCACAGGGAAGACAGGTTCTACAGATTCGTCTCAGGGAGGTTACTAAACAAAGAAGCAAGCAAACAACAGCAAAAACCAGGGATGAGGGGGAAAGGGGAATCCAGACTTGCTACAACATATTCTCAAAAACGTCCAGTATTCAACAACAATAACAAAATTATGCACAAAGAAACAGGAAACTTGGGTTTTTTCCACATTCTTGCAATAGCGAATTATGCTGCCAAACAACCCAAGTGTCCGTCAATCCATGAGTGGATTATTAAAATTTGGTATATGTTTACAATGGAATATTACTCAATTATAAGAAACGACAGTGATCTAGCACCTCTTACACTTTCCTGGATTAAACTTAAGCCCATTATCCAAAGTGGGGCACCACAAGAGCAGAAGAACAGGATCCGTTTGTACTCGCCATCAAATTGGTACTAACTGATCAACAATAGGTTGATCACATGGCAGAAATACTCTCTAGGGATTAGGGGGATGGGGGGGCAAATCTACAACTAAAGGACACAGGGAGCACTAAAGGGAGGGAAGGGCATGACTTTAACCTGCATTTGGGTGAGGCAAAAAGTGTAACTATAATGTTTGTACCCTCACAAAACCCTGGAATAATAAAAAAAAAGAAACAGGAAACTGTGACCCATATTCAGGAAAAAAAGCAGTGAGTAGAAGCTATCACTATCTGGGGCGCAGTGGATGGGGCACATGCCAAGGAGCCCCACACCCAGTTTTGTGTCAACATAAAGAAGAACAAGACAGAAGAGAGGAAGGAAATAAAGGAAAGAAAAAGGAAGAGAGGGGGAAACAGTCGATGGAGATGGAGAGAGGAGATGGGAAGAAGAAGACACGAGCATGTGTAACCACTGTGCTCTTAGAATCCCTGTAACCATAACTGACAGTCACCTTATGAAATACAGGCAAGATTCCAGTAACATAGGATTGACATTTACCTTCTGAGTCTTTGTTGTAGAAAACGCCGTGTGGGTGCAAAGAATAAGGTCGAGATCCAAAGTTCTTTAAGTGAATGACAATCACATCACCCACTTCAGCCCTCAGGATGGGGCCCAGGAATCCAAGCCAGGAAGGTTTGGGGATCTCCGTGGAATAGGTCTCATCTGTGAAGTGTCGGTAAATAGCCTTTTTGTAAATGCTGCCTATCCTGTTGGGCCCTCTTTCGAGAAATAAGGTGGCAAGTCTGAAAGTAAGAAGGAAAATATTTTATCATTGAAATTTAAAGGGAACCCCTAATAACTTATTTTAGGAGTTCATAAAGCGCTTGCATGTGTGACTTCTTATTTGGTGTTCACCATAACCTATAACCTCTGTAAGGTTATCCTCAACTTACCAATGAGGAAATGATGCTTAGGGAGTTTGGCGACAAGCCAAAAGCCACAAGTATCATTCACACCCCAACAAGAACAAAACCAAAGAGCTCTAAAGGCACACTACCCACTTCCCCTCTTCAGTCAACATGCCTCCCTTCACTTTTTCATTCAATGAACACTTACTGTGCGCTTGCTGCATTCCCAGCACTTGGCTAGGAGGGATACAAAAGAGACTGTAATCTAACAATGGGGAAATTAAGTACCTGTACAAAGCATTACATGTTTTTAAGCATCAATTGAGGATTAATGCAACAGATATAGGCTCAGCTTTTCTAGGAACATAGCAGTTCAGAGAAGTAAAGATTGCCGTGGGTAGAAGAGATCAGAAAACACCTCATGACAAATGCAAGATTTAAGGGCTGGCACAGGTCTGAGAAGGTAGGGAGTGAGAAAAAAGGATGCGTGTGAATTCTGGGGATAGATCAACAATGCACTTTAATTTTAGGTTGAAGAATTTATAATTTATCTTGGAAGCACTGAGGACACACTGAGGTTTTTCATAAAGTGGGTGACATGATAATCAGTGTTTAAGGATCATTCTTACGGCAGTTGTGTGCAAGTTTTAGAGGAGTCAGGCAAAGGGGAGAGCAAAGATGAGGACGGAGGATGTTAGGAGACCAGACAGGGGCGGTGCAATAGAAAGGTGGGTGTTGGGAAAAACAGAATTATAAGACTTGATGTGACTTGATGACACCTCTTGGGGCCCCAGGGTGAAGGGCAGATTCAGTCCCTGGGGTTAGGGAGCCTGAGACAATAGCAGCACTGATAACTCACTTCAGAGTGGCCAGACCATCTTTTTTCTCCTGCAGAGCTGAAGTCCCCTCCCCTACTCTCAGTCTCTGTGACTAGCTCATGGCTCCAACTCAAGCTCCAACCCCAGAAGTACTGGCTTCTGCTTGAGCAAAAGCTCCACTACTCCTGGGTGCAGCCATCCCAGTATGTGGCCTCTCACCCCCAGAGAGGACACCACTCTGGATGGGGACCAATGGGAAGGCCCTGCTGCCCTTGTAGTGGGGTCTGGCTGCCCCCATCAGCACGCATGACCCCTATAAGCACTCTCCCAGATGATCCCACATGCCTCTCCTCTGTTTCAGTCCTGGGTGACTTTGAAAACCATTCTGCTGACTTCCAACAAGTACAGATTGAGGATTTATAGCATGCAAGGTGCTGGGCTAGGTGTTGTTTCGAATACAAAAACGAACAAGATATAACCCTTGAATAAGTATGTTTATGATCAAGAAGGGACAAAGACATTGATACCTGCACAAAAGAGAAGAATCGTAAGGACAGAGCAGAGTGCTCTGGGAATCTAGGACAGCGGGAGAGATGACGGGGACTCTAAGTGCGAGGAACACTGTGAGCAGGGAGTCAAGGTGAGGGGATTACAGAAAATCATACGCAGCTGTTTTTGGCCAGAAAACTTGATAGGAGTGAAATTGTGGAGGAATTTGAGTACTGCGTTAAGGTACTTAGATATAATGATATTTGCAATTAAGAGCCACTAAAGATTTTTGAGCAGAGAAATCTGATCACATCTGTGTTTCAGGAAGACAATTTTGGCAAGATCTCATATCTGACTCCCCTTCATCAGAGCTGCCCACATGACTTTCCCATCCGCCTCTGCTCACCGGGTCAACCCCGTTCCGAAACGTCCACCTCTGAACACTGAGTCATGCCTGTATGGCTGCCCCAGGCTCTGTTTAAGTCTGATTTGGGGAGTTTGGGTCCTTGGTATCTGATCCAGCTGAGTTTCCCACTCCCAGGGACCCAGATGTGGCATCTGCTTGCCTGGTCCTGTCTGGGTCTTTCTTTGGCCAACTTGGGAAGTTTCACTATCTCTCTTTACCTCCATGTCTTCTTCCCATTCCTCTTCCCTCTTTCTGGGTCCCATCCAAGCAGAGACATTTCTTTGTTGACGTGGCCACCAGGTCTGATAGCCTCTGTATTAACTAATGAATTTCCATGAGCTTCCACACAGGTGTCTGCTGCGCATGTGGGGCCAGAGCATACTTGGCACATAGCTGCTCCTCTTGCTCCACACAGATGGCCAGCGACACAGCTTTCCAGGGCCTTTGCATATGGCCCTCCCTACTCATCATATCCCACTACTGGCAGAACATACACTGAGCTGTTTTCTCATAGTAGCAATGGTTAGGGAATAATCCACCAATGTTCACTTACCGGGTGGACTGTAACCAACATTCCTAAGGCATTTATCCAGTGATATCTGGGCCAAGAGCACAGTTTGTGACCACTGGGAAACATCCAGGGCACATCTCCAGAAATCCAACATGTGACCTTATGAGCCTCGGTTTGCCGGGCCCTGCCTTCCAAAGACTGTTTTCTTCCGCCCAAGGACCTGCTGACAAATAAGGTTTATGGCCACCTTGCCTTTTTCTAATTTATAACCTGAAGCTTACAGCACAGAAAAACTAAGAAGAAAAGAATTTAAAGAGAGCATAGCAAGGTTTTAAAGTCAAGATATGGGACTCCAAATGGTTAATTAAAAAATAATTTAAAAAATGAAGTCAAGCTAAAAAGTGATTATTATTCTCTCTCTCTCTCTAGCCAGCCGAGGCATCTGGCCTGCCCCAGACCACCTAAGAGGACCACAAGCCAGGTCAAACCTGCCAGCAACAAAGCCCCTTTTAATGAAGCTGGCCTCGGCCTCAGAGGCAGGAGAAGCCCCAGGGTCCTCAGCTGAGCCAGACCAAGGAGTGGAGCAGCTGGGTCGTAGCTCTAAAGGGCGCTGGAACATCACTGGAGAGCAGGAAGCATCACAGGGGAGATGAAATTCACTGAAAATGACATTGAAGGTGGAGAAAATTGCAAAGTCCAGAACTTGTCTGGGGTGAGTATTGTATGTGGTTGGACAGAAGGCTTTGATGAGCTGTTCCAGATGAGGTTTGGGAAGCAGGTGGGGGAGACTCCAAGGGTTATGCTCAAGTAATAACAGGTGGTCACTAAAATCTATTCCATGGAGGATTGGTCCACTGAACTGTAGGGTGGGCTCCTTTTTGCTGGCAGCCAAAGGCTTGGTGAGAACTGCCACCACCAGGCCACCTTTTCCTCTGCTCAGCACTCAGCCTCTCCTCCAATTGAAGGAGCTCCATATCATTCACCTGCCCAGAGCACCAGACTATTAACCTGCCTAGGGCACCTTCGTGCGTCAACCCTGCTCTACCCTTGATGTGGAGTCCCTGGGACAAGGAGGAAGCCATGGGTTCAGGCCCCACACAGAGGAGCCAGAGATGAGCCTGACCAGAGAAGAGCCAGGAACAAGAGGGCCAGACCTTCTAGAGGCAGCAACTCCCCCTCCCACCACCAGCAGCTACCATGGTCAGCTTCCAATCAGGATAGCAGGACTAAGCCAGGAATCCTGTTAAAGTGTTTGGAGAATGATTTTGATAGCAAAAACCTGGAAAGACTGGAAAGTTCTTCCACTGGGGATTCATTCAGTAAATAAATAATTGTACAATCATGCCACATATCCATTAAAAAAAAATAAGGTAGTTCTCCAGGTGCTGATATGGCATGAGCACCAATATACAAATGGAAAAAGCAAATTGCAGAACAGCAGGTAAAGTATGATCCATTTGGTTTTTTAAACAATGCACATGTGCACATGTGTAGAGAAAACATCTGGAAAATGGCCAGGTAAACCATAAAGTGTAGCCTCTGGGCCACAGGACTGAGGCCATAGATAGGAGTGAAGAGGGATGCGAAGTTTACTTTCATTCATCCTTTTTTATACTGCAAGGGTGTTTACTCTGTGCCTGTGTATTCAATTTCACAGTAAAAACAAACCCACATTTTATTTAGAAAAAAAAGTCCAGGAAGCAGAAGTCACTTGATGGTTCTTCTCCAGACGGAGCTGGCAGAAACTCTTTTTATCCTCTGCTCTTCCCCTTATTCATGCCTGAAATAAAGACGTGATGACTGGAGCTCCAACAGCCATTTTGAGGCAATGAAGAAAAGGAGCACAGACTAGGGATGGTCAAGTGAAAGCCAAAAGGAACCTGAAACCCTGATTTCTGATCTCTTTTGTGTAAGCTACAATAATAATAAATCTCTAATATATTTAAACCACTGTTTTTCAAGCTTCTGTTAACTAGCAGTTGAATACCACTCCTGATTGAGCAGACTATTCAAAAGGAGGATGAGGAGGAGGAGGAAAAGGCAGAGGAAGAACTGAGTCATCTGCAATCTGGCTAATTAGCTCCAGAGTGGGCAGAGTTGCTTCACATTATGGTTGACACTGGGCGGCCCGGTAAGGTAGCAGCAGAGCAAGGATTATATTCCAAGTCCCTGGTGAGCTCTCTGGACTCAGCCTGATGAGTAAAAAGCTGTAATAAGGTTATTTATAGGGCCTGTCATTCCAACAGGCTCTGCAGGGAAGGACATTTGACTCTCCGTACTTCTCTACCCAGTTCTCCCAGCACACATTCAGACACACACAAGCACACACACAAGTATACACACGTGCACACGCACGCTGAACACACATGCTCACATACCCACTGCTACTTTTAATCTGCTAAAGGGTCCTGACTCCACCCTGCCCAAGACCTTTCTCCGTCACCTCCAGGAGACCAGGTCTTGCCACGCGTTGTCTGGCAAAGCCACCCAAACAAGAGGCGAGATGGAGCAGCGGAGGGGGGAAAGCATTCGCTCATTCCCTCCAGTACTTACTACATTTGCTGCGAATTTCGGCACTGAGTTACATATTGCCTTATTTTGCACATTCCTGGACATGTATCCATCTTGTCACCTAAACGGTCAATAGACATCCCAGAGGGGATTAGATTTTCTAAAGCAGTGGTTCCCAAATGTCCACCCAAGTACCACCTGCATCAGAATCATTTGGAACATTTGACAAATTTTGGGTTCCCAGGCCCCATTTCAGGGTAATTGCATTGAACTTTCTGGTGGCAAAGCCATGACATCTGTATTTTTCCTAAGCTCACAAAATGATTGTTGCAGTAGAACTTTCTAGGGCTTGCCCATTCTGAGTCTTCTTCCCTCCCAGCAGAAGGGGAGCACAAAGATTCTGCTGTCACAGTAAGGTGGGCCATGGGGTTCTGGTAAATGGGCTATGAATGGAAGTGGTACGTGTCACTGTCGGGCCAGGACATTTAATTGCTATTGCAAGACCCTGTCTTCCTGTGCTGCAGGGGAGACTCCTGTTAAGGGAGTGAAGACTCAAGACCAAAGCATCCAGCAGTGCCCAGTTGCCCAGAGCAGACAGTTGCCCTGGAGTCACATGGCCCTCTGTGAACTTGAGAGGGTTAGAAATAAACCTTTGTGATATTAAGCCCCTGAGATTTGGGGGTTGGCTGTTACTCCAGTGTAACCTGACCTATCTGACTAATACCATTCTGATGTGCATCCAAGTTTGCAAGTCATATTTTTGTAGTACTTAGCACAAAATAAAAGCCATAGTATCTGTCTGATTAAAAACCTGTTGAAAGTGGAAAAGGAAGGGAGGGTAAAAGTAAGACAGAGAGAAAGCAGGTTTTTTTAGTGTCTGTGCGGCAAAACATCCCTAAGAACTCATCATGCATTTATAACCGTAGAACAGAAACTCCAGCTCCTACGAGTCCTAGAAGATGCAAGTCTTGCCCCAGAAACAAAGCAAGGGAGTCACTTCAAGGGAACCGTCCGCGGGAAGCAGCCTCTGATTTAGATGGAGCCTATTCGTTGGCATGCTGGAGTTGGTGAGCTGTCAACTGTTTATAGCTGCAGGACAGCCCCATTGTGCGGCGCTGAGCAACCACTGTCCTTCAGGAAATATTCCCAACCTACATTCTACCATTTTGACTCAAGCCGAGGAGGTGTCTATTTCTTGCTGTGAAGGAATCCAGTGGGGTTGGGAAGTGACACATTAGCAAATGCCTTAAAGACAAGATGGGGATTTAGGACGTCCCATTGCTGAGGCCTGGGGCAATGCCGTGAAGAGAGACACCTTCCCAAAGCAGGCGAGCTTAACAAACCTGCCTGTGGGAATCGCCTCAGCAGTGCAGAGGTGGACTTCCAGGTTAGAGTCCGAGGAGTTCGTTGCTCATGGGAGCATGCGCCTCGCCAGCAATTCCAGTTCCCTGAGATCTTTTAGAGGGTGTTCTCCCCATCACTCACCACGGACCAATTGCTGAGCGTCTGTTAGACATGAGACATGAAACTAGAAACTGGGGCCAAGATGTACTAATCTCAGTCTCTGTGCTCAAGAAACTTGGGAAGACAAAACATATGCATTGGAAAATAAATAGCAACACCATTGTGTACGTTAAGTGCCAACTGTATATGTTAAGAGCCTGCCTGTCTTGCGGGAGGGCAAGGTAATTCAGGACAAAGACAAGCAATGTAACACCAGCAGGGGGTGTGGTCAGAGCAAACGTGTGAGGTCATTAGAGTCACAATAAGGACAAGCAACGTTGTCTGAGCTTAAGAAGGGACGTTCTTCACTGAGGAGAAAACAGGACCAGATTGGGACAATTGCCACTTGGCCAAAAGGAGGGTGGAGACAGAGATTACACACAGCAACTCATGCAACCACGCCCTGCCTAATTTGATTAGTCATTTTTAACGCCATCCAGGCAATGTGCTCCTAAACACGTTCATTCACCCTGGCTCCGCTGGCACCACCTAAGTCATGGATCCTCCCTTCTTCCTTTTCATTTCCACAGAAGCCCCTCAGAGCACACATAAGGTGGGTTCAAAATAAATCTTTGCCATGAAGGGGAAGGAGAATGAGCTTGAATCTTGACTCTGCCACTTGCTGTTTATGAGATTTGGGGGAAGTGACTTAACCTCTCTGAACCCATTTCCTCAGCTGTACACTGGTGATATGATATTAGGTCATTAACTATGAAACGTCCAATTTTGAATCAAAAGTGTAGTTTATTGTATCTCAAACAAGAAGCAGTACAATGAGTCAAAGTACACACCTAAACGGTGTTGCCATCTTAACGGTAGCTTGTTTGTGCCAGCAGCAAAGAAGCCTGGAGAGCGAGTGGTGATGAAATTGTGAAAGGTGTTTTTTACAGCTTATTGAATATTTTTCCTTGCAAGAAGTGGTCCAAAGTCTGGAAGAAGTGGTAGTCAGTTGGTGCAAGGTCTGGTGAATATGGTGGATGACAGAGTTTCTAAGCCTCTGTAGTTCGAGCAGCAATGTTTGTGCAACATATGGTCAAGTGTTGTCTTGCAAGAGGATTGGCCTGTGTCTGTGACCAATCTTAGCTGCTTAATCGCAAGCATCCCCATCATTTCGTCCAGTCGGTTACAATAGACATCCACTGCAATTGATTGACCAGCTTTCATGAAGCTGTAGTGGATAATACCAGCGCTGGACCACCAAACAGACACTATTAATTTTTTTCGATGAACGTTTGGTTTTGGACTGTGTTTCTGCACTTCATCTTTATCCAACCATTGTACTGAACACTTGTGATTGTCAAAAAGAATCCATTTTTCATCACATGTAACAATACAGTGAGAAATGGTTCACCTTTATGTCATGACAGCAAAGAAAGGCAAGCTTCGAGACACTTTCTCTTCTGATGCTCATTTAATTCACGTGGTACCTGTCTATCCAGCTTCTTTACCTTGCCGATTTGTTTCAAATGGTCCAGTATTGTTGCAATAGTAACATCAAACCTTGCTGCTAATTCACGCGAAGGTTGAGACGGATTCACTTCCACCACAGCGTTCAGCTTATCAGTATCCACCTTGGTCTTGGGTCACCCACATGGCTCATTTTCAAGATTAAAATCACCAGAGCAGAACTTCTCAAACCATAGCCATACTGAGCATTCATCAGCCACATCCTTCCCACACACTTTGTTGATATTTCCAGCTGTCTGCGCTGCATTGGTTCCATGACAGAACTCATATTCGAAAATAACAAGAATCGTTTACTTATCCATGATTCCACAAAAACTGCTCTAAAAAAATTTGTGAAAGATAATCACAAGCCAAAACATGATTTGGAACACAGACATGATGGCTAGAATTCTAGCAGCCATCTTGTGACCATGAACATTCTTGAGGAAGGAGAAAAAACACATAGTAAGGATGGTGGGTCAGAAATACAGAAAGCTCCCGAGATTCTGTCATACCATCTATCCCACCAGCCTTGAACTGTCCACCTCTGGATTCTTCCACAAGCAAATATAAAATCCTAATTTGTTTCAATCACTATATTCCAGTCTCTACGGGCAGCTAAAAGCAATCACTTAATGGGGCCTGCTCCTACAAGTACTCAAAACTCCTTGCCATCAACTGGGCTGATGCAGTGATGTGGTAAGGTAAGCTCCCTCTGACAGACCCTACACACTTGGGTTTTGAGCAGTCTCATGTCTAAGGACAATTCTGCCCATGAGTTAGCATCCATGAAAAACCCTGCATTCCACTGGGAAGAAAAAGCCTGTATGCACATTGGTTGTTTAATGAGGTCTATGGTGAGAACTGTGGCTTTAATAAAGTGACCCCACTCTGGTTCCATTAAAGACCAAGTTTTACCACAGAAGCACAGTCACACCTTAATTAGCACTTTACGAGCCTGAGTAGGACTGGCATGAATAGATCAAAATGCTGACACCATCCCTAGGCAAATCAAAGGAGCTCAGTGTCCCCATTAAGCCCAGTGAGTAGGAAAAGGAGCATACTTATTTGAAGAAAATATTTATAAATAGAAGCTAGTCCTTAAATCCTTACTTTCTAGGAAATATTAGGAATATAGTCTCAATTATATTTTTGGACCCTATAATCAAGCAAAGGTACCAAGTTGGAGAGTTAAATTACACCATCTGACTGCTATGGAGTCTTGGTGAAATGCTTTCAATTTATTTTCTATCTCATCCTTGTGCATCAGGATTTATTAGGCTCCTGGTACTGCTGAATTTTGGTTTCCAAACATTTTTACATCACTGAAACTTTGGCACCGACCCTCTTGTTCTCTTAATTTTTGGCCATTCTCCTTATTCAAAGATTAAATAAGAGCAACTAAATTGATAAAGTGATTCATTCTTAATGATTCCAAATGCCTGGCCTTGTGCTCAGACCTCCGTGAGATATTGTCACTGACAAAGTGTCGTGTAGGGAAGGGGAATTATCAAATATATGCCAGGCCTTCTTCTCCATCAACGTGGTGCTTTTACGTTAGCTGTAGAGGTGACTGCTGTACGTTAAGCAGCTAGAGGACAATACAGAGAGAAGAAAATGTTGTGTCCAAGAGGATGATAAAGACCCCAAGCTCCATGAGTGATTAGGAAGGAAACAGATCAGAATAGGAGCCAAGATTGTGGGGAGAAGCTTCATCTTAGAGGTCAGCTGCTCCTAGGGGCAGGGGGCGTCTCACATGCAACCACGGCATTGATGAAACCACCTCACTCAAATCTGATGCCAAATGGACTGTTTTCGTCATGGCTATTTTCTTTTCCACCATAACAATTTTCATATATTTTACTATACCTTCTTCAAACCACTATCTTCCGGTTCAAATGATCAACAGAGAGCCCCCACCTTCTTCCTGTACCCAGCTTTGTGAAAACAGCATTATGGTATTTGAGTATTTAAGCTACTTAGGCGATTTGAATGAACCCAGGTAATCACCAGTGATCACTTTTAACATCTTTCTTGGAAGAGTGACAAGTGAGACTAAACAGACCTTTGGTAAAAACTGAGACTTTCTAGAAAGTTCTTATTACTGGAATCCCTGGCTTCCCTCAAAGCTGGCTTTAATTCAGTGGGAAAGGATCGCCCTTTACCAAGAAACAGGTTGCACGGTGAAAAGAAATATGGGCTCTGGAACCAAAGCCATGTGAGCTTGGTACTGTCATTGACTCTGTAAATTCTGGCACATATTTCACCTTGGAGCCTCGGTTCCTGGTTTGTAAAATGAGAATAATAACATCTGTAAGAAGTCATGAGCTGAAAGTCTCCAGTGGAATTACTGGGTCAGAATAAATGCCCACACACAGCTCTACTGACCTGGTATTTTAGGAGAAAAGATTTCTGTGGTTTTTACTCAGTCATATGGAAAGGTAGTCCAATAACACATTCAGCATAAAGAATACATTTGCTATACTCAATGTACATACTTTCAACATGCTTACGTCCCATAGCTGCTCACATTGACCATTTTCTACTGAGCCCTCTCTGAGGCCAGCAGAGCTCTATTTGTAGAGAAGGCTACTAGCAGTCAGGGTACCCTTTCCATCCCACAACTATCTGTCATGGTAAAGACTCCCGCCACCAATGATCAGCAGGTGTGGGACTGAAGGCAATCAAGAGTTTTCTTTGGAAATAGCCCTACAGACATTCAATTTCCTGATAGTAAGCTTAAGGAAAAGTCCTACTTGGCAGCCTGCCTGCCGTGCGCATCATCTTTCTTTAGTAAACAAAACATGATTATGCCACCTTTGTGTTGTTAGAAACCCTAGAAGCTGTGTGTCCAGGCCAACTACATCTTTGGCCTTTCCTCCAGGGCAGGAGGATCTGGCTCTTAAAGACTTGTTGGCAGACCCTGTGCCGTTCCTGAATTTTAGCAACTAACCTCATCATTAGGAAATGGAGCGTGGTCTTTGAATGCAGTGGGCTCTGCCTATCAGAAAAGAAAGCAGCATTCAACTATCCAACAGAGGCTGCCAAAACATCTCAAAATATATTCGAAGAATCACAAAGTTGAAAATAAGCTTGACAGCTTCTGGAGTCAGAAGTGACTTCGGAGGGAGATACACAGAACAAATAAAATATTTAAGACACTGGGCCTGGGAGGTAGGGTGTATTTTCTACAAATATTAAAAATCAGGGCCATAGAACACTCCAGCACCATCTCACCAGCTATGCCATGGCCTCTGGGATAGGCTCTTGCCCTCAGAACGAATGAGTCGGGGCTGGCACCAAACCTCTCAACAGTGAAAGGGCCATTTCTAAACAGACTCCAGGAAACCTTGAAATACCAGCCAAATCTACTGTGACTTCCCCCTCTTTTAAACATTGCAAAACGTAACTTAGCATACGTATCTCTGAGTACAATGTTTCATTCCAAAAATAAAAGTTTAGAAAACACTATGTTTTAACAGTGAACAGTTCCTGAAAATTCTTAAATTTTCATCTCAAGCTTTACCTTTTTTTTTTAAACAAACAACCCCCTAGAAGTTACTTGTGGTGCCTGGTGGAAACTGTCCTTTGCTAGAATAAGTCATTATTCAAAACACCTGGTTGTGTATATGTCTCTTCACAGACAAGGCTGTTAAAAAGTGGCTCAATGAATAAATGAAGCTAGGAATATCTCTTCCAAACCACACGCCCATCCATGGCCATCCATGGCTCTTCAAGCAAAAACAAAACCCCTCCTGTCAGTCTAGACCCAGATCAACTCATCCCTGTTATAACCACCCGAGGAATACGACCTTCCCCACGCAGAGTCAAAAAGAGGCCAAACCTGGGAGTCTGTGGCCACCCCAAGTTCACTCACTTGTCTTCTGCGAAACTTTTTCCAGTAATAACGTTCTTCTCTTGGGGTACATAGTTCCAGTATTCTTCCACAATCCCAATGTGGTATGTTCTGGTAACTGTGCCAACCAGCCGGGCCAGACCCAGGAATGTGAGGAGGAGGATGCAGCCAGCCTGCTCCTTCCGAGGCATTTGTGGATGTAATTTTGGGCAGGTGGCCTGCGCGGGAAGACAATCCTGCTTAGTCCCTCCCCTCACTCGGCTCCTCCTTCTCAGGTAGCTAGGGGTTAGGACAGAGGCTGAGGACTTGTGTAAGCGAAGCAAGCTGGATGGGGGAGTTGCTATGACAACAAAACTTGTAGCAGCCATCCAAGAAATGTGTAAGTGGCTTATTTATTTACTGCCCGAGCCAAACAGGCCTGTTTCTGTAAGTTTCGGTACTCTGCTCTGACATTAGTCATTCATCTTTGCCAGGATGATAGTGTGACAACCTGAGCTGATGGCTTTCCCCCACCCATCCTTCTTCCTTTTTTCTCCACACCTATTACAGGAACATATTAAAATCTGCAAAGTGGGCTGGCCTGCGTGGAGCGTCAGGAAATATTTCAAGCACTAAAGAAGGCCTCGTTTCTGCTGGGAGGGCAGAGGGAGTGATATAATCACCCTCTAACATGTTTTATGAGGCTACGTGAAACAATCAACTCACATCATAAAGTTCGCAACAACATTGTAAATACCCACTAATTCTCCATTGGCTCATGGACCATCTCCCCCAAATTCTCTTAAATCCTGCCAGCGAAACTGAGAAGCTTGGCTGCTTAGTTCAGGAAAAATTTTAGAGGCCATCACCTCCAAACAGGGAGCTGCCTTTCTCAGGATGAACGAGAATGATAAGGGAGGCGCACCCTTCAGGCACACGAAGACAAAGTTCAGCAGAGGTCTTTGGGCCGAAAAGGGAGTGCCATTCTTGTGTGTGTTCTAATCTGTGTCCTGTGTTCTCAGTATTGAAAGAGACTTTGTTCGACCTTGGAAGAGCATCAGTGTGATCCCTGTGCAGAGTTTCTCTTGAGGCAGCAGCCATGGGATGAAGGACACAGCCTTGTGGGCTTTGAGGTTGGACAGACCTGGGTTTGAATCTGAGTCCCACCAGTTACTCCTTTAGTGGCATCGAGAAATCACCTAACCTCTCCTAGCCTCGGATGTAAAACAAGGATTGAGGGATTCTTAAGAAGATTTAAAAAGATGATATCTGCAGAGTGCCTACTACAGCCCCCAGCACAGGATGGGTATTCAATAAAATTAAAGTCCTTCCTCCCCATTCACACCCTCCAAGAGAGACTGCATTGTCCCATGTATGGAGGGACTTGTATTTCCACTGGCATTCTTGCACTTTCTGTCCACTGCTCTTTCCCAAAGTCCCATCCACCATGCCTTCCACCACTGTCAAGTAAGAGAACTCTTTTTCTTTAAATGGTAGACACTCTATAAATGTTCCATAGCAAAGGTTTTGAATTAACATCCATCTTAACTAAAAAAATACATTCTGAGCATTCTGCTTCATAGCCAGGCTCTTAACATCTTTGATTTATTGATTTGTTTTATGTCAAAGACACTGATAGAATAATTGCCATAGCGCTTTTCCCTGTAACTCAATCCCCTCTTCGATGTGGGTTTGAGAGCTTTGTATGAGTTTGGCACTTTAATAGCCGCTATAAAGAAAGACACACTGGGTAGACCTGAGCATGGGCCCAAGAGAATTAGGGAGTTAGGGGTTTGGGGAATTTGGAAATGTCTCAGATCAAACAGCTTTCGGTTTATATCCCAGATAAGCAAGCTATTTTGGGCCTATCAAAAACTTCATTAAGATACATTCCCCTCCCCCCAAATTCTTTTAGATAGAAGAAACAAGAGGTATAAGTGATACAGATGAAAAAGACAAAAGAATTAACTTTCCTACCCAAGATACTGAATGCATACAATGAAAACCCTGGAGAAGGCATTGCCTAAAGTCTAAAAATTAGATCTGCAGGAGAAGGGGCATAGGCAAGAAAACCAGAGTGGTTAGAGCAGACAAAGTAAATGCATTCAATCAATTTGTAGCAAAGAACTTGGTTACTGGGGGACAAAAGAAGGAAAGAGTGTACTGAAAATAGTGAAATAGGGTTCCTGGAAAGTTCTCTTACATTTTTCCTTAGTCTAGGACAATAAAGGTGCTACTCAAAGAGCATCTGAATTCCACAAAAAGCTAAAGAAAAGAAACTGGTGTAAGACAATGCAGTGCTCCTAGAACGCTCATTTCTAAAAACATGCAGCTACATACAAGATGTGTTTGACAATGTCTAAAAGTTGATTAGGAAACCTGAAAGTAAAAATGTTAATAAATACTTTCAACCCCATTAAATATTATTCAGACATAAATAAAGCAGAGAAACCCACCATTTATCGAGCATGTGAGATGGCCAGCCCAAGATATTTACTCTGTTCCTCTAAATACTCACCAGGTTTGAGATATGGTAAAGTTGATACCATACATCAATAGAAAAGAAACATAATCCTAGATTGAATCATAGTTCTCTGAAATATAGCACAGGCATACTGCAGGGATATTGTGGGTTTGGTTCCAGATCACTGCAATAAAGCAAATACCACAATAAAGCAAGTCACATAGATATTTTGGGGTTTTCCAATACATGTAAAAGTAATGGACTTAATGAACTATACGATAGTCCATTACGTGTGAAATAGTGTTATGTCTAAAATGTACATATCTTAATTTAAAAATAATTTATTGCTAAAAAATGCTAACGATCATCGGAGCCTTCAGCAAGTCATAATCTTTTTGCTGGTGGAGGGTCTTGCCTTGATGCTGATGTCTGCTGACATGTCGGGGTGGTGGTTGCTGAAGGTTGGGGTGGCTGCAACAAATTCTTAAAATAAGACAACAGTAAAGTCTGCTGCATTGACTGACTCTTCCTTTCACAAAATATTTCTCTATACCATGCGATGCTGTTTGATAGCATATTACCCACGGCAGAACTTCTTTCGAAGTTGGAATCAATCCTCTCACCCTCTGCCACTGTTTTATCCAAGAAGTTTATGTAATATATGCTTAATCCTTTGTTGTCATTTCAACATTGTTCACGGCATCTTCATGAGGAATAGATTCCATCCTTAGAAACCACTTTGTTTGGTTACTATAGCCTTGTAATATAATTTGAAGTCAGGTAATGTGATGCCTCTAGATTTTTTCTTTTGCTTTGGCTATTCGGGCTCTTTTTTGGTTCCAGATGAAGCTTACAATTATTTTTTTCTAGATCTGTGAAATATGATGTTGGTATTTTGATGGCGATTGCATTGCATCTGCAAATCACTTTGGAAAGTATGGACATTTTAACAATGTTGATTCTACCAATCCATGAGCATGGAATGTTGTTCCATTGGTTTACCTCATCTATGATTTCTTTTATCAGTATTTTGTTCTCCTTGTAGAGATCTTTCACCTCCTTGGTTAAGTATCATCTTAGGTATTTCATTTTCTTTGTAGCTATTGTGAATGGCATTGAATCCTTGATTCAACTCTCAGCTTGACTGTTATTAGTATGTGGAAATGCTACTGATTTGTGTATATTGATTTTGTAAGCTGAGACTTTGCTGAATTTATTTATCTTTGCTTATGCATAAGAAGCAACTCCTCATCTGTTCAAGTTTTATCAAGAGATTACAGCAATTCAGTCACATCTTCAGGCTCCACTTCTAATTCTAGCTCTCTTGCTACTTCCACCTCATCTGAAGTTACTTCACTCACTGAAGTCTTGAACCCCTCAAACTCATCCAGGAGGATTGGAATCAACTTATTCCAAACTCCTGTGAATGTTGATATTTTGACCTCCTTTCGTGAATCACAAATGTTTCTAATGGCATCTAGAATGGTGAATCCTTTCTGGAAGGTTTTCACCTTATTTACTTTGCCCAGATCCATCAGAGGAATCACTATGGCAGCTATAGCAATACAAAGTGTATCTCTTCAATAATAAGACTTGGAAGTTGAAATTACTCCTTCATTTGTGGGCTGCAGAGTAGATATTGTGTTAGCAGACTTGAAAACAACATTAATCTCCTTATACTTCTCCATCAGAGACCTTGGATGACCAAGTACATTGTCAATGAGCAGTAATTTTTTGAAAGGAATCTTTTTTTTCTGAGGAGCAGATCTCAACAGTGGGCTTAAAATAGTCAATAAACCATGCCATAAACAGATGTAGTAGCTTTGTTTTTCCATTTATAGAGCACAGGCAAAGTAGACTTAGCATAATTCTTAAGAGCGCTAGGATTTTTTTTTTTTTATTTCAGCAAATTATGGGTGTACATACGTTTAGGTTACGTGTGTTGCCCTTGGTTCCCCCCCCACCGAAGTCCGTGTTTCAAATATGTCCATCCTTCGGGTAGTGCGCATTGCACTCATTGTGTATACAAATACCCTAGGATTTTCAGAACAGTGAATGAGCATTGGCTTTAACTTAGAGTCACCAGCTGCATTATCCCCTAACAAGAGACACTGCCTGTCTTTGAAGCATTGAAGCCAGGTGTTGATTTCTATCTATGAAAGTCCTAGATGGTATCTTCTTTCAACATAAGGTTGTTTTGTCTATGTTGAAAATCTGTTTAATGTAGCCACCTTCACCCATGATCTTAGCTAGACCTTCCGGATAACTTACTGTAGCTTCTACATCAGCCCTTGCTGTTTCACCATGCACTTTTATGTTACGGAGATGGCTTCTTTCTTTAAACCTCATGAACCAACCTCTGCTAGCTTCAAACTTTTCTTCTGCAGCTTCCTCACCTTTTTAAGTCTTTATAGAATTGAAGAGAATTAGGGCCTTGCTCTGGATTAGGCTTTGGCTTAAGATAATGTTGTGGCTGGTTTGATCTTCTAGCCACCCTACTAAAACTTTTTCCATATCAGCAATAAAGATGTTTCACTTTTTTATCATTCATGTGTTCACTGGAGTAGCAATTTTCATGTCCTTCAAGAACATTTCCTTTGTATTCACAGCTTGGCTTACCGGTGCAAGAGGCCTAGCTTTCAGGCTATCTTGGCTTTCAACATGCCTTCCTCACTAAGCTTAATCATTTCTAGCTTTTGAGTTAAAGTGAGAGATGTGCAACTCTTCCTTTCACTTGAACATTTAGAGGCCACTGTAGGGTTATTATTTGGCCTAATTTCAATATGTTGTGTCTCAGGGCATAAGGAGGCCGGAGGAAAGAAAGAGAGAGATGAGGGAATGGCCAAGTGGTGAAAGAGTCAGAACACATCCAACATTTATCGATTAAGTTTGCCATCTTAAATGGGCAAAGTTGGTGGTGCCCTAAAACAATTACAATAGTAACATTAAAGATCACTGAGCACAGATTATCAAAGCAGATATAATAATAACAATAATGAAAAAGTTTTAAATACTGCAAAAATTACCAAAATGTAACAGAGACACAAAGAAGCACATGCTGTTGGAAAAATGGCAGTAATAGACTTGCTTGAAATAGAATTAGCACAACCTTCAATTTGTAAAAAGCACAGTGTCTGAGAGGTGCAATAAAATAAAACACAATAAAATAAGGTATGCCTGTACAGACTATTCAAATAAAACTTTCCGTGCAAGAAACCAATTCAGATAAATAATATTCTATCTAGCCTTAGTTGAGGCGTCATTTTAAAAAATAAGTAAAACGTGAGTGACAAAATTAACTGTCCCATTCTTTAGACTTTGCATTTTTTGAGAGATACATTAAATACTTCTCAAAAGATTCCTGCTATCCCTAGCTCTGACTACAAACTTCCTTCAGCCCAGCCCTCCCAATGCCCTGATGATCATAGCTTTCAAATCTCACTGGGATCCTGGTACCCTGATGGCACCTCCTTATTTCTCACCTGCAGCCTTGCAGCTTCCTAACCACTCTCACTTGCGCCAGAGTGACCTTCCTGAACGCAGACAGAACCAGGTCTTCCCACCCCCTGATACTTTGCAGTGGCTCCCCATGGCCTTCAGAATTAGGGCTGGTGGCCTTGACTTGACTTTCAGGACTGGTCCTGATCTGGCTCCCGGGGACAAGGCTTGGGGAGGCTGGTGTCAATGCTTGGTCTGTGCGCTAGGCATCATCATCACTATGGCAACCAGTGTGCTCGTCCTCTGTGCGCCCATCGGCACTGGGGACGGCCATAGCACCTCTCATGTAGCCCAGTAATCCCCCATTCATCTGTCTGCCCTCCCACACACACTCGGCACAGGCTGTTGTCGCGGCCCGTATTGCAGAACGGGGGATGGACACAGAAAGAAACACACAGACACACACAAGACGTACAAGACTGAAGTAGTCAATTCTACCAGTCGCTTTATTCTTATACTTTTCTCTGTCCCGCAGCTACTTCCTGGCACGTGACTACCTTGGGCGCCCTGAGGAAAATACATTTTCATTCCTTCCTGACGATTGCCTAAGGGAAGCAGACATTGCCATCTTAACTTCTTACATCTTAACTTCTTTATCTCATTACAATATGCAGGACAATGAGATGCCTTGGCTTGTTTGCAAGACCCCAGGCGCTTGGTTATCTGTCATAAAGCTATCTGTCATGAGGAATAGTTCTGTTTGGCCAACAGGCCGGGCCAGGGCCTATTGACCTCTGGCGCCAAGGAGAGCGCGCCCAGTTTCGCTGACTCTGGGCTTAAGCCAATTTTTGCCCAGGGACAGTCCCTATAGCTGTCATCATCCCCAGGGTCTGACACATCATAGGCACTGGGGAAGTGGTGAACCAGTGCATGTATGAATGAATGAATGAATGAACAAGTGAATATTAGGTACCTACAGACATGTATCAATTGCGTGTTGTGTAGCAGTTTCTGTGCTAGGCCCTTAATATGCATTATCTCGTCTACTTATTACAACAGCCCTACGAGGTATATATGAGTTTTAGCCCTGCTTTACAGATGACAAAGCTGAGGTTTGGAAAGGTTAGGGAATGTTCTCGGTGCCCTTCCCCAGCTGGTAAGCGGTGGAGTTCTGGGAGACTACAAAGCCAGCATTCCTGCAGAGAGAGCCCATCCAGACGGAGGAGAATGAAGGCACCAGAGACCACAGTTGCCTGCTTCATACTGTGAGGGACCCACTCTCTGTAAAGAAATAAGGGCCAGGGCTGTTCAAGGACCTGTCCATCGGAAGAGGAACCCATGATGTCCTCCAGGCCAGCCCAGGCACCTCAACAATCCAGATAAAACACTAATCACTCAGAACCTTAAAAACACCCAAACTTACCATTCTCTTCCATTCCTCCACTTCATGTCCCAACCCTCCACCCGCCCCACTGTTCGCCCCCACTAAATTCCTTCTCATCCTGCCGAATCCTCCCGGTCACTTCCTCCCAGAAGCCTTCCTTGGTTACTGCCACACCCACCACACCCTCCTCCAGCCCTGCCAGTGATTCACTCCCTCCTCTGTGCTTCCTCCACACTGCACACACCTATCTCTGTTTATGTCGTTGTTTGCTTATGTGTTAGTCTCCCTTGCAAGATTGTAGCCCCCTTGGGAACAGAGTCTGACCAGTCCTCCACATCACCCTACTGTGACATCCAAGGTCTCAAGGTTTTGCTAAAAGAATCTGCAGCTCAGGGACTGCTACAGCCCCCACTCCCCATCCTGTGGGCCCCCAGTGTCTGCTCTCCCACTCTTACCACGGTCTCATCCCTGCCCAGCCTTTTTGGACTGTTGACTTGCCAGGCTGTGGTTCGGCCTCACCCCTGCTGCACTGCTGTCTGTCACTCTGCCGCAGCCTGAGGGCTGAGGGCCAGCCCTGCCTCACACCCACTCCCAGGCTGCTGCTTAAGCCATTTCTTATCTGAACCAGGAGATTTAAAAGGAAGCTTGTTCCTCTCCGAATGCTCGGTGGTTAGCACGGAACCAGGCCCTCAGTAGGCCCTGAGGAAATAACAGTATTAACAAGCACAGCAGTTACATGTCAGGCAGTGTACTGTTGTTTTACATACATGACCTCTTTTACTCTGCATGACCATAATACCCTATGAGGTAGATGTCATTGTCCTTATTTTGTACATGGGGACGGTAAGGTTCAGAGAGGTTAACAACTTGCCCAAGTCGCACAGCTAGAAAATGGCCAGTCCAGGATTCAAACCAGGTCTGTCTGACCCCAACGCCTCCCCTCCAGACCACAATACCCAGCAGATAGTAGGGCAGTTGGGCTAACCTGAAAGCCAATGCCACATCAGGAGGAAGGAAACATTAGCATTAAACAAGAGGTTTCCTCAAACATAACCAGGACCTAAGAATTTTTTTGTTTTGTTTTTGAGGCAGTCTTGTTCTGTAGCCCCAGCTAGAGACCAGTGACATCATCATAGCTCACTGCAACCTCAAACTCCTGAGCTCAAGCAATTCTTCTGCCTCAGCCTCCTGAATAGCTGGGACTACAGGCGGGCGCCACTGCACCCGGCTAATTTTTTCTATTTTTAGTAGAGACTGGGTCTCGCTCTTGCTCAGGCTGGTCTCGAACTCCTGAGCTCAAGCAATCCTCCTACCTCAGCCTCCCAGAGTGTTAGGATTACAGGCATGTAGAATGTACATGAGCAAACACTCCACCAAAGGAAAAGTCTCGTGAAGTCATTCATTCAACTATTTGAAAATATTTACTGATCATCTTCCTTGTGCCAGACACTGTTCTCTCAACTGGGAATGAGGCAGACACAGTCCCTGTCCTCAAGAGCTTATATTCTAGTGAAAAAAACAGATTGTAAATAATAAACAAGTTTTAGACATTAATTAAATATTTTGATGAGTTCAGTGAAGTTCAAGTTAAGCCCAAGGTGAATGGTGTGGGGAGAACCTCAGGACTGCACCCAGGTGTCTGGGTGTTTGGCGAGGTGGCCCAGCAGCTTGTTCCAAAGCATGCCTATGTTTCATGCAGTGGAACAGAGCATATACAAGTCCCATTCCCAGAAACCCCACCCACTGTCATCACCAAGAAAACTCAGGATGGCTGAGAGCCACTAGTTGAGGTCTATGAGGAAAGTTAATGGGCCACTTCCCTGACCAGTAGGAACTTCCTCGTTCAGGTGTTCACTTGTTCCTCCATTGGGGAAGTGTCTGAGGATGTCACATCCCACATGCCTGAGGCAAGCCCTGGTGCTGGAGACTTAAGAGAGCCAGACTTCAATCATGGGTACAGTGAAGAAAAGAGCAGAGGAAATGGGCTCCCTTGACTATCTCCTCCGTCTTCCCCTCCTTCCACACAAGCCAACATAGCCCAGGAAAGTGATTTAAGCCCCCGCTGCTCTTTGATGTGTGGGTCTTGATGAATCCAGTCAAGGCCACCTCCAGGGTGTGCATGGGCAGGAGAGGGCCCTATATGAACAATCTCAGTATCATTTCCATTCTGGTAGCCCATCGTACACACACAATACCACAAAAGAAACAGCATGCCTGCCAGGAGGAACAGGCCACTTGCAAGGTCACCCTACCGGAACTGTAGCTGGCTAGAGGGCCCCAGGACAACCCCATAACACAAGTCTAGAAGCCCCCAGGGCATCTGGATGACCCCATCCCCATGCACAAACTAGAAGGTTAGAGAAAGCGCCAAAGGGGAAAAATGGGACTGGAGACCAAGGCCCAAGTAGGTTCCTGTCTGGGCTCAGGGTAACCTCCCCAGATGGTGCTGCTGGGCCCAGGTAGTCCCAGACTCCAGGGGGAAGCACATTTGAGAAAGGCACTCCAAACATGGGACCCCTGAGGGCAGCAGCTCAGTACAGGCCCCCATTGCCCCACTGCAGATCTAAGGACAATCCTGGGTTCATGCATCTAGGTCTCCTCCCAACTCCTGTGTTTGGGTTTTTCTGAGTGGGGGGAGGAAGGCACAACCTGGCCACTGTGGTCTGGACGTAGGATTTTCCCATAGTATCTCATGGGTGACACTTCTGGACTCTTCAGGGCTATATTCCATTTCTTATTCAAAGAGAGAAACCAGAGCAAAGAGCAGAAATGATTCCAGAACCCACCCCCTGCCTCTTTCTATAACTAAAAGGTAGGCATTCACTCACTGCTCCAGGACTACTCCTCACAATTCATCTGCATCCCAACTATGCCCTGCTACCCTCCGTGCTCAAATCTCACAACCAACCGTGTTATTACTTGGGTACATGGCATGTAGGTTATAACTTCTCCTAAACACAGTCACCAAAAGCTTTTGAGACTTTCTAACTTCCAATGTGTCCACAGTTCAGAAACAAAGAAGGCAATGGTGTGACAACTACCTGGGTGGTCAGTAAAAGTCAGATTCCATCGCAATAGAACTCTCAGAATTCTTTTGTGGGACCTATAATTTTGTGTGTGTATCCAATACTCTCTTAAAATAGGTGAGTCCTCCCTGATCCTTGAAATTTGTTTTATTTAATATAATTTTATTTAATATAATCTTGGTTGTAATAGCATTAATTTTTATTGGTGGAGAAATCTCCATTTCTTTTTATCATTAGTGACCAAAGAAATAGTCTTAGAGACAAAATGAGTTCTCTTGCCTGAGGCCTGAAGGTTCCAGAGTAATATCGGTGTGAAGGCATTTGGCAAATCGGGACATTGTCTAGGATTGATTGGTTGAAGGTCAATCCAGAGTCCCTAAGATCCCTGCTTCTTAGGAGATGGAAAAGCCCCTCTTCCTTCTCCCACCCTTCTATGGTCCTTCTAGGAATGGCTCAGTAGGGCTGTCATTAGTACACCTCCAGTGACCGAGGCTTGTGGAATGCAGAGGAGCTAGGCAGGGCACTCAGGAAGGGGTTTACAGACCCCCCAACCTGTTTTCTGAGAAGGAACTAGGTTGTTCACCAGCACTTCTTAAAAATCCCACCTGAGGAGTACAGTTCATCAGAACACCCTGTTACATGGCATCAAAGATGCTGATTAACTGCAGCAAATTTCTGTGTGGGGGTGGCTACAGGAAGTGAAATCCTGGTATAAAGGAAGGCCCTGGCTCCAGGTGGGAGCAGCTTTAGCTGAGACCTCCCTGGGACACGGATTCCCAGGAGAAATGCTTCTGACGATCAAAGCATGTGGTCATTCTGTAGAAAGAGCTTTATAGGCAGGGCCTCAGCTCCCAGGTTTGGGCACGTAGAGGCATGTGGCATGGATTTTGAAGGATAGACAAGGCTCCCTGCTCTGGCCTGATCACTGATGCCTTAATTCCACAATCAGAGCTTCCTTATTTTGGCTTAAGACTAACCTGTAAAAATGCAAATATCTCATGATATTGGTCTCACTGCTGCAGTTCCTTCAATGAATGAGTTTATTAGATCCTTGTCCATGGATTGGGTTTAGATTGGGAGGAAGAACAGAGGGAGAATGAGGAGCCTGGCCTTCCAGGAACAGGCACCAGTAAGACTGCTCTAAGTCAGAGGGAACCCAAGGGCCATATAGTTCAGAAGTCGCCACTCACAGCCCAAAGACCAACTCCAGCCTGTTTTACTGGTCTAAAATAGTGTCTAATGAAAAATCTGAATTTGATTTCCTGTAAGAAGGCTGCGATCTCCAGATCATCCCAGAGTCCCAGACTCCACTACTCCGTGCTGTCTCACGTCAGTCTACTCCACCTGTTCAGGACACCTGGCCTGGATGGGGGTGAGTTTGCGATCCCTGAATCTAGTCCAGTTTCCACTCAGTACCAAAGTCTTTCTAACAACATCGTGTAGTCTTTAGTCATTCATTTATTCATATATTCATTCAAAAATATGTACTGAGCATGTACTGTAGGCAGGCCCAAAAACACATAGAATTTTAGAACGGGAAGAGAGCTTAGAGCAGGAAGAGGGCTTGGAGATGTTCTAGTCTGACCACGTCATTTCCCAGGTGATGTAACTGAGGCTCAGAGAGCTGCATGACTTGCTTAACCCCAGAAAGCTGCTCCAAGGCAGAGCCGGGTGGCCAGACGTGGCTGTCTCACTTGAGACTGCCCAGCATCTCGCTGACATCTAATTACACTCTGACTATGAAATTCCCCTAAGGGAACCAGTTCAATGATTCTCAAAGTGTCATCCAGGCAACCCAGGAATCCTCAAGATCCCTTCGGTGGATCTACGAGGTCAAAACTATTTTCATAATGATACCAAGCTACTATTTCCTTTTGTCACTGTCATTCTTTCACGAATATACTTTGACGTTTCCCAGAGGCACATGGCGTGTGGTTATGGCAAGGGATTGAAGGCAGAAGCAGAAAAGAGAATATTAAGCCTGTCATTGAACAACTTTGCATAACTGTATAACCATGCCATTCTTCTCATTAAATGTTTGTTGGAAAATATATTTT